>NC_135235.1:635664859-635981060 GCF_051348905.1 Ranitomeya variabilis | reverse complement strand
CGAGTGGTTATTCATGTTTTAATCAATAAAATATTGTGTTTTATACTCTAAATCTTCCCCCTATGTCATCTCTTTTTTTTTGGTATGGTTACCTTGATATAGGGTATAATAGGGTAATTTTGCCTCTTTTTCTATCTTTAGGTCCTAGGTGGTGTCCCGTACAAAATCCCTCTTACCATGATCCATATCTTAAAAACAGCATAATATATACAGCTGCTGCTGGCGATACTTTCTCCTCTTACCCCTAGGTCGTCATCTGACCTTATTTATAATTTCTAATACTTTGTACTATATTCATATAACTTTGGTCCTTTTCATATCTTTCCTTATGGAACGGCTGTAGTGGGTGTTTATATGAATAATCTGAGGAAATGCTGAATCATACCCTAAGGCAGAGGTCCCCAACGTTTCTGACCTTGAGAGCCACATTCAGCTCTGAGGGAGGGTCGCGAGCCACATCCAGCCTTGAGAGAGGGTCGCGAGCCACAATCAGCTCCCGCCCCCCCCCCTCACAATAATGGTAACCAGAGCTTTTCCACCAAAATCAATCACCCCAAAGCAGTATACAAAGATCCAATACCCCCATTCAGCATTCTTCTATAAAGCACTCCCAAGACACTGTCACATCCAGCTTCAAACACCTCCTCTTAAATCACCTCAAAACCCCTTAGACCAGTATATGTGCGTCCAGATCTGCTCTTTCGTGCAGGGCTGCTCACAAAATTCACCATTTTCAGATGTGCTCTTCATAACTGTTTGCTACAACTGGACCTAATGCACCAAGCTGACAGACTGCCACGAGCCACAATTCATGGGACCGCGAGCCACATGTGGCTCCCGAGCTACAGGTTGGGGACCCCTGCCCTAAGGGGTGGACATCACAGAGTATTAATGATGTAGTATGTCCTTTCAAATGTGGTGCCTAATACTCATTTCTATTATAAACATTTAGTTATGCTTAGTTGGGGCACAGCATAATGTGCAAGAGAGCTCTATATGAGCCTTGCACATTTGTTTTGGCTGCAAGGTAAGGAGCATATAAAGCGGTTATCATCTCCGGTGCGGCGTATGGTTGTAGTGGATGAGCGCTATGCGTTTCCATGACTACCGACGCTCACTCTTTCCGTACAAGAGCTCCGTATACCGGAAGTGGCCTTCAAAGCACCGGAAGTGCGTCACACGAGGGGCGGAGTCTCTCGGGCGCGCCTCCGTATGCAGTATTTTTAAACCACAGAAGCGGGGATACCTGTAAGGTGGCTATTGCAGGTCAGTTGGTTTACATCTGGTATATGTCAGATAAATAATTGGGTTGTGGTCACTCTAAGCCTCTTTGAAACTATACTGTATGAATAATCTGTGGTATAAAGTATTGATGTAAGGACAACTGATAGTTACTGCCAATTCTATATACTTACCACACATTAATCCATAATTAGGTACTGGCCATCACATGCTATTGTAAATATACATACTGAATATATAAGCCTCGGTAGATGGAGTTGGTACACCTTGGATGGTTCTATATTTACATAGGAGTGAGAGGGTGGCATACTTATGGATGATTTATAAGAGGCTAATGGTCGTCATACTCATAATTTGCCATAGTAACTTGGTGGGATGATTATATCCAGTATGATTCTTCTATTTACCTATCTATAGTTATAGGTTTGGAGATCAACCAACACTGTCAATAAATTTTGTCTGTTATTTTTCCCTTTCCCTATTCTGTTTTGGTTTGGGTTCACACATGCAAAAGGGTCCTTCCCTTTCCCCTGTTTTGTATACGTTATATGTGTATTGATTTTACCTATACCTAATAAAGGTTAAGTTTTATATCTTCATCCAATTGCTATTTATATATTGATTCTCATTGGATTAGTTACCCAGCTATAAGTATGACACTTTATGTGAGCAGACACACAGCAGGAGAGCTCCCGTTCATAATCCTGATATCCTAGCCTGCACTGTTCAAAAACCTTAGGCAGCTTTCCTTGAAGTCAGGACCCATGTGATGCTAGCCTGTGAAGCCTGCATAGCTGCCAAGCAGGAGTTCACCCTCTCTGGCAGCGGTAGAAGTAGGCACAGACATGAAGTTGCTAGGTGCAAATGTAGCACAGGGTTAAAAATACTCTGACTCCATATCTGTCTTCGTGGCTTGATCATAGATGCTGGATACTGATTCCAAAGAAAAACCCACCAACCCAAGATTGGGAAAGAAACACACAAAACACTTTTACTGGATGTTAAATTGACCAAATTTTATTACAAATCAGATTATTATTTCATTCAGTGTCTGAAATTTAGAATTAGCCAATTGCTATGAAAAAGACACTGAAAATGGCAAACCTCCGACTCACGAAGAACCATCCTTCAGCACTCAGGAGAGGAAAACCCTCTGTGGAGGAAACCTCTAGGGAACCATGGCAGGAGGACTGCCTGTCCCTTGGGCTTAGAAGGACTGTATGACGTGTGTGGAGGAGTTTATACAATTTTTCTACAAGGATCTGCTATCTGGGGCCTCAGCGCAAGTTGTGGACCCATTCAAGGACTCTTGGGAAGTTACCCTCCAATGGACATTTGAATAATTTATTTGCATATACTACTGTGCACTGTGTCACCTTAATATTTTATACCAAATCTTCATATAATTCAGAGATATCGGTTTCTTATTCGGGTTTATTGTAATATATCTTTTTTGGGAATGTATTTAATAATAGTGTTTACTGTTCATTTAAGCTCTTTATTTTTGTAATAATTATTATAGTCTTTCTTTTGGGCACTGCACTATTTTTATAATTAACTCAACACTATTAAAAAGAAATTTCACAATCGCACAGTTCCTACCTCATAAAACACTCTGGTGTCAGTGAGGAACTGAGTCTGGGAATTCCTGAAGAGTATGACTCGCCACAAAAGCTGTGCTGGTAAGGGAGCCTGCCAGTCCAACTTGGCCCCGACTGAGGACACACAGCAGAGAGATAAGACTCAGCAGGGAGATAAGATGTCAGATGCTGTAAGGGTATGTTCCCACGGTCAGGAAACGCTGCGAGTTGGACGCTGCATACATCGGCAGCGTCAAACCCGCAGTGGTCAGATGTTACAGTATAGTGGATGGGATTTGAAGAAATCCCATCTCCACTATGCGTGCAGGGACGCCTCCGGCATCCCTGCGAAGACAGACATGCAGCGCATCTTTCGAGACCGCAGCATGTCAATTTATCTTGTGGAGACGCTCAGCCTCCGCGAGATAAATTTCCCATCCAATGTATTGGACGCAGTGATTCCGCATGGCTCAATGAACACATGCGGAATCACCTGTGTTCAAAAGCCGACAGCGCTTTGGACGGAGCAGACATGTGCTGTGTCCAAAGCGCTGCCGGTTCCTGACCGTGGGAACATACCTTAAAACATCTGAGACACTTTGCCCGGTTGACAGATGCAGCTGTGGATGGCTCATCTAAAGGTGAGTTGAGGGAGGAACAAGAGGAGAATGGAGAGCTGTTATCTCCTGAAACAGAGCTGATGACGCACCATAAAATACAACAGCAGCCATCTTGGGCACACAGTGAAGGCACTCACATAAACCAGGCAGTAAACACAGAATCTGTCACAGGCCAGGAACCCACAATGAGGGATGTGCTGTCTGCGGTCAATATGTCTAATACAACCTTGACCAGTATTACCACCTTTATAGGATCTATGAACAAAGATAGGTTATCTCTAAGGGGAGACATTCAAAGGGCATTTGAAAGAAAGAAACAGAAGGAACAATTAGTAATATTGAGGATGCAACGTGATATGAAAATGTATAAATAAAATCTGAATGCTCTGTACAATAAAACAGATGACTTGGAAAATAAACTCCGTAGAAATAATTTACGCAGTACAGGTGTCCCATAAAGGTCTGAGGGCAAAAACTCGGTTGATTTTATGGAATCCTGGCTCAGGGATATGTGTGGAAAAGAGGCACTATGTCCTATGTTTGCAATAGAACGAGCTCACAGAGTGCCATCCAGAAATCCACCACCAGGGGCCCCACCAAGACCTTTTGTGCTGAAGCTATTGCATTACAGATAGAGACACAATCCTGCGTAAAGCACGTGACAGTCCTAATCTGGTTATTGAAAATACTAAGGTGGCCATTTTTCCGGATTTCTCTGCAGAAATGCAGAAACGCAGCGCACAATTTACACATGTCGAGAAAAGGATGAGAGACCTGCAGCTTCCATACTTGATGATGTATCCTGCACGACTGAGGATCATAGTGTCTGGAAAGGTGCCAATTCATGGTTCTCCTCAAGAAGCAGCACAGTGGCTGGACATTAATGAGGCTAAACTGAAAGCAGATAAATCTGGTCCCCTTCAGAGTCAACAAATACGGATCGGTGATTTCTGTATCCTGATACCATATAACATGGATAGCGGGAAGTCCTGAAACTGTTCTGAAGAACTCTCTTCTGATCTTTTTCAACTGTTTCTGGGATGTTTGTTTTATTTTTTGGAAAAAAGTCCTTTTAAGTCAGGCTTTGGACTTGTATAGGCTCCCAATTTCTCTTCCGGGGAGACATGGTCTCTGTTTGATTGGTTATGGTTGTGTGTTAATTTCCGTGTTTGTTATATGTTAATAGGGGGTAAGCTACAAGGAAAAAAGAAGGAGGATGGAGAAAATGCTCAATGTGGTCCAGTGGTCATTATCTTTTCCTGTTTCCATATGGCTCAGCTTGTAAATACTATAGCGTGGAATGTGAGGGGCATGGGAGATCTAACTAAGAGGTTACATGGTTGCATCAATACCAACCAGCTATTATCTGTCTATTAGAAACTCATTTGACTCCTGAAACAAAACAAAGTATTAATAGAGTTTGGGTATGTCATTCCTTCCACTCGATATACTCTTCTCATGCGAGAGGGGTTAGTGTATTAATACCAAGAGTGATATACCTGCCTCGGCCTCCCCTACAGTGATGTCTAGAATGATATCGGAAATCGGGTATTTTGATATTTTGAGACAGAGAAATCCTCTCACTAGGCAGTATTCCTGCTACTCAATGTCACACCATTCTTTGTCAAGGATTCACCTAGCAATTGGAACAGAATCCTTGAACCAGTTTGTCCATGAAGAGGAATATTTACCTAGGGGAATCTCTTACCAGTCTCCGATTCGAGTGCAATTGAGAACAGGGGAAATAGAGGGGACAATGAGTTGACGATGCCGATTGAATCCATATTGGCTTATGTTAGTAGGTAATTCTATAAAGGAAGAATTGACAGAATTCTGGGAAATAAATGAAGGCTCAGCTTCAAAAATAATATTGTGGGACACCATGAAAGCGTATGTTAGAGGAATATTTATTTCTAAGGGATATTTTTAGGTATAAAGCTAAAACCAAAGAGTTCACAATAAACTCTCATAAATAATGTGCAACAGGCTGAAGGACAATATATTTTAAGCCCATAAGTGACGAGTAGGCAAGAACTAGAAACAGTTCAGAAATTAAAGATCATCTTATATCTAGAGCAGAAAACAAACGACAAGTTTCTTATGGCATGGAAAAGGTTTAGCGTTCCTTGTGGTCTACTATCTGTGCTGCTTATTGGAACAACACCCTTCCATTATATAAACTTGTGTCTGGCTTCATGCGAGCAACAGAATCTTCATTCTGTTCCTGGCTTCATTCGAGAAAGTCATCTGGAGAGTCGCTCTTGTCGTCTTGAGATTCTTACATGCGGTTTGTTGAGAATACATCTACCTTCCCCTTATGGCACAGAAGGAAGAGGAGAAGGAACAGGGACCATTCACACCATTTTCAGGACAGTTATCCACACATGGCTCCTAGGATGGTTTCCTGTACCAACAGCAGTCAGTTATACAACTGTCCAGTCAGGGGACATTTTTGAGGATGAGCAGAAGAAACAGTGTTCACAGCAGGGTGGCACTCAAAGCAGCTCACGGGCATCACTAGAGCATGGCTGGGGGGATACAGAGGAGCCAGCCGATGCACCTCCCACCGAGGACAGCTTGTTGTTACATCTGGGCATACTGGCACACATGAGCCAATACATACTGCAGTGCGTGCGCAATGACTGTTGAGTTGCTCGGATTGTTACAAGTGTTGATTACTAGGTGGCCACCATCCTGGATCCCCACTACATGCACAATGTGCCTTCCTTACTTCCGCCATTGGAGGATGATCAGAAAATTCAGGAATACAAGGGCATGCTGGTAGACGCACTACTGACGGCGTCCTCACCTGACAGTGGGGGCTCAGTGGAAGCACAAGGCAGAGGAGGAGGAAGCCGGCTACGCAGCTGGGGCACCGGCACCACCTCAGATGGGAGGGTTAGCATGGCTGAAATATGGAAAACCTTCCTCAGCATACCACAACATCCAGCACAACCATCTGATACTGTCCATATTAGCAGGAGCAGTGTTTCGGTTATGCCTGTTGACACTGCAGTCCCTAGTGGTGTATTCGGGTACAGAAATAGCCCTAACAACAAAACTAGGAGATGGCAACTCAGACCTAACCTGCCTAAACAGCCAATGAGTTGCTTCACGTTCCTCCTAAAGAATCGGATGGCAGAGCAGTGTGAGTTAACCACAAGCCTGCTGTTTTACTGTTAACAAATATACAGCCTACTTACTAAAGATAAACAGAAGATAGGTGCAAAATATAGCAAAGATACGGCAAGGTGAAAATCCTTAGCTCAGATCTCACAGACTGGCTTCAAACAATAGAACAGCTAAATGAATGGGAAACGCCCGCTGGGGGACAGATTATAAAGTTGCACCCTAAAGGTGATAGGCGGACAAATTAAAAGCACCTGTGTCAAACTAGATAAAATTCAGCCCGAAAACAAAAACCCAGACACCCAGAAAAAAGATGTGTCTCAGCAGAAATAGAAGACGATCACATAACACAAACTCAAGGGATCGAATCCAGGAGCATGACATTTTCAACAACATATGTGTGTCCACATGTCTCCACATACTGAGTGATGGGACTGCTTCATTTAACTTCTTAAATTGGACTTATGGCCTGAGCTTGTCCTTTACGCCTTGAAGGTGCAGTGTACTGTCGAAAAGTGTGTTGCGGATGCAGGGGGTGTGAGCACAGACAAGCGCATTCGCCTGTCCACAGTCAACGCGATCAAGCTCACATTCATAAAAATGAACCAGGCGTGGATTCCACAGGACTTGTCCGTACCTTTGGCTGAACAGAGAAGTATACCAGCAGCACCCAGCCATTGTTAGACTACACAGTAGTTTGTTCATTCTATTTGCCATTCACAATGTTTTGGGGGTCTCCTTAAATTAAAGTAAAAAAACTAAAACAAAAAACAACGTCAGTGTTTTGGAGAAGCCCCCAACAAGGCTTTTGTTCCAGAGTATTCCCACAGATGCATGGGAGAAAAATTTTTTATGCACACTACTCCCACAGACAGGAGCAGAGTAGAATGTTTTTTTTTTAAGCACAGTATTGCCACAGACATCATTGCAGAGTAAAAAAAATGTATTGTTACACCCACAGACACAGGTGCAGATTATGAAAGAAAAAAAAAATTCACAAACAGAACCTAATACTGCCAATTCAGCTCTGTCATGTCTCTACACTATTGCAAAACAATGGGGAGACAAAAAGCGCAATAGGGTCTTATCCACGTTACATAGAGGAGAATATACACCAAATTTGCTCACCTGGTTAGGATGAGATTAGAGCATGTAGATAGCGGCTGCTGCAGATCCACAGGTCTTCACCGACCAGAGAAAATAATGTCTTCAAAAGGAGATTTGTAGTTAAATTTCCGCGCTGCCGCTAAGATGAATTTCAGGAGAGTATAGTTGATTCACAGTGGTTTTATTCAACGCGTTTCAGGGGTCTCATGCCCCCTTCATCAGGAAATACCACAGAATATACAGGCATCACAGGTATAAATAGTTTTGCTAGGTTAAAAAAATGAGCTCCACCAGGTCAGATGACTCAGTGTCAAAGTTCAATGATAACACATCATTAACAATTCAAACGATTAGAGAGGTATATACAATGACAAAATACAATGACTTCTTTTATGTTTCTAGACAATAGTTCCAAATTTGCAACATTAAGGAGGAAATGAAAAAAAAAACAAAAAAAAATCTCTACTTAAATGGACAAGAACCTGTAAGAAAAGGAGCTACTCCAGTTCAAAAGCAAATGCCTTACAGATGAACTACCGTGTGGAATCAACAGGTTGCTATTTTCTTATCGTGAATCCATTGGAATCTTTACATTAAATGTGGAATAAAATCATGTTTTATTATTTTCCATTAAAAAATATAAATATATATGAAAATTAATTTGTCGTGGTTTGGGGTGATCTAAAATTAGGAAAATTATAATTAGTGAGTTTAAAATTGCGAAGGGAGGGGAATGAATGAATACACAGCACTCGGTGACCTCAAAGAACAGCAGATAAACTGGGACGCCTGGCAGCAGAGAAAAGGATGATTGAGTTAAGTGCTCCTGTCGGGAGGGGTCATTACACCCTGTGAAGCTGCCACAATCAGCACCAGCTCCCTGGATTTAATCTAAAGAGTCAAAAACCATTATTCAGGACACAGTTGTGATGGAGACAATTTGTATGTAATAAAGGAGTGAAAACGCTCCTCTCCAGGGCAGACTCAGAGTATGCCCACATGAGGAGTGTGAGGAAATTACAACTAAACATATCAATGTTTCATATCAGTTTATCTGCTGTTCTTTGAGGTCACTGAGTGCTGTGTATTCATTCATTCCCCTCCCTTGGCAATGTTATATTGTCTCTTGTTAAATATATCTATTATTGGTAATTGGACAGGTGAAGTGTCACTTTCATTTTGTTTCTGCGCTCACTTCGAGCGCTGGTTTGCTGCTTAAATTGTTACTCTTATGTACATGACGCAATTTTAAACTCACTAATTATAATTTTCGTAATTTTAGATCACCCCAAACCACGACAAATTAATTTTCATATATTTATATTTTTTAATGGAAAATAATAAAACATGATTTTATTCCACATTTAATGTAAAGATTCCAATGGATTCACGATAAGAAAATAGAAACTTGTTGATTCCACACGGTAGTTCATCTGTAAGGCATTCGCTTCTGAACTGGAGTAGCTCCTTTTCTTACAGGTTCTTGTCCATTTAAGTAGAGATTTTTTTTTTTCATTTCCTCCTTAATGTTGCAAATTTGGAACTATTGTCTAGAAACATAAAAGAAGTCATTGTATTTTGTCATTGTATATACCTCTCTAATCGTTTGAATTGTTAATGATGTGTTATCATTGAACTTTGACACTGAGTCATCTGACCTGGTGGAGCTCATTTTTTTAACCTAGCAAAACTATTTATACCTGTGATGCCTGTATATTCTGTGTGGTATTTCCTGATGAAGGGGGCATGAGACCCCTGAAACGCGTTGAATAAAACCACTGTGAATCAACTATACTCTCCTGAAATTCATCTTAGCGGCAGCGCGGAAATTTAACTACAAATCTCCTTTTGAAGACATGTCTCTACACTAAGAAGAGCAGAATGGCGGTGGCACCCGTGATCCGGCATTCATACAGGCCGGGTCAAGTGGGGTGCCGGCCATTCACTATCATGCCAGTACTTGACATGGCTATAATGGATCCAGAAGGGTCCACAGCCTAAAGCAAGTTGATTGGCTGTGCTGCAGTCTTTCAACAAACTTTATTTAGCACCGAACCCAAACAGAAAACTGGACATCCTGTAAACAGTCCATGTTCATTCAACCCTAAACAAAAGTGAACAACAGTGGTGGGTACCCCCCAAAGAAATGTCAATATCTCCATAACTTTTCATGTGGCCTTGAGCATCAATTACAACTTGACTACGACGTCTCATGCTGTTCACAAGTCGAGCATCTCATCCCAGTCATCTTGAGGGGCAACCCTAAGGTCATTGAGATTCTGGGGTACAAAGTTACGAACCTCAGCTGATCACATAAGCCACCCCATTTGAGGTACCCCAGTCTCCAGCAGAGGTTCACCAATGATGGGAAAGCGAGCTGGAGCTTTGTCTTCCATGAAGATGAAATTAGGCCTGTGTTATTCATGCAGAGGCACAATGACTGGATTAATTATGTTATTCAAGTAGTAGGGGATTGTCAATGTACTATTCACAAAGTGTAGGGCACTTCTGTATTGACTAGACACACCTGCCCACACTAACACAACCACCAAAAGGCTCGTCTGGCGACAACAGTGTTTGATGCATAGCGCTCTCCTTGGTGTCTCCAACATCTTTGGGGGCCATTATTTGGTGATCATCACAGCACTGAGGTCCACTGGTCCCTCGTCCAGCATAGATGCTCCCTGACCCATGCGATGTGGTCAGGTACCCTTTGTAGGTCATCTAGCATGCAAACCACGTTGATGTAAACGGTTTAGAATGGTCTGACATGACACTTGGGTGACTCTCCCTTAAATGTGCCTGGTGTTGGGTGGCATCATCCAGATCCAAAAGTCATTGTTCACAATGAAGAGGTCATCAGTGTGAGATATGGCCATAGGATGTCCAATTCTATGCCTTTCTGTGATTCTTCCAAGCTCTTTGTATCTCTGCTGCAACCTGCTGATGACACACTATGCTACTCAAATTTTACAGGCCATTTCGGTCTGAGAACATCGTGCTTGAAGCCTAGCAATAGTGAGGTACTGTTAATCAGTTGTTAGGTGTCGCCTTGGTCTCATGATGTCAAAATGTGAACAGCATGAGGAGGGCTGTTTAAATACAATTTCTAAATTGAACCTGAAATTTATGGGAGATTACTGAAACAAACAATTCTACACATCTTTTACTACTGCAGTTGTACAACACAGACTGAAGTATTTGTCTAAATGCTTAAGGCCACGTGCACATGTTGAGGAAAGTAGTGCGGATTTTTCCGGACCGATTTTGGTAAATCCGCAGGTAAAAAGCACTGCGGATTACCTGTGGAATTACAGCGGATTATCCGCGATTTTTTTTAGGATTTTGTGCAGATTCCACCTGCGGATTCCTATTATGGAGCAGGTGTAAACCGCTGCGGAATCCGCACAAAGAATTGACATGCTGCGGAATAAACAACGCCACGTTTCCGCGTGTTTTATTCCACAGCATGTGCACTGCGGATTTTGTTTTCCATAGGTTTACATGGTACTGTAAACTCAGGGAAAACTGCTGCCAATCGGCTGCGGATCCACAGCAAAATCCACAATGTGTGCACATACCTTTAGGGTTTTCTCTTCCTATTTCTATTTCCAGGCAGTGAGCTCTGAAATCTCCTCACTATCCAGAACCTCCTCAAAATGGGTACACCATTCCCTGCATCAGCTTTTATAAAGGCTCTGATATTCTCTCCTTATTTGTTATGCTACAACATGTAATGTGATCGCTACAAAGCGCAAGAATGCAGAATGACTTTCCCCTGAGCTGTTGCGTCTGTCTAAGTTTGACTAATTGCAGTGAGTGGATCCAGAGGCACATTTGTATACGAATAGCACAGAGCACTTCAGAATGTGAATGTAGCTTTAGACCTAAAACAGATATCAAGTTTTTTTGGGGTCACTCAACTTTGTGCTGGATCCATTTTTAGTCCATAAGGATCCTTTGTGTCCTCTGGGGCATTCTATTGTCTCTGGCATTGGAGGGCTATGTGATCCCATATGTAAATTAATTTAAAATTACTTGCATCCTCAGGTCGAGACGCTGCCCTCTTATGTCAGGGACACTACGGATGTCCTACGGCGCGAGATGGCCTGTCTTTTGATTCCGACACATTTTTGGTTGTAGCTGATGTAGAGTCTCTATATACGAGTATTCGTCATGAAGATGGCTTGGAGGCTTCACAATTTTATCTGGAAGCCAGTAATTTGGAGGCAGACATTCGTGAGCTGGTGTTGGATCTGTTGAGATTCATTCTCACACACAATTATTTTACATTCAGTGATCGTTTCTTTTGAAGAAACGCGGGACCGCAATGGGTGCGGCGTGTGCGCCTTCCTGTGCAAATCTCTCAGATATTGGGAGAGGGGTTTGTTGATGGATGGCGCATACGCTGCCCCCCAGATCCTTGGGTGGTTTCGATTTCTAGATGATGTTTTATTTATTTGGCAGGGCACTGCCAAGGATTTAGACATTTTTTATGATGGGTGTGAATCGCAACGGGTCCAACTTCAGACTCACTTACCATTATGATCAAAGGATAATTTATTTTCTTGATGTGGAGCTCAGAGTGCAGGACGATGGCTCAATACATACTGACATGTATCGTAAAAAAACATCTGTCAATTCACTTTTACATGCATTGTCTGCACATTTGGACTCCACTATCAATGCAATCCCCACGGGCCAATTTCTCCGGGCTCGGAGAATTTGCACTTTAGATTCTCTATTTTAGACACAGGCCAGGGACTTTGGGCAGAGCTTTAGGGATCGGAGCTACAGCAACAAGAGCATTAAGAAAGGTTATCTAACAGTCAAAAATACTTCTAGAGCGGATCTTCTGGCCACACAAAGTAACAAACGTAAAGGAAAAAATGAAGGTACACGTTTTATCTCCACTTTCAACCAGCAGTGGGAAACAATGCAGACCATCCTTAAAAAACATTGTTCTATTTTGCTGACCTACCCCATATTAAGCAAACACCTATCGGCTACCCCACTGATGACGGCACGCAGGGGCAGAAATTTGAAAGATACACTTGTATCTAGCCATTATGTTCCAAAGATTCCCTCCCTTTTTGGGAGTAGTGGGAGGAAGAAAGGGTTTTTTCTATGTGGCAACTGCCTGGCCTGTAGAAATCATACAAGATCCACGTCCTTTACGTCATCGGATGGCCTCAAGGTTTTTGATATCAGGGATTATATCACATGCACTACTACGCATTGGGTATATTATATTATTTTGTAGCTGTAACCTAATTTACATTGGGTTGACATCCCGTGAGTTACGTGTTTAGCACTCGCGAGCATGTTAGGGATATTGAGGCTGCCCGTGACGTGGATTCTTTAAAAACAATCCCCAGACACTTTAAACTCAAACATAAGTGTAATTCTGGCAATTTAAAGATATGGGGGATTGATTGCATGCATTTGGGAATTCGGGGTGGTGATAGTATATGGGTACTTATGCAAAAGGAATGTAGGTGGATGACATCCCTAGATACTATGGTGCCTGCGGCACTTAATGAGCAGCTCAGTTTCTAGCATACTTGTAGTGTTCTGTGTCATCCCTGGATTAATGATCGTGTTTTTTGTTTTCATACATATTTATAACTGTGCTTTTGTCTCTTTTTGTTTAGTGTTGTATTAGATTAAGGAACGTTGTTCAAAATATCCTTTGGTGAACTATATATCCTGGACATTCGTCCTGCCCTCTTCTTAGAATGGAACCCCCTATTGGCTGAATACCGGGATATCCTCATTCTTGCATACATTATAGCACCCCTTACTATATGATGTAATATATATATATATATATATATATATACACACACACACACACACACACATACATACATACATATATATATTTGTATGGTCTTTGATTATGTATTAATGTTGTATTTTATATACATCTTGATTCACCTCAATTTGATATAGATATATTCTCAAAGATAGGTGTTGTGCAATAATATCTTTGTCACTTGTATGACTTAACAATTCTTTTTCTTTATGTATCTTTATCTATGTTTCTATTTTTTATTTATTTTATATTCTTTATTTTTCACTATCACTTTTTCTGCACATGCACTTTAATTGTTGTAAATATCCCGATGTGTTCGCTATATCTGCTCAATCTTACCAGACAGGAAGCGGTTCCATAGGCAATGTTTTAATTAATTGGCACTGCTGCCCTGATTTGTTATGGTGTCTTTGTACGCTGAGCAGTAAGTATATCATTAGTGTGCATGTCTCTGACGCAGATTATGGCCGCAGCATCACTTCAGGCACCATATAGTGACGTATGCGGGTCATTGACGTCATCGGGAACTTCTTTGTGACCCGCACCGCCATCTTGGAGCCGGGGATGATGTGATCAGAGGCGTTCGGATGTTTTGACACATGCGCCAATTAAGATGATTGCTTAACACTGACATGGGTGAGAACTGATGATTGAAATACTAATCCCCTAACTACACATTATGATTTAGTGGTCACCGACTCTTAAAATTTATGATATCCTGATTATTTCTTGTATGTAGAATTAGGGACTTTGCTACCCCGTATTATGCAACATTGCATTGCCACTTAACATGGAGATGTGTGTGTGTGTGTGTGTGTGTGTGTGTGTGTGTGTGTGTGTGTGTGTGTGTGTGTGTGTACATATATTTTTTTTTTAAATGGTTTCTTATATCCTTGTAATTACTTTGTCATGATGTTCTTTATGTGAGACTCTCTGGGTGTACCGGAGCCTTATCTGAATTTCTCTGTGTTCTGACAATTGTTCTGTGAGCAATATGATTTTTTTGTACATTTTTAAACTATTGTGCCATTAAAAAATGTTTTTATGATCTAATTGGTGGCTGTTTAGCTCCATATTTTCTGTATTTTGTCTTAGTGGGGAGCTCCACTGGGTATTACCCATATTTCATCCTGATTCTTTTAGGATGTTATTATACTATGATATCTGTATCTGAGAGCTTATTTCCCATTTTTAGTCTATGTATCAGTTTTCATAATCTGTGTGTCATTAGGTTTTTTTTCGCATATGAAATTTTTTTTTAATAATTCTTCAAACGTTCTAATATAATCTGCTCAGTGAAGAATGGACAACTCTCAGATAACACAAAGATCTCAGATAAAACAAAGTTGGGCATGATTTGCTTATTTTATAGTTATACAAACTGACATGGTTAAAAACGATTTAACAGTTTTTAGCCACAGCATTTATCGATCACCATAAATATTTTGTTTGCTGTATTGTACATGTTGTTACGATTACACAAAGCATGGCTTTTTTATTATAATAGTTATATATCTATCTATATATTTTGGCTTTTTTATAATGTACTGGTATACAGATATCTGCATAGACCGGTATTTTATACCTTGTAAAGAAGGGTGCTATTCAGGTTTTTAGGCTGAGAAAATAATTATTCTACAACCAGTGACTCAATAGAACTTGTGACTTCTCGGCATTTAGTGGTCACTACTCACATGTGTGGTTATCTGTAGGAATCTCCTCTTTACACCGCTCATCACCCCTCATATATGTCTCTGTAGTATTAATATGGGGCAGATCTTCACCCTAAAAAAAAAATTATAAGTCAGTCAGATGAAGATGTTTAGTGAAATGATTTTCAAAAACACTGATAAAACAAAGTACAACCTGTTCTTTCCTTTTTCGAACCAGCCTTCTGGATAACCAAAAAAATGAGAAGATCCAGACAACATCTAATCTCTATGATCAGCTTTATCCTGTCAGAGCCCCCAGATATAAAACACACACTGAATGGCCACATTACTAGAGACACCCATCTAGTAACACATTGGGCATACATTAGTATTCACAATGGGAGCCATTAATAGTGTTAGTTTCCACAAGGTGCTGAGATTGTTCCCCAGGAATACTGGCCCATGTCAACAGGATAGGTTCTTGCAGTTGCCGCAAATTAGATGAAGGTGCTGAGATGCTCTGAACAACCAATTCTACCTCGTCCCAGAGATGCTTTATAGGGTTAAGATCTGATGACTGTGAAGGCGAGAAAGCAAGGAAAACTCACGACCACGTACCTAGTGGAAAAAGCTGGCAGCATTGCTGTATGACAAAGGTATATTTGTGGTGCTGCAGGATATACTGTTCTTATAGGACACCGATGAAGAGTATTGTAACTATATGGTTAACGCTATTATTTATTTTAGTCACTTGTATTGTATTGTATCGTAACTATATGGTTAACACTATTATTTATTTTAGTCACTTGTGTGAAAGTTATAGGAGAGTAGGAAGTTGGGCAGGTGAGAGTTACAGACGGTCAGTCCTGCATCTGGGCAGGGGAGATATACAGAGGGCCAGCCCTGCAGCTGGGCAGGAGAGAGTTACAGAGGGTCAGCCCTGCAGTCGGAATACCTGAAGCAGTTTGCAAAAAGGGAGTTGTCCAAAATTCGATTTCAAAGGTGTAAGTAGCTTGTTGATGGTGATAGAAAGTGATTGATTACAGCTATTTATTCGAAAGGCTTTACAACCGAAAATTAAGCTGAGGGTGCCAACTATTTTGTCTTGCCCATTGTTGTTTTTTTGTAAAATTATGTCCAATTTGCCCTTTTCCTCAGTTTTTTTTGTGTTGCACACAAATGAAACAAACATATGTATAACAAAATGTGTTATTGTAATAATTTTCTTAGAGAAGTACTTGTTTTCTAGAAATATATATAAGCGCACACACACACCTTGCAAAGGTATTCACCCCTTTTCTTTTTAACTATTTTGTTACATTACAACCTGTGTTTAAATATTTTTGCACCACAATTTGTGTGTGATGCATCAGCACTAAATATGGTGATGAAGTGAAGTGAGAAAAATATAGGCATAAATTAAATTTATGGGATCAAATAACTAAAAATTGTCATGTGCATATGTATTCACCCCTTTTATGATGAAGCCCCCCAAATTTTTGGGTATAAGAAATTACCTTCATTAGTCACATGCTCAGTGAAAGGAAGTCCAACTGTGTGCAATCTCAGTTTCACACGGTCTGTCAGTATATACACTTTACCTTTTCTGAAAGGCCACAGAGGCTGCAACATCATTAAGAGGCACCACTAACCAAACAACACCATGAAAACCAAAGGGATCTCCAGACAAGTCCAGCACAAAGTTGTTCAAAATTCAGGGTTGGGTTATAAAAAATCTCTGATGATCCCTGGAGCACCATCAAATCTATTATCATCAAATGGAAAGAACATGGTACCACAATTAACATGCCAGGAGAGGGCCAGCCACCAAAACTCTCAGCCTGGGCAAGGAGGACATTAGTCAGAGAAGCAGAAGAGACCAAAGGTAACCCTGAAGGAGCTGCAGAGTTCCCAAGCAGAGACTGGAGTATGTGTCCATACGACCACAAAAGCCATACGCTCCATAGGGGTGGCTTTTATGAAGAAGTGGGCCTTCACTTACACACAACTGTATGAGTGTATGAGTGTGCCAAAAGATATGTGGGAGACTCCCAGAGGACACCATCAAATTTGAAGGCGCTGGAGCAGTTTTGCCTTAGGGATGGGCAAAAATTCCAGTGGAAAGCTCAGATACTTATCCAAAGCGACTTGCAGCTATAATTTCTGAAAAAGAAGGCCCTCCAAAGTACTGATTTTAGGGGGGCGAATACTTATGCACACTGAAGTTTTCACAGGTCATGTAGTCATGGTATGGGTTAATATCCTTGTACCATAGAGGAAACTGCTGCCATGAAGGGACTATCTTGATCAATCACATAACTTAGGTAAGTCCTAGTGACAAAATGTCAATCCACAGATATCAGAGGACCCAGAATGTGCCAAATAAATATTCTCCACATCATAACTTCACCTCCACCAGTCTGAACTGTTCACCCCTGACAGAAAAGGTCCATGGATTCATGCTACCTGTGCCAAATGCTGACCTTCCCATCATCAATCTGGATTCATCCGTGCAGAGAATGATTTCCAAAGTTCAACTATATCATTTTTGCTCTTTTGCCAAAAAAAGTTTTTCCTTTCTGTTTCCGTTGGTCATCCCTGACCCTGGAACTTGTCTCCTGCTGCTATCGCCCATCTGTACCTTTAACCCCTTCACCCCCAAGGGTGGTTTGCACGCTAATGACCGGGCCAATTTTTACAATTCTGACCACTGTCCCTTTATGAGGTTATAACTCTGGAACGCTTCAACGGATCTTGGCGATTCAGACATTGTTTTCTCGTGACATATTGTACTTCATGATAGTGGTAAAATTTCTTCGATATAACTTGCGTTTATTTGTGAAAAAAATGAATATTTGGCGAAAATTTTGAAAATTTTGCAATTTTGCAACTTTGAATTTTTATGCCCTTAAATCACAGACATATGTCATGCAAAATTCTTAATAAGTAACATTTCCCACATGTCTACTTTACATCAGCACAATTTTGGAACCAAAATTTTTTTTTGTGACGGAGTTATAAGGGTTAAAAGTTGACCAGCAATTTCTCATTTTTACAACACCATTTTTTTTTAGGGACCACATCTCATTTGAAGTCATTTTGAGGGGTCTATATGATAGAAAATACCCAAGTGTGACACCATTCTAAAAACTGCACCCCTCAAGGTACTCAAAACCACTTTCAAGAAGTTTATTAACCCTCCAGGTGTTTCACAGGAATTTTTGGAATGTTTAAATAAAAATAAACATTTAACTTTTTTTCACACAAAGTTTATTTCAGCTCCAATTTGTTTTATTTTACCAAGGGTAACAGGAGAAAATAGACCCCAAAATTTGTTGCACAATTTGTCCTGAGTACGCTGACACCCCATATGTGGGGGTAAACCACTGTTTGGGCGCATGGCAGAGCTCGGAAGGAAAGGAGCGCCATTTGACTTTTCAATGCAAAATTGACTGGAATTGAGATGGGACGCCATGTTGCATTTGGAGAGCCCCTGATGTGCCTAAACTTTGAAACCCCCCACAAGTGACACCATTTTGGAAAGTAGACCCCCTAAGGATCTTATCTAGATGTGTGGTGAGCACTTTGACCCAACAAGTGCTTCACAGAAGTTTATAATGCAGAGTCGTAAAAATAAAAAATCATATTTTTTCACAAAAATGATCTTTTTGCCCCCAATTTTTTATTTTCCCAAGGGTAAGAGAAGAAATTGGACCCGAAAAATTGTTGTGCAATTTGTCCTGAGTACGCTGATACCCCATATGTGGGTGTAAACCATTGTTTGGGCGCAGGGCAGAGCTCGGAAGGGAAGGAGCGCCATTTGACTTTTCAATGCAAAATTGACTGGAATTGAGATGGGACGCCATGTTGCGTTTGGAGAGCCCCTGATGTGCCTAAACATTGAAACCCTGTACAAGTGACACCATTTTGGAAAGTAGACCCCTTAAGGAACTTATCTAGATGTGTGGTGAGCACTTTGACCCAACAAGTGCTTCACAGAAGTTTATAATGCAGAGCCGTAAAAATAAAAAATCATATTTTTTCACAAAAATGATCTTTTTGCCCCCATTTTTTATTTCCCCAAGGGTAAGAGAAGAAATTAGACCACAAAAGTTGTTGTGCAATTTGTCCTGAGTACGACGATACCCCATATGTGGGGGTAAACCACTGTTTGGGCGCATAGCAGAGCTCGGAAGGGAAGGGGCGCTATTTTACTTTTCAATGCAAAATTGACTGGAATTAAGATGGGATGCCATGTTGCGTTTGGAGAGCCCCTGATGTGCCTAAACATTAAAAACCCCCACAAGTGACACCATTTTGGAAAGTAGACCCCCTAAGGAACTTATCTAGATGTGTTTTGATAGCTTTGAACCCCCAAGTGTTTCACTACAGTTTATAACGCAGAGCCGTGAAAATAAAAATTCTTTTTTTTTTCACAAAAATGATTTTTAGCCCCCAGTTTTGTATTTTCACAAGGGTATCAGGATAAATTGGACTCCAAAAGTTGTTGTCCAATTTGTCCTGAGTACGCTGATATCCCATATGTTGGGGGGGAACCACTGTTTGGGCGCATGACAGAGCTCGGAAGGGAAGGAGCGCCATTTGGAATGCAGACTTAAATAGATTGGTCTGCAGGCGTCACGTTGCATTTGCAGAGCCCCTGATGTACCCAAACAGTACAAACCCCCCACAAGTGACCCCATATTGGAAACTAGACCCCCCAAGGAACTTATCTAGATGTGTTGTGAGAACTTTGAACCCCCAAGTGTTTCACTACAGTTTATAACGCAGAGCCGTGAAAATATAAAAATTCTTTTTTTTCACAAAAATGATTTTTAGCCCCCAGTTTTGTATTTTCACAAGGGTATCAGGATAAATTGGACCCCAAAAGTTGTTGTCCAATTTGTCCTGAGTACGCTGATACCCCATATGTGGGGGGGAACCACTGTTTGGGCGCATGACAGAGCTCGGAAGGGAAGGAGCGCCATTTGGAATGCAGACTTAAATGGATTGGTCTGCAGGCGTCACGTTGCATTTGCAGAGCCCCTGATGTACCCAAACAGTACAAACCCCCCACAAGTGACCCCATATTGGAAACTAGACCCCCCAAGGAACTTATCTAGATGTGTTGTGAGAACTTTGAACCCCCAAGTGTTTCACTACAGTTTACAACGCAGAGCCGTGAAAATAAAAAATCTTTTTTTTCCCACAAAACTTATTTTTTGGCCCCCAGTTTTGTATTTTCCCAAGGGTAGCAGGAGAACTTGGACCCCAAAAGATGATGTCCAATTTGTCCTGACTACGCTGATACCCCATATGTTGGGGTAAACCCCTGTTTGGGCACACGGGAGAGCTCGGAAGGGAAGGAGCACTGTTTTCCTTTTTCAACGCAGAATTGGCTGGAATTCAGATCGGATGCCATGTCCCGTTTGGAGAGCCCCTGATGTGCCTAAACAGTGGAAACCCCCAATTATAACTGAAACCCTAATCCAAACACACCCCTTACCCTAATCCCAACAGTAACCCTAACCACTCCTCTAACCCAGACACACCCAACCCTATTCCCAACCGTAAATGTAATCCAAACCTTAACCCTATCTTTAGCCCCAACCCTAACTGTAGCCCTAACCCTAGCCCCAACCCTAGCCCTAACCCTAGCCCTAACCCTAGCAATAACCCTAGCCCTAACACTAGCCCTAACCCTAGCCCTAACCCTAGCCCCAACCCTAGCCCTAACCCTAGCCATAACCCTAGCCCCAACCCTAGCCCTAACCCTAACCCTAGCCCCAACCCTAGCCCCAACCCTAACCCTTGCCCTAACTCTAGCCCTAACTCTAGCCCTAACTCTAGCCCTAACTCTAGTCCTAACTCTAGTCCTAACTCTAGTCCTAACTCTAGTCCTAACTCTAGTCCTAACTCTAGTCCTAACTCTAGTCCTAACTCTAGTCCTAACTCTAGTCCTAACTCTAGTCCTAACTCTAGCCCTAACCCTAACCGGAAAATGGAAATAAATACATTTTTCAATTTTTTTATTTTTCCCTAACTAAGGGGGTGATGAAGGGGGGCTTGATTTACTTTTATAGCGGGTTTTTTAGCGGATTTTTATGATTGGCAGCCGTCACACACTGAAAGACGCTTTTCATTGCAAAAAATATTTTTTGCGTTCCCACATTTTGAGAGCTGTAATTTTTCCATATTTGAGTCCACAGAGTCATGTGAGATCTTGTTTTTTGTGGGACGAGTTGACGTTTTTATTGGTAACATTTTCGGACACGTGACATTTTTTGATCACTTTTTATTCCGATTTTTGTGAGGCAGAGTGATCAAAAACCAGCTATTCATGAATTTCTTTTGGGGGAGGCGTTTATACCGTTCCGCGTTTGGTAAAATTGATAAAGCAGTTTTATTCGTCGGGTCAGTACGATTACAGCGATATCTCATTTATATCATTTTTTTATGTTTTGGCGCTTTTATACGATAAAAACTATTTTATAGAAAAAATAATTATTTTGGTATCGCTTTATTCTCAGGACTATAACTTTTTTATTTTTTTGCTGATGATGCTGTATGGCGGCTCGTTTTTTGCGGGACAAGATGACGTTTTCAGCGGTACCATGGTTATTTATATCAGTCTTTTTGATCGCGTGTTATTCCACTTTTCGTTCGGCGGTATGATAATAAAGCGTTGTTTTTTGCCTCGTTTTTTTTTTTTTTTCTTACGGTGTTTACTGAAGGGGTTAACTAGTGGGGCAGTTTTATAGGTTGGGTAGTTACGGACGCGGCGATACTAAATATGTGTACTTTTATTGTTTTTTTTATTTTATTTAGCAAAAGAAATGTATTTATGGGAATAATATATATATTTTTTTTATTTATTTAGGATATTTTTTTTATTTATTTTTTTACACATGTGGGGAATTTTTTTTAAACTTTTTTACTTTGTCCCAGGGGGGGACATCACAGATCATTGATCTGGCAGTGTGCACAGCACTCTGCCAGATCGACGATCTGCTGTGCAGGGCTGCAGGCTTACCAAGTGTCTGCTCTGAGCAGGCGCTCGGTAAGCCACCTCCCTCCCTGCAGGACCCGGATGCCGCGGCCATCTTGGATCCGGGACCTGCGGCAAGGAGGGAGGTAGGAGACCCTCGGAGCAACGCGATCACATCGCGTTGCTCCGGGGGTCTCAGGGAAGCCCGCAGGGAGCCCACTCCCTGCGCGATGCTTCCCTATACCGCCGGTACACCGCGATCATGTTTGATCGCGGTGTGCCGGGGGTTAATGTGCCGGGGGCGGTCCGTGACCGCTCCTGGCACATAGTGCCGGATGTCAGCTGCGATATGCAGCTGACACCCGGCCGCGATCGGCCGCGCTCCCCCCGTGAGTGCGGCCGATCACGTATGACGTACTATCCCGTCGGTGGTCATACGGGCCCACCCCACCTCGACGGGATAGTACGTCAGATGTCAGGAAGGGGTTAAGTAATGATGACTGCATTCACTAACATTAGTTGAACACTAGCGCCGTATCCATCTGCAGTGTGTATAACTGTACCACAGTTCTCAGAACTATTGTTCACATTTTCCTTTCCACAGGATCCAATATCATTGGTTATTTTTATTGATCACATCATTGCATGTTAAAAAAACCCCATAAGGTTGGCATTTTCTGAATTTACTTGTGCTGTGACAGTTTTCGCAGTAATTCAGAAAGCTCAACGTTCCTACACTGAAAACTGATCACTCCGATTTAAGGCACAGTCAGACGGCAGTATAAATCGGAACGCAGTGCACAGATTGGCCGGCGGCTCACCCAACTGGAGTCACAGGTTCACAGATTGCTATTCAGCTGTCTTGCTCAGATTGGAAGAGCCACCAGCTATAGCGTGTGCACTGCATTCAGATCTCGGTCTGATTTATACAGCTGTCTGACTGCGCCCTAAGGCTATGTGCACACGCTGCTGATTTTGCTGCAGATTCGCAGCAGTTTTCCATTCGTTGTACAGTACCATGTAAACCTATGGAAAACAAAATCCGCAGGGCACATGCTGCGGAAACGCAGCGGTGCTTTTTCCCGCAGCATGTCAATTCTTTGTGCGGATTCCGCAAGGGGTTTACACCTGCTCCTAAATAGGAATCTGCAGGTGTAAAACTGTGTTGGAATCTGCACAAAAACCGCAAAAAACGCGGTAATTCCAAAATCAGTGCGGAAAATGCGCACACCATTCCGCAGCGTGTGCACATACCATTATGCTGACTTACGGTCATGTGTCTAACTGAAAGTCCAAGATTCCGACACTCAATCAGGTGCATATATTTACAACACGAAGAAAGTGTACAAAATGTTTCGGTCGTTAAACACTAAATGGTTCAATAAGATTCAAAACATAGTACATGCGTATCCAACTCTTTTTGCTTCAAGCATAAGCTTGTGCCTAGGGAGAGAGACTATTGTAGTCCGCAGGGTTGAAATTCCTGTCACTGTAGAGACCAGAAGACAAAAACGTTTTGTACACTTTCTTCATGTTATAAATAAATTCACCAGATTGAGCGCCGGATTCTTGGACTTGCTATCAGTAACGTGTTGGGACCATGTCCGAGCACCTACAAACAAGGAGTGCCATTTTTTTTTCTCTGTAGCATGTGTCTAATTGGTTTCAGATGTGAGTGTGTCAGTGTCTCTAACAAATTTTCAATTCAGTGTATACTATTGGTGGATAAAAAAAGACTGAACACAAGACCTTCGCAGCCTTCTACACATGATAAGGGAGATCTCATGACACCTTCTCTGCATCTACCTGATGATCCTGAGGAACATCGACATCTTCTTGTTTACAGTCCTGTGGAAGAAGAGGATGGGGACATCTCTCTGGTGTTGTCCTCTCACTGGATAGAACTGGAGGAAACAAATACAGGGACTGAATTCATTCTTTACATACAGATAATTATAGACTGCATTTAACCCCTTTCTGCCATCAGACGGCATAGTACGTCCGTGGGCAGAACGCCCCAGCTTTGATGCGGGCTCCGGCGCTGAGTCGGCATCAAAGCTGGGACAGGTCAGCTATTTTGAACAGCTGACATGTGCCCGCAGTAGGCGCAGACGGAGACACAATCCGTCCAAGCCTATTAACTAGTTAAATGCCGCTGTCAAACTGACAGAGGCATTAAACAAGCGCTTCCGGCCATCTGACCGGAAATGCGTGCACCACTGACCCGTCACATTATCGGGGGGTCAGCGGTGCATCGGCATGACAACGAGAGGTCACCTGAAGACCTCTATGGTTGTTGATGCCAGACAGCTGTGAGCGCCACCCTGTGGTCGGCGCTCATAGCAATGCTGTAATTCAGCTACATAGGAGCGATCTGAGCATCTCTCCTATGTAGAAGAGCCGATCAGCCTATGACAGCTTCTAGCCTCCCATGGAGGCTATTGAAGCATATCAAAAGTAAAAAAAAAAATGTTTAAAAAAAATCTGAAAAAAATATATATATAAAACTCCCTTTCGCTCCATTCAAAATAAAATCAAACCTACACATTTTTGGTATTGCCGCATTCAGAATCGCCCGATCTATCAATAAAAAAAAAGGATTAATCTGATCGCTAAACGGCGTAGCGAGAAAAAAATTCAAAACGCCAGAACTACGTTTTTTGGTCACTGCAATGTTGCATTAAAATGCAATATCAAGGCGATCAAAAGATCGTATCTGCACAAAAATGGTATAATTAAAAACGTCAGCTAGGCACGCAAAAAATAAGCCCTCACCCGACCCGAGATCCTGAAAAATGGAGACGGTACAGGTCTCGGAATATGGCACAATTTTTTTTAGCAAATTTTGGAATTTTTCACTACTTAGATAAAAAAATGACCTAAACATATTTGGTGTCTATGAACTCATAATGTCCTGGAGAATCATAATGGCAGGTCAATTTTAGCATTTAGTGAACCTACCAAAAAAGTCAAACAAAAAACAAGTGTGGGATTGCACTTTTCTTGCAATTTCAATGCAATTGGATTTTTTTTTCCCCATTTTCTAGTACATGACATGGTAAAACCAATGGTGTCGTTCAAAAGTACACCTCATCCCGCAAAAAATAAGCCCTCACATGGCCACATTGACAGAAAAATAAAAAAGTTATGGCTCTGGGAAGGTAGGGAGCAAAAAATGAAAAAACAAAGCCAAAAAAAGCTCCGGGGGTTAAGGGGTCAATCCTGTCTATTACCTGGTGATGTGAGGGGCCGGGGAACCTCCATCATGACGTCCTTGTACTGATCTTTGTGCCCTTCTAAATATTCCCACTCCTCCATGGAGAAATAGACGGTGACATCCTGACACCTTATAGGAACCTGACACATACATTGATACCGTTATCCACAGAATCCCTCCATAGCGTTACTGTATAATGTCCCAGCATTCCCAGCAGTGTCACCTCTCCAGTCAGTAGTTCGATCATCTTGTAGGTGAGTTCTAGGATCTTCTGGTCATTGATGTCCTCATGTATCACGGGGTGAGGTGGAGGCCCTGTGATTGGGCTCAGAGGTCTTCCCCATCCCTCAGACACAGGGGCCTGATAGCGCTCACTAGAGGTCTTCTTCACTACTGTGTAATCCTGGTTATGGAGAGACACATTAATAAACCTCACTACAGACATTTCCAGAGTCCTCACCTCTCCAGTTCTGTCCATCTGTTATTCCCATAAATAAGAATGATGTAATGTGACGTCATCAGAATCTCTCACCTCACCAGTAAGCCGGAAGAGGATCTCTAGTATGAGGTGTAATATCCTCTCTGCCATCTTTTCCCTGTCCCCATCCATCCTTGTAGGGTCACTCAGGAGAATTCTCTTGTATAGAAGATCTCCACTAAGAGGATCCAATATTGTAGGGGCCTGAATGGGGAGAAGATGATGATATAACATCATAAAGATCCTATGTAAGAAATCTCCAGAGCGGTCATGGATTACACCGCTGTGCTCATAACAGGAAGTTGTTGTGCACGTGTGAGGGGAAGAGAGGAGTGAGGTGAAAATGAGAGGAGTGAAGGTGAAAATGAGAGGAGGGGAAAATCAGAGGAGTGAGGGGAAAATCAGAGGAGTGAGGGGAAAATCAGAGGAGGGGAAATAGTGCAGTGGTCGGAAAATAAGAGAAGTGAAGGTGAAAATGAGAGGAGTGCAGGTGAAAATGAGAGAAGTGAACGTGAAAATCAGAGGAGGGGAAAATCAGAGGAGTGAGTGAAAAATGAGGAGGGGAAAATAGTGCAGTGGTCATAAAATGAGAGGAGTGAGGTGAAAATGAGAGGAGAGAGGTAAAAATGAGAGAAGTGAAGGTGAAAAGGAGAGGAGCGAAGGTGAAAATCAGAGGAGTGGAAATGAGAGGAGTGAGGGGAAAATGAGAGGAGTGAGGGGAAAATCAGGAGGGGAAATAGTGGAGTGGTCGGAAAATGACAGGTGTGAGGGGGAAGAATGACAGGTGTGAGGGGGAAGAATGACAGGTGTGAGGGGGAAGAATGACAGGTGTGAGGGGGAAGAATGACAGGTGTGAGGGGGAAGAATGACAGGTGTGAGGGGGAAGAATGACAGGTGTGAGGGGGAAAAATGACAGGTGTGAGGGGGAAAAATGACAGCTGTGAAAGGGGAACATGACAGCTGTGAAAGGGGAACATGACAGCTGTGAAAGGGGAACATGACAGCTGTGAAAGGGGAACATGACAGCTGTGAAAGGGGAACATGACAGGTGTTAAAGGGGAAAATGACAGGTGTTGGGGGGAAAATGAGAGATGTGAGGGGAGAATGAGAGATGTGAGGGGGAAAATGAGAGAAGTGAGGTGCTTTTCACCTCAGCTCTTACATGTGGAGCCGGCTGTACCCTAATGTGCAGAGTCCCGGTGCCCCCCAGGACTGAGTCCTGTCCCCTCTATCACACAGTCCCTGCCCCCCATTACCGCTCACCAGTGCAGACTTCTCCCTTCAGCTCTTACATGTTGCTGCTTCCTACACAGAAAACCCTTCCCTTCCTACAAGCCCCCACCCTGCTCCTCCCCCATGTGACTGATCACATGACTGTGACATCATCACAGGTCCTGGAAGCAGAGTACAGTCATATATCTAATCTTGTGTAGAGAATGATGATTGTGACTTCTGTGAGTATGTCCCCGGAGCCTCCACTGTACAGAGGTTGCAGTCAGATCCTCAGATAATCTCCTCAGGATGTAGACAGCTCAGCACTGACAGGACAGATCGGAGTTGGTTCCAGGATCCGCAGTCTCCATTCTAGTCCCTTCTTCTGGCTTTTTTCCTGTTTTTTTTTAATTTTATTTATTTCTCAGATGTTTAATGGCATCACAGGTCAGACAGGAAGGTTATTTACACTGTTCTATATTTTAAGTACTTGGGTAAAAGTCATTTTTTTCCTGATTTATAAATCTTACATTTTTAGTGTCACTTTTTGTAATATAAATAATTACGCTCAGCGCTGATTGTTGAGTGTCACCAAAATGTGACTTTTCCCATCTGTCACCATCCTGTCGGCAGCCGCGAAATTGTGAGGAGTGAGAGGAGCTTCATGGGGAGAAAGGGAGTGCAACCGACAGTCATCATAACAGAGCACAATCGACAGTCATAAAAGAGCGCAACCGACAGTCATCATAACAGAGCACAACTGACAGTCATCATAACAGAGTGCAACCGACAGTCATCATAACAGCACAACCGACAATGATCATAAAAGAAAGCAACCGACAGTCATCATAAAAGAGCGCAACCAACAGCCATTAAAAAAGAGAGCAACCGACAGTCATCATAACAGAGGACAACAGACAGTCATCATAAAAGAGCACAAAAGAGACTCATAAAAGAGCATAATCGACAGTGATCATAATAGAGCACAACCGACAGTCATCATAAGAGAGCACAACCGACAGTGATCATAATAGAGCACAACCGACAGTCATCATAAGAGTGCAACCGACAAAGTCATCATAAAAGAGCTCAACCGTCAGAGTCATCATAAAAGAGAACAACCGACAGTCCTCATGAAAAAGCACAACCAACTGAATTATCATAATATACAACACAGAAGTGACATAGATTATTACAGAGATGTCCGGTGTCACTGGTGAACATTTCTGGTGTAATTTTTTGCCACTTTTGTAATGTAGATTATGATGATTCTGTAGGCTGCACTTTGTCACTGGCCGAGACTTGTGGACATACAGGAAAATAGGTATTAGACTTACCGGTAATTATGTTTCCAGGAGTCCATCCTGACAGCACCATGGAGATCGCCCTCCTCCTCCTTACAGGGACAGGAAACGCAGAGTTTAAAAGTTCCCTCCCCACCGACCTCCCTCAGTGTTTTAACAAGTGCCACACCATGAATAATGCAAACTTATTTCAGCCAATATCTACCCAGGAGGTAGAGACTGCTCTCATCGAGTGGGCTCTTAGTCCTTCGGGGTGAATAATCCCTAATCGCTTCTGAATGGTAGGCTAGGGAGATTGCTGAAGTGATCCATCTTTCGATGGTGGTTTTTGAGGCTTTTTTCCCCTTATTTTTTCTCACAAACAAAATAAGTTAGGATTAGTGAAGTATACTCATTGCTTGGGTTTTACGAGCACGCTCGGGTGGTCTCCGAGTATTTGTTAGTGTTCGGAGATTTAGTTTTCATCACGGCAGCTGAATGATTTACAGCTACTAGCCAGCCTAAGTACTTGTGGGGGTTGCCTGGTTGCTAAGGAATCCCAACATGTATTCAAGTTGGCTACTAGCTGTAAATCTTTCAGCTGTGGCGAAGAAAACTAAATCTCCGAGCAGTCATAAATACTCGGAGACCACCCGAGCAATGAGTATACTCACTCATTACTAATTAGGATCCTGCCTCCAACTACGAGTGGCCTCCAGATATTCCGTGACCACTTGCCTAACATCCAACACGTGAAAGGCCTGGTCTTTCTGATTTGACGGGTTTTCACAAAAGGAAGGATAATCTGGTTTAAATTCTGAAAGGACATTACGTTTGGTAAGAAAGCAGGATCTAATTTTAGGATTATGCGATCCTCCCATATCCAAAGATATGGATCTCGAGTAGACGGGGCCTGAATTTCTCCTACCCTCTTTGTGGTAGTATTAGCCACTAAAAACGCCGTTTTGATTGTCCAATATGAGATAGACATCTCCTCGGGTACATAAGGAGCTTTACAAAGGGCTTTAAGGGCCAGATTCAGATCCCAAGGGGGCACCAACCGCCTTATAGTAGGTCACAACCTCTGTATTGACCTGACAAACCTAGCTACCCACGGGTGAATGGCCAACGAATAGTCCAAGAATGTACTTAATGCCGATATCTGGACTTTAAGGGTGCTTGGTTTGAGACCTTTATTAAAACCCGCCTGCAGGAAATCTAAAACCCTTGAAATAGTGGGCCTGCCAGGAACAACATCGGACCTGCCACATTCCAAACAGAACCTTTTCCAGATTTTATTGTATATTGCAGATGTGACCGGCTTTCTGCTAGCCTGAATTGTGGTAATAACCTGGTCTGATAACCCCTGAGCTCTTAGGATGTCCCTCTCAGGATCCAGGCTGACAGATGAAGTCTTTCTGGGTCCTAATGGAAGACTGGACCCTGGTCGATTATATCTTTCCTCTAGGGAACCATAACAGGATCTTCCAAAGCCATAGCTCTTAGCAGTGGGAACCATCTTCTCTTTGGCCAATACAGAACCATCAGAAGAACCTTCGCCTGATCTGCTTGGATTTTTCTGAGCACTCCTGGAATAAGCGCCATCGAGGGAAAGGCATAAGACAGGGACCTGTCCCACCTCTGACTCAATGCATCGACTGCTTCTGGATTGTCCGTTGAATTTAGGGAACAAAACCTGGAGACCTTTGAGTTCTTCCTGGTCTTAAACAAGTCTATTTGAGGTGTACCCCAGAGATGACACAAGTACTGGAATGCATCTTTGTTTAGCTCCCATTCAGTCGGCCGGACCTTCTGTATGCTCAGGAAATCCGCCACTACATTTTGGGATCCCTCGAGATGAACCGTCACCACTGACAGGACAGTCTTCTCTGCCCAGGAAAAGATTGAGTACGCCAGATTCTGAAGCGCTCGGTGTCTGGGGCCCCCTTGTTGTCACGAAAAAGATACAGTCGTTGCGTTGTCCAATAGGATTTTTACATGTTTTCCCTTTAGCCATGACTGATTTCACCTCAGGGCTTTCCACACGGTGTAGAGCTCCCTGTAGTTGGACAACATGGACTGAATCTCTGATGGCCATCTGCTCTGAAGAATCCTTTCCTCCAAGTGCACTCCCCAAACTCACTTGTTGGCATCCGTAGTGATCACCACGCACGTTGAGGAGATGTAAGGAATGCCCAACTGCAGATTTTCTGGCTGAGTCCACCAAAGTGACAGCTTGCATTTGCGCAGAAATGGGGCTTGACCATGCAGCCCATTTTTCTTCAAGTGCCTCCTTATTGTGCATCTTGAAACAGCCACACCGCTAGTTTTCAGAGAGTCCTGTATTTCAGCTGATGTTACTTGTGGGCATTTCTTTGCATCCTGAACAATTTTTCTTTATTTGTGGACAACATTTTTGTTTGTCTACCTGACCATGGTTTTGTTTTTACAGAGCCCCTGAATTTCCATTTGTTAATCACAGTTTGAGCGGTGCTGACTGGCATTATCAATTCATTGGATATCTTTTTGTATCCCTTTCCTGTTTTATACAGTACAACTACCTTTTCCCGTAGATCCTTTGACAATTATTTTGCTTTCCCTATGACTCACAATCCAGAAACGTCAGTGGCTTCATGAAAGATGCAAAAATCTGTCTGGATCCCAGAAACTCACTTAGCTTTTATGCATACAAACTGATTACAAGCAAACAGGTCACAGGTGAGGATGTTACCTTTAGTAGCCATTCAAACCCATTTGTGTCAACTTCTGTCCATGTTATCAGGCCAAAATCACCAGGGTATGTAAACTTTTGATCAGGGTCATTTGAATGTTTTTGGCTGTCATTTTGATTTAAAAAGAGAAAACACAGTAGTTTGACAATAAATGGCTTTAGCCAACCACTATCCATGAGTGGAGAAAAAGTTTTGGTGTTATCATTCATATTCTCTGAAAAAAGGCCAAGAAAGCAAAAATTATGGTGGGGTATGTAAACTTTTGAGCACAACTGTATGTTCAGTAAAATGCATAATACTTGGTCGTGGCTCCTTTTGCATGAATTACTGCATCAATGCATGGAAGCGATCAGCCTGTGGCACTGCTGAGGTGTTATGGAAGCCCAGGTTGCTTTGATAGCAGCCTTCAGCTCATCTGCATGGTTGAGTCTGGTGTCTCTGAATGCCGCTTTATGGGTTTAAGGTCTGGCGAGTTTGCTGGCCATTCAAGCACTGTGATACTGTTGTTTTTAAACCTGGTATTTGTACTTTTGGCAGTGTGAACAGGTGCCAAGGCTGTGCCAAAAAGCTTGTCGGCAGAGGAAAGCATTAAGTGCTCTAAAATTTCCTGGTAGACAGCTGTGCTGACTTTGGTCTTGATAAAACACAGTGGACCTACACCAGCAGATGATATGGCTCCCCAAACATCAGATTGTGGAAACTTCACACTAGACCTCAAGCAGCTTTGATTGTGTGCCTCTCCACTTTTCCTCCAGACTCTGGGACCCTGATTTCCAAATGAAATGAAAAATGTACTTTCATCTGAAAACACCACCTTGGACCATTGAGCAACAATCCAGTTCTTTTTCTCCTTGGCCCAGGTAAGACGCTTCTGACGTTGTCTATTGGTCATGAGTGAGGAATGCGACACTTATTGTGAACCTCCCCCAAATTTTTGAATGGCCTTTTCTAAACAATCCCTTCAAGGCTGCGGTTAACCCGTTTGCTTGTGCACCTTTTTCTACCACACTCTTTCCTTCCACTCAACTTTCCATTTATATGCTTGGATACAGCACTCTGTGAACAGCCAGCTTTTTTACCAATGATCTTTGGTGACTTACCCTCCTTGTGGAGTGTGTTAATGACTGTCCGCTGGACATCTGTCAAGTAAGCAGTCTCCCCTATGATTGTGGAGCTTAATAAACAGATCTTTTTAAACCCTTAGTAAGTGCTTGCAGGTGTTTTTTGTTAATTATTTTAATGTTCTGAGATAATGACTTTTGGGTTTTCTTTGGCTGTAAGCCATAATCATCAACATTAAGAGAAATAAACACTTGAAATAGATATGTAATGACATACCTTGTGTGTCACCAGGGGGCGCCAGAAAGGAGTCCAGAACCGAGCACAGGGAGTGTGAGAGCTAAAGCACACAGTGTGCACAGGACCTGACACTAAAAAGTGTCCACATGTGAGGATCAGGAAGCAGAGAGCGAAGAAAACTGGGCACAAAACGTAAACGTAGTCAAATGGCGAGACAAGGGTCAAAGCCAAACGAGACAGCGAGAGAACTGAGACAAGCCAAGGGGTCAGAGAACCAGAAAGGACAAGGCAGTACAAAGCAGAACACAAGCAAAAGTCAGGGGACAAACCTGGTCATACACAGAAAAGCTCACACGCACAGTGGCACGATTACAGACAAGTAACCTGGGTCAGCAATCCCTAGCCAAGTAAATGGAAGTATCATCGACACTGGACTCAGGAACTACAAGCGTTAAATAGCCGCCCCAGAACCAAAGAGAGGCGAACTATCTTAACCCTGACCTGACCAGGACGGAGCCAGAACCACCCTGTCCAGAGTCATGACAAGATCACTGTTTGTAATAACTCTATATATGAGTTTCACTTTTTCTATTGAAAAACTGAAATAAATGAACTATTTGATGATATTCTAACTTAGTGAGAAGCACTTGTATCACAGGACATCTCCAATTCAGCATTAAAAATACAGAACAAATCTAAATGAAACATCTAAATGACTGTGTTAAAGGAAACATGATAGCAGAATTTTGCTAAGTAAAGTACAGACACTGACACTGTCTGGTCACTACTGTTAAACTGATTAAAATAATAGATGGGGTTAAGAAATATGTCCTGTGGTTCTTGTGTAATCAGTGTTAGAAGTTTTCAGATAATGAGATGCTTGTGCTCTGGGGCGGGACTGTAGGCAGAGTCGTATCTTCCTGCTGTAAGCCAGTGAAACCAAGGAAAGACCTGCCCACAGGCCGCCCTGAAGTACAAACAGTCTGTTTCTAAACCCTTCTGATAAAACCTGTCTGTTGTCAGGTTTTGTGCATTTGTTTTTTTCACTTGAAAAAGACACGAGTACGGCTTTGAAACGCGTTGTGAATTGAAAACCTTTTCCTCTTCATCTTTTTTGAAGAACTGATTCACTCCAACAGCGCAGCCCATCTATGTGTTCTTCCAACTGGATCCTGGAGGATTTATCCACCAGCCAGGGGGCAGCAGCAGCTGTTTTTCTTTATGCCTATATAGAAGTTGTGCCTGTCACAACACCAAGTGTGTGTAACCAGCACTCTCCTACTCTCCTTCCATTGGGTATCACCCTATTATGGGCTCCGATTCCCACTTCTAGATTTACACATCATTCACAGTTGGAGCAGATAGAATTTTCTCATTTTTACATATGCTTCACTATACAACATCTGGCTTTTTTTTACTGTAAGGCCGTGTTCACACATTCCAGAAATAAAGTTGTTTTTTTTCTATTTCTGCAGGTATCCGCACCCAACTACGCAATAACCTGGTTATTTCATTTTTGCTGCCCTTTTTATGCCTTTTCTTCGTTATTTGATACCGTTTTGGTGCAGAAGTGAAGCTGGATTTTTTAATGTTTAAAAAAACCCTTTGATTATGCAAGTAAAAAAAATCAACTGCATTTTTCACATGCGTCGCACAGTGATCCAAAGTTTTCATGGAATCACATCCAATTGGCTTGGACAGTTTAACACAGAATTTCTGCACAACAAAGCAGCAGAAAAACTACAGAATTTACACAATGTGTGAACACGGCCTATCTATCGAAGCAAAGTGGATGTGATTTCATGAGATCTGCGCTCATTCTGCATCTAAACATGCTGTTCAACTGTGCTTTTTTTGTGCATTTTTTTTTAACTATACGCTTCTATATGGAGCATAAACAAAATGCATGAAAAAAAAAACTGTTGAATTTTGAAGCAAAGAATTTAAGTTTTAAAAACGCTGCTTAAAATCTGCAGGCCCGCACATAAAATGCAGCAATCCAAACCATCAGAAACGTTCTCAAGAAATACTGGTATATTTTGAAAAAAGATCCAATATTAAAAGAGCTAATTGTGGCTGAACAGAATATCACATTTCGTAGAAGCATTAAAATAAAAAATACAATTGCGCCCAGCAAATTAAAAAGGATCGATGTCGATAATATTCACAAAAGGGATTTTTTAAGGGAGTATTCCAGGTGTTTTTTAAAAGCAGTATAAAAAAATTGCTAAATTTGGGTTTATGAAAATAGTTTCAAATCCAATTACTGATTCTTAGGCTTTCTTAAGCCCCAATTAACAAAAAAAATTTTAACCATCACGTATGGATTTTGCACAAACTGCGCAAGAAATTACATACAAGCAAGATGTACAATAAAAATCTTTCTTAAAGCCAAAAATGAACATATTATATGTCAAAATGTATTAAACATTAATTATGCAACCTTATTGGAAATTAATTATTGCCCCTTTTCCCTTTCAAAGCTTCTTCTGATACCTTTTCTTTTATAAAAGAACTGTGGATCTTCGCTGTGAAGCATTCAGCAGTAGTCACCCATCGTGTTTACGTTCCATCTATCTTGGTTTTGTCATTCAATCACCTTGATATCTAGATGAAATATTTCTCCTTGCTCTTTGCTAACAGCACCAAAGTTTTCAGGAAAATAATCCAAATGGGAATGTAAAAAATGTATCTTCAAATTCATCAAACAACACAAGGTTTTGAAACATTTCAACATGTTCTCCACAATGGACTTTTATTATTATTATTATTATTATTTTATTTATATAGCGCCAACATATTCCGCAGCGCTTTACAAATTATAGAGGGGACTTGTACAGACAATAGACATTACAGCATAACAGAAATCACAGTTTAAAACAGATACCAGTAGGAATGAGGGCCCTGCTCGCAAGCTTACAAACTAAGAGGAAGAGGGGAGACACGAGAGGTGGATGGTAACAATTGCTTTAGTTATTTGGACCAGCCATAGTGTAAGGCTCGGGTGTTCATGTAAAGCTGCATGAACCAGTTAACTGCCTAAGTATGTAGCAGTACAGACACAGAGGGCTATTAACTGCATAAAGTGTATGAGAACATGATGAGAGGAACCGGATTATGGGTTTTTGTTTTTTCTTTTTTTCGAATGGGCCACACAGGGATGGTTAGGTAAATGCATTGAGCGGTAGGCCAGTCTGAACAAATGAGTTTTTAGGGCTCGCTTAAAACTGTGGGGATTGGGGATTAATCGTATTAACCTGGGTAGTGCATTCCAAAGAATCGGCGCAGCACGTGTAAAGTCTTGGAGACGGGAGTGGGAGGTTCTGATTATTGAAGATGCTAACCTGAGGTCATTAGCGGAGCAGAGGGCACGGGTAGGGTGGTAGACTGAGACCAGAGAGGAGATGTAGGGTGGTGCTGAGCCATGGAGTGCTTTGTGGATGAGGGTAGTAGTTTTGTACTGGATTCTGGAGTGGATGGGTAGCCAGTGTAATGACTGGCACAAGGTAGAGGCATCGGTGTAACGGTTGGTGAGGAATATGATCCTGGCAGCAGCATTCAGGACAGATTGGAGCGGGGAGAGTTTGGTAAGAAGGAGGCCGATTAGTAGAGAGTTACAATAGTCCAGACGAAAATGAATAAGTGAAACAGTAAGAGTTTTTGCAGAGTCAAAAGTAAGAAAAGGGCGAATTCTAGAAATGTTTTTGACATGCAGATAAGAAGAGCGAGCCAGTGATCGGATGTGGGGGGTGAATGAAAGCTCGGAATCAAGGATGACCCCAAGACAGCGGGCATGTTGCTTTGGAGTAATGATGGAACCGCACACGGAGATGGCAATGTCAGGCAAAGGTAGGTTAGTAGAGGGAGAGAACACGAGGAGTTCAGTTTTTGACAGGTTCAGTTTCAGATAGAGGGAGGACATGATGTTAGAGACAGCGGTAAGACAATCACTGGTGTTTTCTAAGAAGGTCGGAGTGAAAGCAGGAGAAGAGGTGTATAATTGGGTGTCGTCAGCATAGAGATGGTACTTTGAATCTTTGTTGCTACCTACAAATTTCCTCACGACTTCTTTAAAAGAATTCCAAGCCCTTTTTTCAACAGCTTTCATTTTTGTTTCAAACACGTCGTTCATGAGTTTCCGAATATTCGGACCCACAAAAATTTGAAACTTCAATTTTGCTTTTGACTGTCCCTGAAACTTGGTACACAGGTACTTAAAAGTCTCTCCTTCTTTCGATAGAGCTTTCACAAACTGCAAATCAGTCCAAGGTTAACGTGGAGTGCTGGCAACAGAATTTTAGTGGGATCAGCTAAACTTTGCGCAACTAAGTTCTTGACTCCAGGTTGCAAAGATGTTGTTTTTGGCTCTGGTGAGTCCCATCCCAGCTGTCCCATTCACACAAAAAGCATGGGCACTTTATATATCTTTCTTTCTTTGCCAGCTCTCTGACATGCACTTCCCCAGACGATCAGACTGATACCTAGCCCCGACCTATTCAAGCGCGCTCTAAAAACCCATCTCTTCAAACAAGCCTACCACATCAATTACTCAGTAAACTAACTTTGCCCTGTTCCCTCCTTCCAAATATTATTCTAAATCTGCACCCTACTATCCATCTGTCCCCACACCCTCCATGCACATAACTGCACTTGATACTTGACTATTGCACTTAAACACATGGGCTGATGACCGAATCATGCAGCTTTATATGAAAATCCCTATTTATTATAATTGCCAGACCTGAAATAACAAGCACTTTTCACCTATTGTGTCCCCCCCATTTCCTTGTAGATTGTAAGCTTGCTAGCAGGGACCTCACTACTAATGTCACTGTTTAAATTGTCATAACTTGTATTGAATTTGTCTGTATATGTCCCCGCTTAATTGTAAAGTGCTGCGGAATATGTTAGCGCTATGTAAAGATTATTATTATTACTTTCTGCCAAGAAGCAAAGAGAGAACTTTCACATCACCAAATATTGACCATTCTTGATCCTCGTAATTAAAGGGAACCTGTCAGCAGGATTGTGCACAGTAACCTACAAACAGTGTCAGGTCGGGGCCGTTATACTGATTAAAATGATACCTTCATTGATGAAATCCATCTTTGGTTGTTACTTAATCTTTATTTTCAGTTTTGAGTTAATGATATGCTCGTGCCCCGGGGCGGCCTGTGGGGGTCTTCATGTAGTGCTCTGATTAGGTATTCATAATGCAGATTGCTGACAGGTAACTGAGCCCTCACTGACCTGCCTCCCAGTCTGCATAATGAATATCTGTACATACTGAAGAAAAAAATTCTTGCACCTGCACTGCAGCCTAATCACGTTTGCTGTCCTAATAATAACTGTGCTTGATGTTAATTCAGATAGCACAAAAAAACAATTAAATGGTGCCCGCCGTGCTGGCATAGTAACTATAGCTATAGTTGCATATAGAGGTGATCTGAAAGCTGCTATTGCCCAGGCGGCTCCATCTTGCTGGAGAAGAAAAAAAAATTCCACCAAGATGGCGCCGACTGCACTGTAGCAGCTCTTGGAGGTAGCCAAACTCTTGGAGGAGGACATCATTTTTTCTTTTCCAGCAAGATGGTGCCGCTGGATCGAATCATTTCTATATACACTGATAGCTGCAACTGCGCAGGCGCGGCGGGCGCCATTTTAATTTTTTTTCTGTATTATCTGAATGACATCAAGCAGTTATTATTAGGACAGTAAATATGCGATTATGCTGCAGTGCCTGCAGAAGATTTTTTTTTTTATTTAAACTAGGGGGCAGGTCAGGGCGGGATTAGTGACCTGTCAGCAATCTACATTCTGAAATATCTAGAGCACCACATGAAGACCCCCCACAGGCCGCCTTGGAGCACGGGCATATCATTAACGCAAAACTGAAAATAAAGATTAAACAACCACAAGACGGATTTCACCAACGTATAATTTTAATCAATAGAACGGCACCTACCTGACACTGTGTGTGGATTATTGTGCACAATCCTGCTGACAGGTTCCCTTTAAGTTTCTTGAGAATAAAGTCTATTGTCTCATAGCTTTCCTCCAAGTGCACAGAATGCCTAAGGCTATGTCTCCACGTTCAGGATGGCCGGCGGTACTTCCCGCATGGGGCTGTGCCCACGTTGCGGGAAGTAAGCGGATAATGTGCGGGTGGTACCCGGGGAGAGGAGACTCTCCTCCAGGCCCTGGGAACCATATTTGGGGTAAAAAAAAGAATTAAAATAAAAAATAATGCTATACTCACCTCTCAGCGCTGCACGTGGCCGGCCGGTCAGAGTTGTTGTGCGAACAGGACCTGCCCGTGACGTCACGAAGGGTCCTTCTCGCACATCATCTTTGGAACCGGAGCGCCGTGTGCAGCGCCGAGGAGATCGAGACGTCAGAGGGTGAGTATATAAACTTTTTTTTTTATTTTAACATCACTATTGATGTTGCATATTGCTGCATACGCAGCATCAATAGTATAGGCGGAAATCCGCAGCGGAAATCGCGGAACAAACCGCGATAAATCTGCAGGGATAACCGCAGCGGTTTTGCCCTGCAGATTTATCAAATCCGCTGCGGGAGAACCCGCAGAGGTCACCCGCAAAGTGTGAACATGGCCTAAATTGTATTGAGAAGCACAGTGGTGGCCTCACATTGTATTAAAAGGCACAAAGGGCCCATTATACTGTATTGGATAGTCCAGTGGTGGACGCATACTAAATTGTGGACACAGTGGGAGCATCATACTGTATTGTAAGCACTCTAGGAGCTTCATAATGTGTGACGGGCATAGTGGGATGTAGAACTGAAAGGGAATAATATGCTGTACGGAAATGCACTGTGGGAGCATACTATAGTGCATGTGGAGGAGTTACAGTAAGGGTAAATGTGTAGTAAGAATAGACTTTGGGGGCATCATACTGTATGTACGCCATGGAAGGTATATCATAGTTGGTGGAACACTGAGGAGCATCGCTACTTTTGCGTACAAAATACATTTCTCTCTTTTAACATTGTGAATTATACGCTTCATGGCCATGATAAATAATTTTATTTGGGGGTGAGTGGTTTGAAAGAGTTTCCAATTCAGACTTTTGATTTGGGACCTCATAATTTCTATGAACCCACCCTCCCCCCAGTCACATCAAATTATGAGGTCACCCTATTAATAGGATGAAACAAGCAAGGTATAAGATTATTACCTTAGCAACTTTCCTGATCGTTATAGCTGCAACTCTCCACAGTCAATGTCAAATAGGATGACAAAAAGCATTGCTGGACAACCTTTTTAAGCTGCAGTTGTACTGTAAATGTAAAATATATTATGCACACTGTTCATATATTAGTGTATATGTGTATTATTTGGATACTAATGGTTTTCAATAACAAGTCAATGGTAATTGTGAACATTTTTAATATTCATTTACTGCTCTAAAACGTTTTTTCCCTTTCTTTTTAACATTTTAATGTAACTTGTATTTCTTCTTTTACATTGTCAACAAAACAAAGAAAATGACTACATTTTTGTGTGCGTTTTCTAACATATAAAAAAATGTTTTCCGATTAAAACATTTCCCTCAATATGAACATGAAAATGTGTTTTCACCTGTGTGAATTCTACGATGTCTATAAAGATCTGATTTATAGCAAAAACAATTCCCACACTCAGAACATGAAAATGGCTTTTCCCCTATGTGAATTCTACAATGTCTATAAAGATCTGATTTAGCGCAAAAACATTTCCCACACTCGGAACATGAAAATGGCTTCCCACCTGTGTGAGTTCTTTGATGTATTACAAGTCTTGATTTAGTATTGTAACCTTTCCCACATTCTGAACATGAAAATGGTTTCTGACCTGTGTGAGTTATCTGATGTACATCAAGACTGTATTTCTCTGTAAAACATTTTCCACAGCTTAAACATGAAAAAGGCTTCTCCCCTGTGTGAATTCTCTGATGTTTAACAAGGTGGTGTTTCATGGTAAAACATTTCCCACATTCTGAACATGAATATGGCTTTTGCCCTGTGTGAATTCTCTGATGCCTAATTAAAAGTGATTTCTTTTTAAAAACTTTCCCACATTCGGAGCATAAAAATGCCTTGTTGCCTGTGTGACTTATCTGATGTGTAACAAGGCTTGTTTTATCTGTAAAACATTTCCCACATTCTGAACATGAAAAAGGCTTATCTCCTGTGTGAGTTCTCTGATGTTTAACAAGAAATGATTTCTCTCTAAAACGTCTTCCACATTCTGAACATGAAAAAAGCTTCTCTCCTGAGTGAATTCTTTGATGTCTAATAAGATGTGCTTTTTGGTTAAAAGATTTCCCACATTCTGAGCAAGAAAATTGCTTATCCCCTCTGTGAGTTCTCTGATGTTTAACAAGAGACGATTTTGAATAATAACATTTCCCACATTCTGAACATAAAAAAGGCTTATCCCCTGTGTGAATTCTCTGATGTGTAACAAGACATGATTTCTCTGTAAAACATTTTCCACATTCTGAACAATAAAATGGCGTCTCCCCTGTGTGATTTCTCTGATGTTTAACAAGATTGGATTTCTCACTATACTGTTTTCCACAATCTGAACATGAGAATGGCTTCTCTACTGTGTGAATTCTCTGATGTGTAACAAGACATGATTTCTCTGTAAAGCATTTTCCACATTCTGAACAAAAAAATGGCTTCTCACCTGTGTGACTTCTCTGATGTTTATCAAGAATGTATTTCTCACTATACTGTTTTCCACATTCTGAACATGAATATGGCTTCTCTCCTGTGTGAGTTTTCTGATGAGAAACAAGATTTCCTTTCCGATTAAAACATTTCCCACATTCTGAACATGAATATGGCTTCTTCCCTGTATGAATTCTCTCATGTAAAATTAAAACTGATTGTTCTTTAAACATTTTTCCACATTTGGAGCAAAAGAAAGGTTTCTCCCCTGTGTGAATTCTCTGATGAATTACAAGTTTGGATTTCAAACTATAACGTTTCCCACATTCTGTACATGAATATGGCTTCTCCCCTGTGTGAATTCTTAGATGTAAGACAATACTTGCTTTCCTATTAAAACATTTCCCACATTCTGAACATGAATATGGCTTCTCCCCTGTGTGAATTCTCTGATGTTTAACAAGACATGATTTGTCTGTAAAACATTTCCTACATTCAGAACATGAATATGGCTTCTCTCCTGTGTGACTTCTCTGATGTACTACAAGTCCTGATTTATAATTGAAACCTTTTCCACATTCTGAACATGAAAATCGTTTCTTCCCCATGTGAGCTATTTCATGTTCAATAGCACTTCTGTGACTTTTGTTTTGCATATTTGTCTTTGATGAAGCAGAAAAAAGGACCTGCTGAAGAGGATCAAATGACAGATTTTTTTTTAGAAGGTCTTGAGGTGTATCTGGTATAATTACATGTTCATCACAAGCATTTGGAGTGATACCAAGAATATTCGCTGGAAAATCTGAAAACATGAGACATCCCACTGAGCTCCTGGTATAGTCATCTGCCAAGAATAAAAATGATATTTTTCAGGAATTATATTACTATTTATATTAAATACTTTATAGCGTTTCCATTCAAACTGCAATACAATTCAATTATTGAGCGCCTAAGACCCTAGACTACAAAGAGAGATTAATAGTTTATAGTGATGAGCGAAAATACTCGTTACTCGAGATTTCCCGAGCACGTTCGGGTGTCCTCCGAGTATTTTCTAGTGCTCGGAAATTTAGTTTTTATTGCCGCAGCTGAATGATTTACATCTGTTAGCCAGCATAAGTACATGTGGGGGTTGCCTGGTTGCTAGGGAATCCCCACATGTACTTATGCTGGCTAACAGATATAAATCATTCAGTTGCGGCAATAAAAACTAAATTTCCGAGCACTAAAAAATACTCGGAGAACACCTGAGCGTGCTCGGGAAATCTCGAGTAATGAGTATATTCGCTCATCACTAATAGTTTATAGTGTAAACCTATGTTCTTTCAAAAGGTCACTTCTCTATTATAACCATCTTCTCAGTTCATGTTTCACTATGTCTGTCATCAAATCGGTTTCAGGTACATGTTCAGAGAAAACTCATAAAAGGGATCTTTATTCAGTTTTATTAGGTGACTCCATGTCATACATTTTCTGACTTGTCCACCCCCTCTAATACAGAGCAAAGCACATTGAACAGATTGGTAATGTACACATAAACCACAATATCAGGACAAGGGCACCGCATCTTACCAATTTGTCAGTGAGATCACAAAGATATCCCATTGCTGCAATCAATTTGTCAGGAATCAATGCTACTGTTCCCACCAATTGTCAGGACAATCACACAATTGACTGACAAATGATGGACGAAGCAACAGCCACTATTACTATTAGGAAGGTAATTTTGCTCTTTCACTGTGAACATATAGTTAATACACAGCCGATTACACCCTCCCTTGTTCAGCAACTCTCCAGGGAAAATCCAACACATGGGTGTATATACATATACAATACACGCACACATATACAGTTGTGTGAAAAAGTGTTTGTCCCTTTCTGATTTCCTATTCTTTTAAATGTTTCCTACATTTAAATGTTTCAGATCACCAAACCAATTTAAATATTAGACTAAGATGACACGTAAACACAAAATGCAGTTTTTAAATGAAGATCTTTATTATTAAGGGAAAAGATATACAAACCTACATGGCCCTGTGTGAAAAAGTGATTTACCCCTAAATCAAATAACTGGTTGGGCCACTCTTAGCAGCAACAACTGCAATCAAGGCAAGCATTTGCGATAACTGACAAGGAGTCTTGTACAACGCTCTGAAAGAATTCTGGCCCACTTAGCTTTGCAGAAATGTTGTAAATCAGCAACATTGGAGGGTTTCTGAGCATGAAACGCTTTATGGTCATGCCAAAGCATCTCAATCAGATTAAGGTCAGGACTTTGACTAGGTCACTCAAGTCTTCATTTTGTTTTTCTTCTTAAAGACCTTCATTTAAAAGCTGCATTTTGTGTTAACTTGTGTTATCTTCATCTAATATTTAAATTTGTTTGATGTGAAACATTTAAGTGTGACAAACGCGCAAAGGAATAGGAAATCAGGAAGAGGGCATATATACAGAATATATTTTGGGTCACAATGTAGTGCCTCCTGTCAAAAAGCTGGGTTCACATTGTAGGTCATGGGTATTTCAGCAGGACAATGACCCCAAACATACTTCAAGAAGCACCCAGAAATGGATGGAACAAAAGTGCTGGAGACATCTGAAGTAGCTAGCAATGAGTCCAGATCTAAATCCTATTGAACATATGTGGAGAGATCTTAAAATTGATGTTATTAAGCTGAGGTTGTCAACAATTTTGTCAGGCTCATTTTGGAGTTGTGTGTGAAATTATCTCCAATTTGCCTTTTTTTCCTCTTTTTTGTGTTGTTTCAAACGTGTATAACAAAACGTGCAATTGCAATAATTCTCTAGGAGAAATACTTCAGACTTGGGTAGTCAAAAGTAGAGTTGAGTGAATTTCTTCGGGTCCCCGCTTATTCGGCAAGCTATAGCGCTTACCGAAAAAGCAGCAGAGGGAACCCGGATACATGAAGCGTGCTGGCTGATCAGCGCCGCAGCTGCATGTGTCACAGCTGTGTCACTGTCACCTCACATGCATGGAGAGCCTGTGTCACATGAAGCTGCGGTGCCGATCAGCCGGCGTGCTCCATGTATCCGGGTTCCCTCTGCAGCTTATTCGGTAAGTGCTATAGCTTGCCGAATAAGAGGGTACCCGAAAAAATTCGCTTAACTCTAGTCAAGAGGTCCGGAGTCAGATAACAAGAGGGCTCGTCAGATGCAAAGGGGTAAAACAAAAGGTTTAGTCAGGTCACAGTCCAGAGTCAGCATAGTTACATAGTTAGTAAGGCCGAAAAAAGACATTTGTCCATCCAGTTCAGCCTATATTCCATCATAATAAATCCCCAGATCTACGTCCTTCTACAGAACCTAATAATTGTATGATACAATATTGTTCTGCTCCAGGAAGACATCCAGGCCTCTCTTGAACCCCTCAACTGAGTTTGCCATCACCACCTCCTCAGGCAAGCAATTCCAGATTCTCACTGCCCTAACAGTAAAGAATCCTCTTCTATTTTGGTGGAAAAACCTTCTCTCCTCCAGACGCAAAGAATGCCCCCTTGTGCCCGTCACCTTCCTTGGTATAAACAGATCCTCAGCGAGATATTTGTATTGTCCCCTTATATACTTATACATGGTTATTAGATCGCCCCTCAGTCGTCTTTTTTCTAGACTAAATAATCCTAATTTCGCTAATCTACCTGGGTATTGTAGTTCTCCCATCCCCTTTATTAATTTTGTTGCCCTCCTTTGTACTCTCTCTAGTTCCATTATATCCTTCTCGAGCACCGGTGCCCAAAACTGGACACAGTACTCCATGTGCGGTCTAACTAGGGATTTGTACAGAGGCAGTATAATGCTCTCATCATGTGTATCCAGACCTCTTTTAATGCACCCCATGATCCTGTTTGCCTTGGCAGCTGCTGCCTGGCACTGGCTGCTCCAGGTAAGTTTATCATTAACTAGGATCCCCAAGTCCTTCTCCATGTCAGATTTACCCAGTGGTTTCCCATTCAGTGTGTAATGGTGACATCGATTCCTTCTTCCCATGTGTATAACCTTACATTTATCATTGTTAAACCTCATCTGCCACCTTTCAGCTCAAGTTTCCAACTTATCCAGATCCATCTGTAGCAGAATACTATCTTCTCTTGTATTAACTGCTTCACATAGTTTTGTATCATCTGCAAATATCAATATTTTACTGTGTAAACCTTCTACCAGATCATTAATGAATATGTTGAAGAGAACAGGTCCCAATACCGACCCCTGCGGTACCCCACTGGTCACAGCGACCCAGTTAGAGACTATACCATTTATAACCACCCTCTGCTTTCTATCACTAAGCCAGTTACTAACCCATTTACACACATTTTCCCCCAGACCCCCAGACCAAGCATTCTCATTTTGTGTACCAACCTCTTGTGTGGCACGGTATCAAATGCTTTGGAAAAATCGAGATATACCACGTCCAATGACTCACCGTGGTCCAGCCTATAGCTTACCTCTTCATAAAAACTGATTAGATTGGTTTGACAGGAGCGATTTCTCATAAACCCATGCTGATATGGAGTTAAACAGTTATTCTCATTGAGATAATCCAGAATAACATCCTTCAGAAACCCTTCAAATATTTTACCAACAGTAGAGGTTAGACTTACTGGCCTATAATTTCCAGGTTCACTTTTAGAGCCCTTTTTGAATATTGGCACATTTGCTATGCGCCAGTCCTGCGGAACAGACCCCGTCGCTATAGAGTCCCTAAAAATAAGAAATAATGGTTTATCTATTACATTACTTAGTTCTCTTAGTACTCGTGGGTGTATGCCATCCGGACCCGGAGATTTATCTATTTTAATCTTATTTAGCCGGTTTCGCACCTCTTCTTGGGTTAGATTGGTGACCCTTAATATAGGGTTTTCATTGTTTCTTGGGATTTCACCTAGCATTTCATTTTCCACCGTGAATACCGTGGAGAAGAAGGTGTTTAATATGTTAGCTTTTTCCTCGTCATCTACAACCATTCTTTCCTCACTATTTTTTAAGGGGCCTACATTTTCAGTTTTTATTCTTTTACTATTGATATAGTTGAAGAACAGTTTGGGATTAGTTTTACTCTCCTCAGCAATGTGCTTCTCTGTTTCCTTTTTGGCAGATTTAGTTAGTTTTTTAGATAAAGTATTTTTCTCCCTATAGTTTTTTAGAGCTTCAATGGTGCCATCCTGCTTTAGTAGTGCAAATGCTTTCTTTTTACTGTTAATTGCCTGTCTTACTTCTTTGTTTAGCCACATTGGGTTTTTCCTATTTCTAGTCCTTTTATTCCCACAAGGTATAAACCGCTTACAGTGCCTATTTAGGATGTTCTTAAACATTTTCCATTTTTTATCTGTATTCTTATTTCTGAGGATATTGTCCCAGTCTACGAGATTAAGGGCATCTCTAAGCTGGTCAAACTTTGCCTTCCTAAAGTTCAGTGTTTTTGTGACTCCCTGACAAGTCCCCCTAGTGAAAGACAGGTGAAACTGTACAATATTGTGGTCGCTATTTCCTACATGCCCGGCCACCTGCAGATTTGTTATTCTGTCAGGTCTATTAGATAGTATTAGGTCTAAAAGTGCTGCTCCTCTGGTTGGATTCTGCACCAATTGTGAAAGGTAATTTTTCTTGGTTATTAGCAGAAACCTGTTGCCTTTATGGGATCACAGGTTTCTGTTTCCCAGTTAATATCCGGGTAGTTAAAGTCCCCCATTACCAGGACCTCATTATGGGTTGCAGCTTCATCTATCTGCTTTAGAAGTAGACTTTCCATGATTTCTGTTATATTTGGGGGTTTGTAACAGACCCCAATGAGAATTTTGTTACCATTTTTCCCTCCATGAATTTCGACCCATATGGACTCGACATCCTCATTCCCTTCGCTAATATCCTCCCTTAAAGTGGACTTTAGACAAGACTTTACATAGAGACAAACCCCTCCTCCTCTCCGATTTTTACGATCCTTTCTAAACAGACTGTAACCCTGTAAGTTAACTGCCCAGTCATAGATTTCATCTAACCATGTCTCGGTTATTCCCACTATGTCAAAGTTACCTGTAGATATTTCTGCTTCTAGTTCTTCCATCTTGTTTGTCAGGCTTCTGGCGTTTGCAAGCATGCAGTTTAGAGGATTTTGTTTTGTTCCAATCTCCTCGCTGTGGATTGTTTTAGAAATGTTCTTACCTCCCTTCTGAGTATGTTTTCCTGGGTCTTCTTTGTTCGAGTCTAATGTTTTTCTTCCCGTCCCCTCTACTTCTAGTTTAACGCCCTCCTGATGAGTGTAGCGAGTCTTCTGGCGAATGTGTGTTTCCCAGGTTTGTTGAGGTGTAGTCCGTCTCTGGCGAGGAGTCCATCGTACAAGTAATTTACACCGTGGTCCAGGAATCCGAATCCTTGTTGTCTGCACCATCGTCTTAGCCAGTTGTTCGCATCAAGGATCCTGTTCCATCTCCTGGTGCCATGCCCGTCTACTGGAAGGATAGAAGAAAAAACTACCTGTGCATCCAGTTCCTTTACTTTCTTCCCCAACTCTTCAAAGTCCTTGCAGATTGTCGGTAGGTCCTTCCTTGCCGTGTCATTGGTGCCAACATGTATCAGCAGAAATGGGTGGACGTCCTTGGAGCTGAAGAGCTTTGGTATCCTATCGGTCACATCCTTGATCATCGCACCTGGAAGGCAGCATACTTCTCTTGCGGTTATGTCCGGTCTGCAGATGGCTGCTTCTGTGCCTCTCAGTAGTGAGTCTCCCACCACCACCACTCTTCGTTGCTTCCTGGCTGTACTTTTTGCTGTCACTTGTTGCTGTGTGCCCTTTTCTTTTTTGCTTGCTGGTATTGCTTCATCCGTAGGTGTGCCATCTTCATCCTCTACAAAGATTTGATATCGGTTCTTCAGTTGTGTGGTTGGTGATTTTTCCATGGTCTTCTTGCTTCTTTTGGTCACATGCTTCCACTCATCTGCTTTTGGAGGTTCTCTGACACTTTTTTCACCTTCTGTGACCAGTAGAGATGCTTCTGTTCTGTCTGGGAAGTCTTCATTCTCTTTGATGAGTTTCAAAGTTGCTATTCTTTCTTCCAGGCCTCGCACCTTTTCTTCTAAAAGGGCCACTAGTCTACACTTCTGACAGGTGAAATTGGATTCTTCTTCTGGTCGATCTGTGAACATGTAGCACATGCTGCAGCTCACCATGTAGGTTGTCACATCTGCCATGTTGCTCCTAGATCCTGCTGACTTGCTGTGTGTTTTCCTTCTTGTATAATCTACTCAGCCAAGCTTTCTTGCAATAATGTCCTACAGGCAAAAAGTCGCCTTTGCAGCAGTGTCCTCTGCAAACATTTGTTCATCCCTGGTACTTGTGTAAATCACTTTGCCTTACACTGGTGCTTGAACGTTTGTGAATCCTTGTATAATAATGTCCAACTTATTCATAAATTGACACGAACAGAAAAAACAAAGCTCGCAGGCGGCACTGTCTTGCTAAATGCCGGCTTTTCAGCGGGGATTACAGACGTGTATCCTACTTAGCCACTCAAAGGGAAAACTTTCAGGTGCTCCATCATGAAAAATAGTCTTTTAATTAGAACATCCAATTAGAAAAAGCAATGAGGGCACTCACCAGTTTCCAAAAGTGATTCCTTTATTTACGAAACAACATCCAGAGGGCCGTTGTGGCCGGGGGAAAGAGAGGGGGCCTCAGCCCGTGTGAGCAGAGGAGATGGACGACGGCCGTTTCGCACCTGGTTGTGCTTCTACGGGTCGAATTGTGTATGAAACCGGCAGCGGATATAGTGTGCCCGACCGACACACCCCCCCACACTAGGTTCCACCCACAAAACACTACAATGCAATGAACACATATTAAAAACATTTGTTTAAAAACAAGAGAGCTAATACATAGGTTTATAGAATATACATGCATAACGCGAGGGAACCTATTTTTCCAAGACACTGTTGGACAAATGATCCGTACGGAACACTCTGACACCACAAACATCTCATCTATCTGGCTGGGCGAAACAACGCCCTCTATAGGAAAATGGACATATCGACTCTGTCATTGAAGCCAAGGGGACCCATTGCATTGCTGCGCAGGATACACCTGGCTTCACTCCTCAACAGAAGATTGTCCAAATCTCCCCCCTGTGCCGGTAAAGTCACCCTTTCAATGCCAGCGAAGGTAAGGCAATCTACCTTACCCCCATGCACTTCTCTCATATGCGCGATAAACCGCGGGACACCCTTCCCGGACGCTACGGATCTGCAATGTTCCCGAAATCGCACGTATATAGGACGGATGGTCTTACCAATATAAAAAAATCTGCAAGTGCAAAATAATACATAAACAACGTGATCGGTTTTACATGTAATGAAATCTTTAACAACGTGTGACACCGCCCCTATTCTAATACAACGGTCGGTCAAATGTTGCTGGCAACACGAACAGTGGCCACACTTAAAGTTCCCCCTAGGAGACACCCCTTTTAACCAATTAGTATTAGGTTTAGTTATACGGTTCTTTACCAATTTATCCCGCAATCTTATACTCCTCCTGTTCGCTATTAGGGGACCTCTGGCTGCCACCTCTATCAACTCTTTGTCTCTCTCTAAAAGATGCCAATTCTTTTTTATGGCCAACCTTATCTGTTGGTCCATACTGCTGAATTTAAAACAGAAATTAAACCTCCTTTTATCCTGCTTTTGAGGGGATGGAAATCTGGTACCCGATTGTGTGGTTCTTTCATTACATACCCTATCTAGGGCTGAAGTTAATAATTTCTCCGGGTAACCTCTCTCCCCAAAACGATCTCTCATCTCTCCAGTCTGTCGAAGAAAGCCTTCCTCTGTATTATTAATTCTGCTGACTCTTAGGAACTGGCTATATGGCAACGCCCATTTTGTATGTACAGGATGGTAACTTTCGTAGTGCATCAAGGTGTTAGCTGACACCGGCTTGCGATACAGTGAAGTGCAAACCCTTCCTTCTTTGACTTCTACAAGCACGTCCAAGAACTCCAAACGTTCTCCTCCAAATACGGACGTAAAAGTCATATTTAAATCATTAGTACAATTTAGATGCATCACAAAGTCCTGAAACATTGCCTGTGACCCGTCCCAAATTAGGACTATATCATCCACAAAACGACGAAAATATTTAATGTGCTGCAAGAAACCATTGTCCTCCGAATACACATATCTTTCCTCAAAAGCTCCCAGGAACAAGTTCGCGAAAGTGCATGCTACCGGGGTCCCCATCGCAGTACCCTCCCGTTGTAGGTACCAATCATCCAGGAATGTGAAGCAGTTGTGGGTCAACACAAAATTCAATCCTTCACAGATAAAATTAATGAAGTTTTCACTTTTATCGGTAGTGTTCAAAATAGATCTAATAATGTCCACTCCTACCAACTGGGGGATCCTGGTATATAGGCTCTCCACGTCGATAGACGCTAATGAGAAGCCTTCTTGCCAGTCAAAATCCCGTATACTTTCCAGAAAAGAGTTGGTGTCCTTTAAATAGGAAGGAATGTGTTTCAACATTGGGCGCAGCAACCAATCAATATACTGGGACAGGGGCTCAGTGAGCGACCCTATCCCAGATACGATCGGGCGTCCCGGTGGAGAGGTAGTGGACTTGTGAATTTTAGGGATATGGTACCAATGGGGTCTGGTGGGGAACCCCGGTAGCAACTTTTCTGCCTTTTTCTGCGAAATTGTTCCAAATTCCACAAATTTTTGCAGAGGGTTCCTGGGTAATAAACTATACACCGTCTTGTCGGATAATTGTCTTTTGGCTTCATTAATATAATAATCCTTGGGGATCAGCACTATTTTGCCCCCCTTATCAGCCGCCCGGACGACAGTGACATAATTTCCTGCAGCACCCTTTCCTCTCCTGCCGTGATGTTATTGGCAGCTTTATGGTATAGTAAGGCTTCCACATCCTTTATGACTTGGGACTCAAATAAATCGACCATGTTACCTGGGGAGACCATAGGCATAAATTTAGAGGAGACTCCTCCTCTAAAGGGTACCACATTTCCAACCCCTTCAATGTCATATCGATTCACATCTTCTGTTAAACCTAGACTTAAGTAGGTCGATTTACAGAACTATGATATGGTAAACGCAGAGCTCGTTAAAGCACAAGAGGAATTGAAAACGAGACTCACAGAAAATCAGTGGACAATGTGCCATAAGAAATTGGAAAGTAAATTAATACCAATACAAGCCAATATCAAACAGAGAAAAAGGGACAAATATATACGTGACAAAACTGACTTTGATACCGGCAGAATCTTCTCATGGAATATACAACATAATGATAACGGTAGAAAAAGATTTGCCAATAATTGGAGAAAGAAATCTGTTTTGAATGGGAAAAACCGCTACAAGGACTATTTAACAACGGAGTCTGAATCCAGTCTTAGTGACAGCACAGGTACAGCGGCCGGTTCTTTGGATGGTCTGTTTAGCGGTGATACAGAAATAGCAGCGGGATCCACCCCTTTAGGAGAAAGACCCGAAGGGGTAGAGGAAGAAAGAAACAGCGGAATGGATCAGCGCAGACAACGGAAACGGAGACATGTTGCATGGACACGGAAGTATTAAAAATTCCAGTAGAAGAGACAGTGTTAAATTTGACTGAACACGTATTAACACCGACCCATTTGTCTTTATTATCTAAAGGTTTGAATTATAGCATGCCAGAACCATTTGATCTGACTGAATTTAAAATCGACCTATTTAAGTCTATCAGAAAGATCCATCTTTTTAAAAAAAATTTCAAATAAAAATATCACAAATAATATATCAGAGGGTGAGGTTCCCTGTAAAATTGGTCCCCTGGGATTCATGGCAGGTACAGGGGCACTTACTGATATGAGAGAAGATGCTGATTTACTATTAGGTTTAACAGAAGATGTGAATCGATATGACATTGAAGGGGTTGGAAATGTGGTACCCTTTAGAGGAGGAGTCTCCTCTAAATTTATGCCTATGGTCTCCCCAGGTAACATGGTCGATTTATTTGAGTCCCAAGTCATAAAGGATGTGGAAGCCTTACTATACCATAAAGCTGCCAATAACATCACGGCAGGAGAGGAAAGGGTGCTGCAGGAAATTATGTCCTGGGAAGACACTGTCGTCCGGGCGGCTGATAAGGGGGGCAAAATAGTGCTGATCCCCAAGGATTATTATATTAATGAAGCCAAAAGACAATTATCCGACAAGACGGTGTATAGTTTATTACCCAGGAACCCTCTGCAAAAATTTAAAAGTGAATTAACTTCCTATCTGAGGAAATTTGTGGAATTGGGAACAATTTCGCAGAAAAAGGCAGAAAAGTTGCTACCGGGGTTCCCCACCAGACCCCATTGGTACCATATCCCTAAAATTCACAAGTCCACTACCTCTCCACCGGGACGCCCGATCGTATCTGGGATAGGGTCGCTCACTGAGCCCCTGTCCCAGTATATTGATTGTTTGCTGCGCCCAATGTTGAAACACATTCCTTCCTATTTAAAGGACACCAACTCTTTTCTGGAAAGTATACGGGATTTTGACTGGCAAGAAGGCTTCTCATTAGCGTCTATCGACGTGGAGAGCCTATATACCAGGATCCCCCAGTTGGTAGGAGTGGACATTATTAGATCTATTTTGAACACTACCGATAAAAGTGAAAACTTCATTAATTTTATCTGTGAAGGATTGAATTTTGTGTTGACCCACAACTGCTTCACATTCCTGGATGATTGGTACCTACAACGGGAGGGTACTGCGATGGGGACCCCGGTAGCATGCACTTTCGCAAACTTGTTCCTGGGAGCTTTTGAGGAAAGATATGTGTATTCGGAGGACAATGGTTTCTTGCAGCACATTAAATATTTTCGTCGTTTTGTGGATGATATAGTCCTAATTTGGGACGGGTCACAGGCAATGTTTCAGGACTTTGTGATGCATCTAAATTGTACTAATGATTTAAATATGACTTTTACGTCCGTATTTGGAGGAGAACGTTTGGAGTTCTTGGACGTGCTTGTAGAAGTCAAAGAAGGAAGGGTTTGCACTTCACTGTATCGCAAGCCGGTGTCAGCTAACACCTTGATGCACTACGAAAGTTACCATCCTGTACATACAAAACGGGCGTTGCCATATAGCCAGTTCCTAAGAGTCAGCAGAATTAATAATACAGAGGAAGGCTTTCTTCGACAGACTGGAGAGATGAGAGATCGTTTTGGGGAGAGAGGTTACCCGGAGAAATTATTAACTTCAGCCCTAGATAGGGTATGTAATGAAAGAACCACACAATCGGGTACCAGATTTCCATCCCCTCAAAAGCAGGATAAAAGGAGGTTTAATTTCTGTTTTAAATTCAGCAGTATGGACCAACAGATAAGGTTGGCCATAAAAAAGAATTGGCATCTTTTAGAGAGAGACAAAGAGTTGATAGAGGTGGCAGCCAGAGGTCCCCTAATAGCGAACAGGAGGAGTATAAGATTGCGGGATAAATTGGTAAAGAACCGTATAACTAAACCTAATACTAATTGGTTAAAAGGGGTGTCTCCTAGGGGGAACTTTAAGTGTGGCCACTGTTCGTGTTGCCAGCAAAATTTGACCGACCGTTGTATTAGAATAGGGGCGGTGTCACACGTTGTTAAAGATTTCATTACATGTAAAACCGATCACGTTGTTTATGTATTATTTTGCACTTGCAGATTTTTTTATATTGGTAAGACCATCCGTCCTATGTACGTGCGATTTCGGGAACATTGCAGATCCGTAGCGTCCGGGAAGGGTGTCCCGCGGTTTATCGCGCATATGAGAGAAGTGCATGGGGGTAAGGTAGATTGCCTTACCTTCGCTGGCATTGAAAGGGTGACTTTACCGGCACAGGGGGGAGATTTGGACAATCTTCTGTTGAGGAGTGAAGCCAGGTGGATCCTGCGCAGCAATGCAATGGGTCCCCTTGGCTTCAATGACAGAGTCGATATGTCCATTTTCCTATAGAGGGCGTTGTTTCGCCCAGCCAGATAGATGAGATGTTTGTGGTGTCAGAGTGTTCCGTACGGATCATTTGTCCAACAGTGTCTTGGAAAAATAGGTTCCCTCGCGTTATGCATGTATATTCTATAAACCTATGTATTAGCTCTCTTGTTTTTAAACAAATGTTTTTAATATGTGTTCATTGCATTGTAGTGTTTTGTGGGTGGAACCTAGTGTGGGGGGGTGTGTCGGTCGGGCACACTATATCCGCTGCCGGTTTCATACACAATTCGACCCGTAGAAGCACAACCAGGTGCGAAACGGCCGTCGTCCATCTCCTCTGCTCACACGGGCTGAGGCCCCCTCTCTTTCCCCCGGCCACAACGGCCCTCTGGATGTTGTTTCGTAAATAAAGGAATCACTTTTGGAAACTGGTGAGTGCCCTCATTGCTTTTTCTAATTGGATTATTCATAAATTGGCTGTCCAGTTGTGGTAAGTGGAATATGCACTTACATATTGCAGGTATACCAACCATGTTCTGGCTCATTTCTTTGGATTTGCTATAATTTTTTGTTCTTTTGCACATATAGGGGTGTGCATTTGGTCTATATAGCTTTATATGAGCATGTGTTTAAACATCTACATTTGGGTCCTGCTCTGCCCCCGTCTAATTTGAGGCCTTCGGACACATAGAGGTTAACTACAAGAGTTAAAGATCTTCCTGAGTGAGTACACCTTCTTGCGGTGGAATGAGTTTTGTGCTCTTTTGATTAAAATAGTGTCAACTAAGTAACCTACGTAATTTACATGTACTATTAATATTTATTTACTTACTACACGGTATTTGCTCAGTTTGTTTTTATCCTAAGTTCTGGTTGCAAGACTGCATCTCTGCTGTTCAAAACCTTTGCACAGTGAGCCGTGGCAGACATGTACTGTGCATGATCATAGTTACTGCTCTATGGTGCAGAGCACATTCAAGCTTAATGCCAAGAGAAAGAGTGCCCGTGTAATCCTACCCACAGACCAGGCACCCCTTTCGGTAAGAAATAATGGCGTCTTCCAGCAAGACTGAGAACACACTATCAATTCTCAAAATTCTATCGAGTTCACCAAGTTGTAAATCGGTGAAGTCACCAACAGCAACTTGACGGGGGACGGGGCTGGAGCAGAGTTTGGCACAAGTGGATAACTGGGAGTGTACACCTGTTTTATTGTCACACACTCAGAGATGGAGGTCTGACAATGAGATAGAAATAAAGGAGTAGGGGTATGAAAAACAGTGGTTGTGGATGATGACACTGACCACATACTATTTGGGAATGCAGCCTGGCTACCAAAAATACAAGTGCATGCAGACCGTTTAGGAGGATATATTGTGCCTTGCTCATATAGTTGGCCAGCTTGCTCTTCCCAAATGAGTATGTGATGTTGCTTTAGGTGTTTAGGAGGATCTGTAGTTCCTAGTCTTTTCTTGCTTGTATATTCACTGTTTTTATTCCTCCTGGAAAGTTATCACATTGCAAAACAACTCATTGCCAGTACAACCATGACCATAGCTCTTTCAAGCACTATTGAACCTCCTCCAGCAAGATCAGTTGTGGAATCACTTGTTACAAATCTGACTACAATAGAAGCACATCTGCCCCAAGAAAGATCTTTTGGCTGAACCACAGCTACTTTCTATTCCCCATGCCACCACCTTCCTCCCCAATGACATCACCTTCTTGTCACCCAATCTGGTGCTCAGTTCTTATCCATTACGCAATCATCATATTGTAATCAACAGTTAACTCAGTGAAAAACGTTCTGAGCTCCCTGTACTACCACCTGATCACTACCTCTAACTTTGCTCAGACACAGACTATTATTAACATGCCTGACAGAGCCACCAACACAGCTAAGTGCTTGAATCATGACCTACATCTCTTTTGGCCCCATCTCATCCAAGCACAAATGCTGACTGTTCATCTCATCCAATAAATCAACTGGAAGAAATTGTGTTATATCTTCCTCAGACTCTTAATGCTATAGCTTAGGGGACTAGGAGTCAGAACAGAGAGAAATGTCATTGACGGATTTGAACGTTCACAATGTAAAAGATTAACTCTTCTGGTGGTTGATGACTGTGCAGAACACTGACTCAAACTGACGGTGTCACTATCAGTTGTAACATCATCCTCCTATGACTGAGACAAGTGATTAAGAAACATCATAAAATGGAACTACAGAGGTGATGGATGAGGTGCCCAAGTAGGGCGCTAATCCATACCAGTAGTGGTAGTAAAACTCGGCACTCAAAAGCATATGTTGCACAACAAGGTGAATTTATTTACAATTAATCAGTCTGTAGATCAACAGTTCGTAGATATAACGTTTCAGTCTAAATGGACCTTCATCAGATAAATGCTGTGTTGTTGAAGTGGAAGATGAGTAGTCAATACTCATTGGCAATGACTCTTAAATGGACTGAAGGTGTTAAGAGGTATGTCAGCGCTGGGGTATGGTGGCCAAAAGCCAGTCAGGAAGTTCATCTTTTTAACCTTAGTTATTGTCACAAGGAGGTTTTTTCAAACATCACCAACTGTCATGGCGGCATCAGGGTCCATGGATTCCATAGATTCATACACTCCTTGTGACTCCATGGGTAGCTATGGTCTGTGAAGAGTATCTCAACTCATGGAGCAGCAGCTCCTAGGCAAGTTAGCAAGAATTAAAGTCTTTGCTGAACTAAAGTTGTTGAATGCCTTTGGTCACATGCTAAGAGAGAACCAATCATGTCTGCTCTTTCTCTATTTAAGATTGCTTTGCTATTCATGCAATGCCAGCAATAGTTTCTCTATCCTGGGATGGAGAGGTGGACACATCCTGATTAATAGTGGTTATTTCCTAAGTTGTTGTGAGCGGTGTTGGGTTAACCCTTTCCTTTTTCCCTAGGTTTTCTTTTTTATAATACTTTGTTGCCACTCGGGCATTACACCTTAATTCCATAGTGTATTTCCCTGAGAGAGTGCTGTGTTTGTGATCCGTTTTATCATCTCTTTAATTTGTATTCCCCCATACACTTCACAGACTGGTGCTACTTAGGAGCTTAGTAAGGAACGAGACTCAGGCATCCTGAACTTCAGGGGTAATCTGGGGACATGGATAACTAGGGATCCCTACCCTGAGGAGCACATTAGCTATCCCACAGTCACACTGTGACAGTTATTTCCCCTTCTCAAAAATTACAAAACAAGACATGCTGGGTAGGTAGGTACATGTCCAAAAAGCCAGCAACTGCAAAATATTTAAGTATTGGTGTCACATGTAGGGGTATCAAAATAATCTAGTATACAGGTGTACAAAAACAGACATGCACAGCTAAATGTCTGTATTTTAAAATAATTTGCTATTTTTTTCTAATAAAATTCTCTTCCCTTCCCCAAAAAATACATAACAAAAAATGCTAGGTACATACATGTTTGAAATTTGATCAACTACAGTAGTTTTGGTATAGAAGATATGTATGTGAATTTTGACTAGCAAAACAGGTGTCAATTTAAAAAAATTGTTACATACACCACTTAGAGAGGTAGATAGTCACAGTTATATGCATGGAGTTTGGTTAATTTTATTTAATAATGTTTTACATGCAATTATAGCCCCTTCTCTCTCCCATCACGAAAAAAAAAATCACAAGAAATGAAAAATTCAGTACAATCGGTCACTTGAGACAAACACATTTTCTCTAACTGACACAAAGTTCAGATTTTTTTTTCCTTTGACAAATATTGTATTGGCTTTCTGCTTTCTAGTGCATGAAGAATTTATAAAAAAATAGTGTAATTCAAATAAAGCAAAAAAAAAAAAATGCCAGCCCATCAACACTATATCCCGATTCAATCTCACTGGCTTCGCATTTGCTCCTGGCACCACTCTTCTGTCTCTTTCCACCTATCAAATTAATCTCTCTTCTATTCACAGAATACTACATTCATCGTTTTTGATTTAGTGCTTTCTCTTCCTATCATTATTGCCAAGCTGTGAGCTCTGATATCCCCTCATCATACAGAACCACTTTAAAATGGGTACACCATTCCCTGACTCAGCTTTTATAAAGGCTCTTAAATTCTCTCCTGATTTGCTGCACTACACCATGTAATGTGATAGCAGCAAGGCACACGTAAAAATGCAGAATGACCTTTCCCCTGAACTATTGCACCTGTCTATGTTTGCATCATTGCAGTGATTGGACACGTTAGAGGCACATTTGTACACCATTATCGTGAATACAAACCCCAGAGAGAGTGCTCAGCACAGAGCACTTCAGAATGTGAATGTAGCTTTAGACCTCAATCAGACATCAGGTTTTTTTGGGTCATTCTTGAATAAATTTGTGCTGAACCCCATTTTTTAGTTTGTGTGTCAGTTTTTGCAATCTATGTGTCATTAGTTTTTTTCCTCACATGGAAAATTTAATCTAGACATTTTTCAAAGCTTCTAATACTAATATCAGAAGAATGGACAGCATTCACATGACACAAAGATCTCAGATGAAGATACAAAAGAAATGTTGGGGTCCTTCTGGTGTCCATTTTTAGAATGAAAATCAAAGTTGTGCATGATGTGCTTATTTCATAGTTATTAGTGATGGGCGAGCACTAAAATGCTCGGGTGCTCGTTGCTCAGGTCGAGCAAATTGGAATACTCGGGTACTCGGCCAGAACAACGAGCCCAATGTAAGTCTATGGGAGACCCGAGTATTTTTACCACGATCCCCCCGGGGGTCCTTTTAAGGTCTAAAAACGTCTGAAAATGATGGAAACACTGCTCAAATGACACAGGGACCTCATGGGGATCGCCCCTGGAAGCATTCCTGACTCCTAGTTCACAGCTTTAATCATTTTTTTCGGAGATTCATGCCATTTTTCCCGATGCCACAAAAAACACATGAAAACAAAACCAAAACGGGTTTTGCTTGGAAATATGTCAAGGTACATCCTTTGCAGGTTAATGACTTTCCTGTAAGGCCAAATATTTAACCCCAGACCGAAAATTTCCTCTCCCACTTAGGCTTAGTTCAGACGCAGAGTTTTTGAAGCGTTTTTCAACTTTAACATTGCTTTCAACCACTACAAATGCATTCATTGGGAAATGTCATTGTAACATTTAACACCCCTTGTTGGCCATATGGTGTGTGACACATAAGCAGACCCATCTTGTTTCATTTACGAAGGAGGGACTCTTAAAGTCACAGAGCCTATTTATACTGGTGCATCAGGCGACATTAATCTTCTTAAAGGGCCATTATGAAACAGTGGGTCTCCTAAGCTGTTGTAGCCTATGCTGTGAGTGGATGGGCTGCCAAGAAATGCAACGGACCACAATACCCATGTCATAAGATGTCCAGGGGGGACTCCTGAAAAAGTGTTGCATTGAATTCAACGCCTGCCCTGCTACCAATTCATATGCACCCCAATAAGCCTTTGAACCCACATAGTGGATGGGCCCATGAAAATCCACTTCACAATATGCATTTTGTACCAAGAACTCCTTTGTTTTACACATTGGCGGCAAGGCAAGCCCTGCTGAATAGTCAGTCATATGCACCCCATTAGGCCTTGGAACCCACATACTGGATGGGCCCAGGAAAATTCACTTCACAATATGCATTTTGTACTCCCTGGTTTTACACATTGGCGGCAAGGCCAGCCCTGCTGCATAGTCAGTCATATGCACCCCATTAGGCCTCGGAACCCACATACTGGATGGGCCCAGGAAAATCCACTTCACAATATGCATTTTGTGCTTCATACTCCTTTGTTTTATACATTGGCAGGAAGGCGAGCCATGCTGCATAGTCATATGCACCCCATTAGGCCTTGGAACCCACATACTGTATGGGCCCATGAAAATCCACTTCACAATATGCATTTTGTGCTCCATACTCCTTTGTTTTATACACTGGCAGGAAGGTGAGCCCTGCTGCATAGTCATATGCACCCCATTAGGCTTTGGAACCCACATACTGGATGGGCCCAGGAAAATTCACTCGTATTTTTTAATGGTATGATGGTTCCCTCTTTGCACAATTATTTACAGGAGAATTTGGCAATTTTATTTGACATGTTTTTAACACTAAGGTTCAGATACAGCTTTAAAAGGCTAAAACTTGCAATACAAGGAAATTTTATTGCAAACTACAAAATTCAAGCAATAGTATGATTGAATAGGGTGAGTGCGTACACTTTTGTATGTGTTAACATACACAGGTTAAGTACATATAAGGGTTAAACAAATATAGTGATTACGTATATATGAAGATTAACTACATACAGTACAGTTAGATCATCACCAAGAGGCTTTTAAACATCATCCGTCTGGAAGGAGATTACCTACACTGCATCGTCGTCCCCAATTATGCAGGTATCAGCACACTGTACATGTACAGGTACCCCAGTTTTGGCATCTGTCTTAGTCATGATTCTCTGGTCTTATATAGTGAATACCACTATGTAGTAACTCTAGTTTCACCCACACCTTCAAGTGGCCACTTTTCAAGGTTGGATGAAACTGAGAAATCATGGAGTCATCAGACGAGGGGCCATAAACCCCTAGAAAATGAAAGCCACAAGGATTTAGATCAAACCACCACTGGCATAGTTTCAGTAAACCTTAATGTTTTACAATGACAAACAGCAAACATATAGAGGCTTAGAACTGTTTGTGAAGTAAATAAACATTTATCAAGATTGTGTCACTATGAGCATTGTCTGTCACATCTCTAAATGTTTTACAAGAAATGCAGCTATGTGATTGTCTGAATGCATTCAGTATACAGTATTTCAATCTTGTTTACAAATCGCCATTTGTATATTCTCCATTTGTACATTTAAGGCAGACAAAGTTAAGGCTCGCAAGGAGAGAAACTAATATAGCGGACAAAGCTATATTTTTAATGAACTACTGAGGCAAAGTAACAGCATTGCTTTATCAAATTTATATGAAGTGTATTGTGTCCAATGTTAGCAACCAGGCAACACAAAAAGGAGCTTTTCAACTGAGCTCTTTAAGGTACACAAATGTTAAGAAGTATTTGTCAACAAGGATGTGGTTTCACCAATGGGGGGGTACCTTTTGTAAAAATAGACTAGTGCCATCACAGCCTCCCTTGACCAAACTTCACCGGCCTATAACAGTACAAAGCACGTTCACCCCGGTGATCTAGTGGCAGTTAAACAAGAGACATTGCAAGAGACAGAGTTAAGAAGTAGGCCCAATGGAATGCCATGCCCAATTCCCCAATGTGGGGTCCTTTTTGGACTGATTAAAATAGTGCCATCACAGCCCCCTAACCCTAAATGCCCGTACAGACCATGTTCACCCTGGTGATCTACTGGCAGGAACTGGACAGATTGCAGGAAACCGAATTAAGAAGTAGGCCCAAAGTAATGTCATGCCCAATTCCCCAATGGAAAATCCTTTTTTTTTTAAATAAAAGAGTGGAATGACAGCTCCCTTGGCCAAAGTGCACCATGCAGAGCACATTGACCCTGGTGATCTAGTGGCAGGTACAGGACAGATTGCAGGAGACCGAGCTAAGAAATAGGCCCAATGGAATGCCATGCCCAATTCCCCAATGTGTTGTCCTTTTTAGACTTAAAAATATAGTGCCATCACAGCCCACTTGCCCAAAATTCACCGGCCTATAACAGTACTGAGCACGTGCACCCTGGTCATCTAGTGGTAGTTAAAGGACACATTGCATGAGACAGACTTAAGAAGTAGGCCCAATGTAATGTAATGCCCAATTCCCCAAAGTGGAGTCCTGTTTTTACAAAATGAAATAGTGTCTTCACAGCCCCCGTGCCCAAAAATCACTGGCCTATTACAGTACTGAGCACGTACACCCTGGTCATCTAGTGGCAGTTAAAGGACACATTGCAGGACACAGACTTAAGAAGTAGGCCCAATGTTATGGAATGCCCAATTCCCCAATGTGGGGTCCTGTTTTTACAAAATGAAATACTGCCTTCATAGCCCCCGTGCCCAAAAATCACCGGCCTATAACAGTACTGAGCACGTGCACTCTGGTCATGTCATTGGAGACAGAATTAAGAATTAGGGCAAATGTAGTGGTCTGGGTCTCTGAGACTTGTAATGCAGTGTATGGTCCGCAAAACAATTCCCCAATGGGGGTACCTTTTTTAAAAATACACTAGTGCCATCGCATGCCCCTAGCCCAAACTTCAACGGCCTATAACAGTACTGAGCACGTTCATCCTGGTGATCTAGTGGCAGGTACATTTTAGATTGCAGGAGACCGAGTTAAGAAGTCGGCCCAATGTAATGTCATGCCCAATTCCCCAATGTGTTGTCTTTTTAAAAAAAAAAAATAAAAGAGTGCCATCACAGCCCCCTTGGTCAACATGCACCGTACAGAGCACGTTCACCCTGGTGATCTACTGGCAGGTACAGGACAGATTGCAGGAGACCGAGTTAAGAAGTAGGCCCAATGTAATGTCATGCCCAATTCCCCAATGTAAAATCCTTTTTTTTTTTTTTTTTTTTAAATAAAAAAGAGTGCCATCACAGACCCCTTGGCCAACATACAGAGCACGTTCACCCTGGTGATCTACTGGCAGGTACAGGACAGATTGCAGGAGACAGAGTTAAGAAGTAGGCCCAATGTAATGTCATGCCCAATTCCCCAATGTGTTGTCCTTTTTAAAAAAAATAAAAGAGTGTCATCACAGCACCCTTGGCCAAAATGCACTGTACAGACCACGTTCACAATGGTGATATAGTGGTTCTGGATGAGACTAAGGAGGAGGATAAAAACAAACAGACCAAATCTGGAAGCGTATACCCATGTGTGGTTCTGAAGAGGTGCATGAGAATAAACCTCCCCAAAAGAGAGAGTGTATTTGAGGTTATGTTTCGCTGTTTTCACTTGGTGGTATACAGAAGTCTTTCCCAATCCAGGCCTTGTTCATTTTTATAAGAGTCAGCCTGTCATCATTTTCAGTTGACAGGCGGATGCGCTTAGCTGTTATAATTCCACCAGCGGCACTAAAAACCCCTCTGACAGAACGCTAGCAGCAGGGCAGGCCAGGACCTCCAAGGCGTAGAGAGCCAGTTCATGCCACGTGTCCAGCTTGGATACCCAATAATTAAGGCACAGAGGAATCATGGAGGACGGTTGTACGATCTGCAAGGTACTCCCTCAGCATCTTCCCAAACATTGCACTTCTTGTGACAGCACCCCTTGCCTCTGTGCCGGCACGATGGGAGGGTCTGAGAAAACTATCCCAGAACTTTGCCATTGTTCCCCAGCCTGAGCTGGATTGTACTTCTGTCTCTCTCGCTTGGACTCCTTGGTTGTAAAACAAACTCTGACGTCTGCTGTCAGCGTTCTCACATTGGAATTTTCCAACTAATTCCGCTACAAGGGCCCTGTGGTACTGAAACATTTTAGTACACCTCTCTGCCTCAAGCAGAAGAGATTGAAAGTTCTCCTTGTAGCGTGGGTCTAAGAGTGTCACCAACATGTAATGAGTGTCACCCAAAATTTTGATAATCCGAGGGTCACGTGAAATGCAGCGCAACATGAAGTCAGCCATGTGTGCCAGAGTGCTAACAGGCAAGACTGGTGTCCTCACCAACAGGACGACTGACCATGCTGTCCTCCTCCTCCTCCCTTTCCTCAGGCCATCCCCACTGAACAGAAGCTAATACAGATGTGTTTGTAGTACCGTCTAAAGCGCATGAAAATAGCTCTTGTTCTTCCTCCTCCTCCTCATTGCCTACCAATCCACAATGAGAAGACATGGGGCTGGGCTGAGTGTAATCCCCCTGTATGTTTCCTTGCTCCATGTCCTTGTGCTCCGCCTGCAATGCATCCTCTTTGATTGTGAACAGAGAGTTTTTCAGAATGCTGAGAAGCGGGATGGTGATGCTAATTATGGCGTCATCACCGCTCACCATCTTGGTGCAGTCCTCAAAGTTTAGGAGGATGTTACATATGTCTAACATCCATGTCCACTTCTGAGGTCTTATGTGTGGAGTCTGACCTGAAATTCGACGGCCTTGTTGATGTTGGTAGTCAACAACGGCCCTCTTCTGCTCACAAATCCTTTCCAACATATGCAGCATAGAGTTCCAGCACGTGGGGACATCACACAACAGTCGGTGAGCTGGAAGCTGAAAACGCTGCTGAAGCACGGCAAGGGCGGCTGAAGCTGTAGCTGACTTTCTAAAATGGGCAGACAGACGGCGTACTTTCACTAGCAGATCCGGCAGCTCCGGGTAGCTTTTCTGAAAATGTTGAACCACGAGGTTAAGCACATGGGCCAAGCAAGGTACGTGTGTGAGCTCACCTTGCCTCAGAGCCACCACCAGGTTACGGCCATTGTCACACACGACCATGCCTGGCTGTAGGATCAGCGGTGTCATCCAAACATCTGACTGCTCTTTCAGCGCTGTCCACAACTCTTCTGCATTGTGCGGTTTGTCACCTATGCAGATTAGTTTCAGCACAGCCTGTTGCCGCTTGTCTGAGGCAGTGCTGCAGTGCTTCCAGCTTCTGACTGATGTGTTGATTTCAGACATGGAGGATGAAGAGAAGGAGAAGGTGGTGTAGGAGCTGTATACTGTGGGGGCAAATCTGATTGACGTAGGGCCAGCAATCCTCGGCGTGGGGAGGATGTGTTCCATCCCAAGGTCCGACTGGTCCCGGCTTCCACTATGCTAACCCAGTGTGCCGTCATTGAGATGTTTCGTCCCTGCCCAGAAGCACTTGTCCACGTGTCCGTGGTTAGGTGGACTTTCCCGGTAACAGCATTGTTGAGGGCACGGGTAATGTTGTGGGACACATGCTGGTGTAATGCCGGTACGGCACACCGGGAGAAATAGTGGCGACTGGGGACCGGCATCAGGTTGCGGAAAGCATCCGTCTCAACAAGCCTAAAAGGCAGTATTTCTAGCGCAAGCAGAAGAGAAATATTAGAATTGAGGACTGTGGCCTGTGGGGCGTTGGCGGGGTATTTCCGCTTGCGTTCCAAAGAATTGGTCATAGACAACGGAACGCTGTGCTGGGACAAGGACGAGGATGCGCTTGCTGATGGTGCTGCTTTACTGTGGGCCACAACAGGTGCAGGGCTAGAGGCATCTTCACATGCACGGTGTACTGGGGATTGGCTTCTACGCAAAACAGTGGAAGAAGCAGTGGTGTGACCAGCAGGCCGTGGTCCTGGAGCCTGGGGTTAGGCCCACAAAGTCGGGTGCTTTGATTGCATGTGCCTGATCATGCTGGTGGTGGTCAGGCTGGTTGTTTTGCTACCCCTGCTGATGCGGGCATGGCAGGTGCTGCAAATGGCCTGTTTGGGGTTATCGGCAGAGTCTTTAAAAAAATAGCCAGACTCCGGAAGATCTCTCAGGTGGAATGGCAACTTCACTCATGTTGGTGTTACGCGGAACGGATGCATGCCTTTTGTCTGTGGCCACCACACTGCTTCTTCCTGCCTGTTGTGGGGATATGCCTCCTTCCCCATTTGTGCTGCTGTTCTCGCTATGCATGTCCTCCTGCCAGGTTGGGTCAGTCACTATGTCATCCACCACATCCACACCCTGCTCCTCCTCCTGACTTTCTGGCAATTGTGTCTCATCATCGTCCACCTCTTGGGACACTTTCCCACCATCGCCTTCGTTTGACCGGGGCTGGTCAAAGCTTTGGGCAGCTCTTCATGCATTCTCATCTTTCCCCACTTCAAGTTGACCGGCAGAGATTTCTGAATCTTGAAATGTAAAACTGAACAAATCTTCAGAGTGTCCAAGTGTGGGTTCATTTGTCTCAGGGCACTCAGCATGGTGGGAGGAAGGAGGATCAGGGTGAGGAATATCCTGGCCACACTCACAGCTACTCAGACTTGACCGTGTGGAAGACAAGGTGGTGGTCACACTGCTCTGGCTTCAATAGTGGTGTGCTGCGGTCCCCTAGAAACTGGGACAGGAAGATCGAGCGAGAAGATGTGAGTCTTTGTTGTTGCCCACTTTCACCTTGCCCACGGCCTTGTCCGTGATGCACCATCAGCATCACGTCCTCTTCCCCGTCCCTTGCCTTAACCATTTTAAATGGACTACTGCACTATTTCAAATGCTCAACACAAATGTCTTTATTAGTAGCGAAACAATATATGATCAGTATGCCTGCTAATCTACGATTTTCCCAACCTTAAACACCAGGCAGGCCTCAGCCTGACCTAACAGAATGTATTCAATTTTTTTTTTTTTTAAAGTTAATTTATGTGAAATAGAGTTGTATAAAATTTGAGTATTACACAGCCAAAAAATAAGTACACCGGCCTCCAATGCCCAAACTTAGAGCACAGAGATATATGATGGCTGTAATGGAAATACAACACTGGCAAATCTGTGGCCTTTCAATTTTTTTTTTTATGCTAAATAGCGCTGTATAGAATTTGAGTATCACACAGCCAAAAAATCAGTACACTGGCCTCCAATGCCCAAACTTGGAGCACGCAGATATATGAGGCCTTTTTCGGTGAATTTAAAACACCAAAAAAAATGGGGACACAAGGGTAGCACACACAACGAGCACGATCGCTCATCACTAATAGTTATACAAACTGACATGGCTAAAAACAAATCAACAATTTTTAGTCACAGCATTTATCTATCACCATAAATAATTTTTGTCGAAAATGGGCGTGCGCTAGTGATGTGCCGTCTTTGAGTGACGGACCCTGGGACGCGGGCTGCAGCGTTTCTGGGTCCGTCACCACTAGCGCAGATAGAGCATCTGCTAGCTCTATCTGCGCTAGCGCAATGGCATGTCGGCACTTGTGTTAACGCATGTGTTGAACGGGCTGCTTTAATGCAATGTGAACTTAGCATTACCCTACTGCATCACCCCAAAAATAATGAACATCTGGTTATAGTTATTCTTCAAGTCAGTGACTGAGTAAAATCTGTGACTTCTCTGCATTTAGTGGTCACTACTCACCTGTGTGGTTATCTGTAGGAATCTCCTCTTTACACTGCTCATCACCCCTCACATATGTCTCTGTAGTATTAATATGGGGCAGATCTTTATCCTGAAAGAAATATTGTAAAAGTCACAGACAGATGAAGACGTTTGGTGAAATAAGTTTGAAAAACAATGAAATTACAACTTCCAACTTATTGGTTTCTTTTTCGAACCAGAAACCTCAATAACCAGAAAATTGAGAGAAAAACCAGAAGACATCTAATGTCTACGATCAGCTTTTTTCAGTCATCTCCAACAAGTATAACATATTCAATGGCCACATTACTAGAGACACCCATTCAGTAGCACGTGGGGTCGCCATTTGCATTCAGAACTGCAGCAAAGAATTGCATCAGATTCCACTAGGTGTTGACATTGTTCCCCAGGAATACTGGCCCCATGCCTACAGGATAGGTTCTTGTAGTGCCACAAATTAGATGAAGGTACTGACATTCTCTGAACAACCTGTTCTACCTAGTCTCTTTATAGTATTAGGATCTGAGAACTGGCGGGAAAACAAGCAAATTTCACTGGCATGTTCCTGGTGTAAAATAGTGGAAAATGCTAGCACCCCATAAACAAAATTTCTGCAGGACAAAGCTTAATTGTGGTGTTTCAAGTTATACTGGTATTACATGACACTGACACAAAGTACTGTGACTTTGGTTAACGCTATGGTTTATTTTTCTCACTTTTATGTGAAAGTTATAGAAGAGTAGCAGTTAGGCAGGGGAGTTACAGAGGGTCAGCTCTACAGCTGGGCAGGGGAGAGTTACAGAGGGTCAGCCCTGCAGCTGGGCAGGGGAGAGTTACAGAGGGTCAGCCCTGCAGCTGGGCAGGGGAGAGTTACAGAGGGTCAGCCCTGCAGCTGGGCAGGGGAAACTTACAGAGGGTCAGCTCTATAGCTGGGCAGGGGAGAGTTACAGAGGGTCAGCCCTGCAGCTGGGCAGGGGAGAGTTACAGAGGGTCAGCACTACAGCTGGGCAGGGGAGAGTTACAGAGGGTCAGCTCTGCAGGTGGGCAGGGGAGAATTACAGAGGGTCAGCCCTACAGCTGGGCAGGGGAGAGTTACAGAGGGTTAGCCCTGCAGCTAGGGGGGAGTCTTGAGAGATGTAGCGTGAAGTTGTGGCACCACTAAAAACTCCTCATTGTTGGCACTTGAGATATTATATTAGGTGTGCAGAAAAATCTGGAATTAATGGGGAGGTTTACCCTATAAATAGAGTTTAGGCTAAGTTCACACTGCGTTAGCAGCAGCCCGTTCAGCACATACGCTAACGGGCTACTGCTAGAGCAAGTGCCGGCGTTTGCATCCCGCTAGCACAGATGGAGCTCTGCTAGCTCTATCTGCACTAGCAGTGACGGACCCGGAAACGCTGCAGCCCGCGTCTCAGGGTCCGTCACTCAATGACGGCACATCGCTAGCGCACGCCCATTGTGGGCGTGCGCTAGCGATGCGTCCGCCATTGCATTCAATGGTGGCGTTAACGGACTACGTTACACCGCGTTATGCCGCGGTGTAACGTAGTCCGTTAAACGGGTCACACTAACGCAGTGTGAACCCAGCCTTAGTTGTAGATTGAAAGTTGAACACAGAAGTGAAAGACTGAGAAGGAAAAAAGGCTGGAGCAGGTTGTGTGTGTGACAGGAAAGGACGAGGACAGCCTGTTTCTAAACTGACCACTGAAAAGTAGCAAAGAAACTAGAGTACAGCTAGCAGAACTTGGGACCAGATCAAAGATCTGTTAAGGAGGTAGAAAAAGCAATTCTAGGAGTTGTTAGCTTAAGGTGCAGAAAGGTAGCTAAGTATTTGTGGGTACCCCAAGACGATAAGGACAAAGGCTAAGGCCGGTTTCACATTAGCGTTTGTAGCAGCTGCGGACATCCTCCGTGAAGCCCCGCCCTCGGCCGCACCTCCGCTGCTAGCTCCGCCTATTTCTGCATGCGGCCGGCATGCGGCCTGTGTACCTATCTTTAACATTAGGTACGCAGGTCGTGCCGCTGTATGCGGATGCTTCCGCATGCGTCGTTTTGATGATGCGGCGACTAGCGTAGGACGCAGCTTGTAGCAATTTCTTTGTTTTTCTGCATCGTCAAAACGACGCATGCGGAAGCATCCGCATACAGCCGCACGACCTTCATACCTAATGTTAAAGATAGGTACACAGGCTGCATGCCGGCCGCATGCAGAAATAGGCGGAGCTAGCGGCGGAGGTGCGGCTGAGGGCGGGGCTTCACGGAGGAAGTCCGCAGCTGCTACAACGCTAGTATAACAACAACTTCGGAGTTTAGAAAAATCTAGGTAGCCAGGACATGGATTATACAGAATAAGTGGTCAGCGTGGAAAAAAGTCAAGAAAAGCGCTATCAGGAAAGATGGACGGCCAGCGAAATGTACTTGATCTAACTACTAGAAACTGTATTACTTATGTGGTTCTCTAGAAAACAGAACATGTTATTTACAAGTCATGTAGTTACTCTTCTCTTTGTCTCTCTTTATCTCTTTGCGACATATACATACACTCATTTATATACACTGTATTTTAGGACTATAAGATGTACCGGACCATAAGATGCACCCCAAATGTTGGGGTGGAAAACAGGAATAAAAAAAAAGATTTTTTAAAAGATGGTGGTCCATTTTATAGTCTGAATTTAAAGTATCTTACCTGGGGGCCGCAGCGTCAGTGGAGCAGGGTCACAGGAGGCATTGTCCCTTCCTCAGGAAGCCGGCAGTGGCAGAAGTGGGGCAATGCTGCGGGCCATGGGGGAGTATGGGGTATCCCAGCAGTATGATGCTGTGGGCCCGATGTCGGCAGTGAGCAGAGCAAGTGTATCATTAGTTTCCTGGTGGCCATTTTCCTAAAACCATGGGCCACTGGAGGCTGTGGTGCGCAGATTGGGATCTCAGCCCAGCCAAGATCTCAATCAGTGCACGCACAGCCACTGGCAGCCATTTCCCTGAAGCCCACAGCCTGAAGAAAATGGCCGCTGGAGGTGGTGCATGGACAGATTGAGATCTCAGGTTGAGGAAAATGGGCACCGAAAAACTAAAGATGCACTCCGCTCTGCTCACCGAGCCCACACCATCGCCACACTTTTGCCGCTGCCAGCTTTTTTTTTTTGTAGAAAAAATGCGTCTTATAGTCCGAAAAATATGGTATACATATACACACGCACATATCATTTAGTAAAATTCAGTTCATTTTCATAATATGGACTGTAATCTTCCTTGTCTATATGTTACTTCTGACGTGAGTGTGTGTGTGAGTGAGAGCGTGTGTGAGAATGAGAGCAAATTAATGTGAGAGTGTGTGAGAGATAAAGTGTGTGTGTGTGATAGAATGTGTGTGAGAGTGTGTGTGTGTGCGTGTGTATGACAGTGTGTGCATGAGAGAGAGTGTATATTATACTATATATACTGTGTGGTGCAGTGACCAATGTTACAGCCAGGGGGCGCTGTCTGTGCACTTCAAAATGCACTTGGAAGCATAATTGTGATGAAACAGTGACTAGCAGTGTTGTGAATGGCCGATATGTATCGCAGAGGTGGGTGGCCCTGTGATGGAAGCCTGGGTATGTTTTGCTCAAGCAGATCTACTGCTGAGGGATTTGTTTACATTGGGAAGGCTTCCAGGTGATTGGAGAGATGGATGGGTCCAGTCACCTACAAACCCACCCAAAGATGCATGTCTGAACACCTAAGATGGTTTTGTGTTTAAGGACCTGTGGTGATGTCACGCTCACCTGACTGGCCATGTGACAGGTACCTGGGTGTGGTTACACCTATGTAAAGGAAGTGTGTGCAGCACATGGTGAGTGTTTGGTAGTCTGCAAGTGTGGACAGACTTCCATGTGTCCTGGACACTGCTGAGTGGCCTGTGTGCTGTAGGTCCTGGATGGTCAGTGTTGGAGGCTCCTGGGAGTGGAGTCGTCCTGGAAGCACCTAGAGAAAGTAGACCTGGACGGTCAGTGTTGGAGGCTCCTGGGAGTGGAGTCGTCCTGGAAGCATCTAGAGACCGTAGACCTGGTCGGACTGTGTTGAGGACCTGGGATTGACGTGAAGTCAGCATGAGGAGTGGAACTCCTGAAAGGTAACCCCGGCCATGGGATTGTAATATATGGCAGAGAAGTTTATCTGCTGCATGAACAGACTGGTGGTCGTGATAAGTTCATGGACATAATGAAAAAGACTGTATGTCATGTGGTTTATGAAGTTTAATAAACCAGATTTGTGTGAGGTACCGTGCCTGAGTGCTTGAATCCTATGCCAAGCGAGTGTCCCCCAACACACTCAGGTAGCGTATCACCACAACTGTTATAAAGTCACTAGAGGGGAGATATGTTTCACTGAGGCTATTAGCTTCAGTGATTTGAAAGCTAGAAGTTTGCTCCAGAACACGAAGAGCTGAAAGGGGTTAAACGGCCATTTTGAGGGTTAGGTTTTTAAGGGAAAAGTTGAAGAGCGGGTGAGAGGCTGTTCACCATATCTCCTCACCAGGGTGGGGTTTAGAAGGAAAATAGTCAGCCTTCTGGGTCATTCGGTCCAGACCCAGCCCAAGTCAACAGTGAGTCCCAAGGCAAATAAACTGAAGAATCGCTGCACGCTTCATGGATTGGGGCCAGTCCTGAAGCCATTGTGGGAAAAATAAAGAATGCTTGGCCATCAGATGGGAATTGACATGTTGGAGATGGAAGTTCAGGCTAGTGTCAGATCATGCGCCCCCGAGATGGATTAGGGAAAGGAAGGGGAAGAAATTTCAGTTGAAGCACAGGCGTGGAAAGCTACATGGTAATGTAGATGCCCTGTGTAATCTTCCCTGTTTGGTGACTGAATGTGGCAAAACCCCCGGCTTTGTGCAGAGGGGGGAGGGATATGTGACAATGTCACTGGCAAAATATTGGAGGGGGATATGTTTAACTGAGGCTATTAGCCTTTGAAAGTTTGCTGAAGCACGCGAAGTGTTGAGAGGAGTTAATCAGCCATTTTAAGGGATGGTTATTACAAAGGTGAATTTGAACTCAAAATGACCAAAAGGGAAGCTGCACTGGTCATCGGAGTGAGGCACATGGCAAATAAACTGAAAAATCAGTGGAAGCTACGTGCCTGGGGGTCAGTCCTGAAGCCATGGTTGAAGATGTCAAAGTGGCAGAGACACTGTCATTGGCCCAGAAACAACACTGCCGAGAACTGCTTCAGCGAAACAGAGACCTGTTTTCGGAGTCACCAGGACATTCGCAGGATGTTGATCATGAGATATGATGGAACCATATGTGTGGGTGAACAAAAAGCTATATTGAATCACCGAAGTCAGTCGCAAGGTGATTTTGAAGGAGGTGAAGAGAATTTTGAGACTGGGCGTCATCAAGGAGTAAAAGAGCTGATGGTGCAGGCCCATTGTCCTTGTGCCGAAGTCAGATGGAAAGTGGCATTTCTGTAACGACTACAGGAAACTAAATGAGGTGTCCAAAAGTATCCGATGCTCTACGACGATGAACTCATTGAGAGGCTAGAATAAGCTAGATACATCACCACCCTGGAAGTAAAGAAAGGGTACTGGCAAATTCTCCTGTCTCAAAGTTCCAAGCAGAGGATGGCCTTCTCTGTACCTTATGGCTGCTTCCAGGATACCATTTGGGCTACAGAATGCCCCAGATACCTTCCAGAGGGCAATAGACTGGATCCTAGCCTCTCACACAAAGTATGCCACAGCTGACCAGGACAACATTGTGATCTTCAGACCGGATTGGGGAAGTCACCTGCAGAAGATCCAGGCAATAGTGGATGAGCCAAGGAAGTTTACCATAAACCCAAATCAGTGCTCTATGGGGTAAAAAGAGGCAAAATACTTGGGCTACATCGCCAGAAAGGGCAAAACAAAGCCGGAAGTGAAGAAGGTGGCAGTAATCCAAGGTAAACCTGTCCTCCAAGAAACAGGTTCAGGCATGTCTGGGAATTTTGTAATGCTATCGGAGATTTATCCCTAATTTTGCCATGATAGTCACACCCCTGATGAACCTTCTTAAAGGGAACCTGTCACCCCCAAAATCGAAAAATGAGCTAAGCCCACAGGCATCAGGGACTTATGTACAGCATTCTGCAGTGCTGCAGATAAGCCCCCGATGTATCCTGAAAGATGAGAAAAAGAGGTTAGATTATACTCTCCCAGGGTTGGTGCCGCTGTGGTCCGGTCCCGCAGGCGCCAGGAAAGGTCAGAGAGGCCCTGCGCCTGCGCACTGCAGTACTTTGCTCTGCCCTCAACAGGGTAGACAAAGTACCCCTGCGCCGGAGCGTGAAGATAAGAAGAGGACGTCATCCTATGAAGATGGGAGGCCCCGGACCGGACCGAGATGCCCATCGGATCGGACCGCCCCCCAGGTGAGTACAATCTAACCTCTTTTTCTCATCTTTCAGGATACATCGGGGGCTTATCTACAGCATTCCAGAATGCTGTAGATAAGCCCCTGATACTGGTGGGCTTAGCTCATCTTCGATTTTGGGGGTGACAGGTTCCCTTTAAAGGCACAAAGACGTCGATGGCCAAATGGTCTTCTAAACAAAGATGGCATTCCAATACTTGAAGCTCGCCCTATGTAAGCAGCCGTCTTGATTGCACCTGACTTCAGAAAGGAATTTGTGGTCCAGATGGATGACTCAGAGGACAAATTGGGAGTCCTGTTGTTCCAAGAAGTAACTGGGGAGGAACATCCCATCCTGCAACTAAGCTCTGCTTGTGTAAAAAAAACTGTGCCATAGTGGGAAAAAAGAATGCTTGGCCAACAGATGGGCAATTGAGGTACAATCTGTTGGGACGGAAGTTCAGGCTAGATCCTGCACCTCTGAGATGGATGATAGAAAGGAAGGACAAGAAATTTCAGGTGGAGCACAGGCCTGGAAAGTTACATGGTAAAGCAGATGCCCTGTCTAGACTTCCCTGTTTAGTGCCTGAAGGTGCCAAAATTCCCGACTTTTTTGGGAGTAATATGTAACAAAGGCATAGACAAAGTACTGGAGGGAAGATATGTTTCACTAAGGCTATTAGCCTTTGAAAGTTTGCTCCCGCACACTAAGTGTTGAGAGGGGTTAATCAGCTGTTTTAAGAGCTAGGTTTTTAAATGAACAGCTGAAGAGCAGGAGCCAGGCAGTTCACCATATCTCCTCCCCACGGGGGGTTTAGAATGTAAATAGTGAGCCTTTTCAGCAGGAACCAGGCAGTTCACCATATCTCCTCTCTGCGGTGGGGTTTAGAATGTAAATAGTGAGCCTTTTCAGTCATTCAGTGTTCAGTATACCTGGAGAGGCTAACTGCAGAGTGGTGCTCGTGTTCATAATAAACTGAACCGTGGGTTTTCAGCAATCCTAAGTGGGCAGGTCCCCGCAGCCATACTGACAGTATACCATTTTGTTTTGCTTTCCTGTTTTGCACAAAGAGCTGTGTTTATTTTTTTTCACACTAGTTTATGCCACATGTATATAATAAGCCAGTGGAAAATTTAAAGAGACAGTGTCCCTCTGCCCATCTCTGTAAGCAGCCAGTGAGCCGATACCACAATGCACACACACATATTTATATATTATATAGTGCCTGGGTCGCAATAGGACATCTCAGTCCAAGAAACCCTTACATTGGAAGCAATCACTGACTACATGACACGGGTCATTATCTTTCTACCATAGAGTAAACAGCTGCCATGAACAGACAAACTTATACCTTAGGGTACCGTCACACAGTGCAATTTTGATCGCTACGACGGCACGATCCGTGATGTCGCAGCGATCGTATGATTATCGCTCCAGCGTCGTAGACTGCGGTCACACGTTGCAATCACGGCGCTGGAGCGATGCCGAAGTCCCCGGGTAACCAGGGTAAACATCGGGTTACTAAGCGCAGGGCCGCGCTTAGTAACCCGATGTTTACCGTGGTTACCAGCGTAAAAGTAAAAAAAAAAAAACCGTACATGCTCACCATCTGATGTCCGTCAGGTCCCTTGCCGTCCGCTTCCTGCTCTGACAGATCCGGCCGTACAGTGAGAGCAGAGTGCAGCGGCGACGTCACCGCTGTGATCTGCTCTCACTTTCCGGCCGGCAGACAGTCAGAGCGGGAAGCGGACGGCAAGGGACCGGACGGACATCAGATGGTGAGCATGTACGGTTTGGTTTTTTTTTACTTTTACGCTGGTAACCACGGTAAACATCGGGTTACTAAGCGCGGCCCTGCGCTTAGTTACCCGATGTTTACCCTGGTTACCAGCGAACACATCGCTGGATCGCTGTCACACAACGATCCAGCGATGTCAGCGGGTGATCAAGCGACGAAAGAAAGTTCCAAACGATCTGCTACGACGTACGATTCTCAGCAGGATCCCTGATCGCTGCTGCGTGTCAGACACTGCGATATCGTAACGATATCGCTAGAACGTCACGAATCGTACTGTCGTAGCGATCAAAATTGCACTGTGTGACGGTACCCTTAGTGTCAAAACATCTATAAACAGATAGAGGATAAAGAATGTGCCAAAAACAAGATCCTCCAACACCATTACTCCACCGCTACCAGTCTGAACTGTTCACCCTAAACCAGAATGTTTTCCATTGCGCACAACATTATTTTGATTTATTTTGCCATATAAAAGTTTTTTCTTTTCTGTTTCCGTTGGTCATCATTGACATTGGAACTTGTCTCCTGCTGCCATGGCCCATCTGTCCTATTGAATGATGACTGCATTCACTAACATTAATTGAACACTAGCGCAGTATTCATCTGCAGTGTGTATAACTGCACATGTTCACAGCACTATTGTTCACAATTTCCTTGATACGTTGTTTTCATCCATGGGATCCAATTTCACTGGATATTTCTCATTCATCACATCATTCTCAGTATACCCTTCATATCATTGCATGCAAAAAATCCATAAGGTTGGCAATTTTTTAAATACGTACTTGTGCTGTGACAGTGTTCGAAGTAATTCAGATTACCAATTTTTCGGACTATAAGACGCACTTTTCCTCCCAAATTTGGGTGAAAATGGAGGTTGCATCCTATAGTTCAAATACAGGCTTACCGGGTGGTTGCTGTGGCAGTGGAGCAGGGTCCCTTCTCAGGAACACGGCGGTGGCAAAAGTGTGGCAATGCTGTGGGCCCAATGTCGGTGGTGAGCAGAGCAGAGTGCATCATTGGTTTACAGGAGGCCATTTTCCTGAAGCCGTGGGCATCTGGAGGCGATCTCAATCTGTGCATGCACCGCCAGCCATTTTCTTGAGGCTGTGGGTGCCGCCACAGGGTCGCAGCATCGTCACACTTCTGTTGCCACCAGATTCCTGAGAAAGTGACCCTGCTCCACTGAACGCACTCTGCTCAATCTCACTACCGACGCAGGGCCTGCAGCATCACGCCGCTGGGATACCCTCTCCTCCCACCCAGGGCCCGTAGAACTGCCCCACTTCTGGAGCCGCCAGCTTCCTTACGTAGGGACCATTCCTCCTGTGGCCCTGCTCCACCGTCGGCGCCTATCAGGTAAGATAATGTAAATTTGGACTATAAGACAGACCACCATCTTTTAAAAGTCTTTTTATTTGGGGTGTGTCCTATGGTCCGGTTCTCATCATGTATTTACATTTACATTACTATTATGTGCTTCACAGCAACTGATGTTTGAGACCGAAACGTTTTGACGTACCACTGTCTGCGATTGAATAATTGGATTCGTATGTACAGCACCCCAGAGTCCTGGTCGTTGCAGTAATGTCGCTCTGCCACTAAGGGGAACGATGTTACGTCTGATTGAACTAAAGGAGTTCACCTGACCAGGTATCACAGTCACACATTACACTTCACACTCCGGCCACCAGGGGGAGCAAAGGGTTCTATGTATTAGGCCACTCCTCACACTCTGGTAAAACTGGGGGTTGGATAGGAAGTTAGGGAGAAGCTGACTGGGTTTTGCCCAGGTAACACCTAGTGAGAGAAGAGGTTGCTTGGGAAGATTCAAGGGGGTCCCTGTCAGGGGTGGGATCCTGACAGTGGCCTAGCGAAAGGACAGATTGTTACGGAGCCGTGCCTGCACCTCATTGCGGCGGCATCTTAAGAAAGGACACGAAGCGAAGGATATTGTGGAGAAGTGAGAAACGAGATAACAGCACAAAGGCGTTAGAACCAGTAGGAGTCGTGCCCCGAGATCGGCAACATCCTACTGAGGTGCGTAGCCGGTGGCCGGAACGCCGAGAAAGTAACAGACTCTACGCATTACTTTAAACCAACGGCAGGACAGTTAACTTTAGGTTGGCTGTCTCACCTTTTTCACCTAATGAAGACAACGGAGGCAATTGTGGGAGAGGGGTGTCTCTAGGGTCCCTATAAAATAACACCAGGCCTACCCCGTCATACGGGTGCGTCCTATCCATATCATCTGGGGGACGGAGAGAGAAAGAACAGAAACAAACACGACAGTTGTGAGGACTATCCCGTGGTGCTCAGCAGGGAAGTACTACAACACCCAGGCGCTAGTAGGTAGGCTACTGATTTCCACCTGCAAAGGGAACTCTGGATGTGCCTTCGGACCGGCCGGTCTCAGCCAGCCCTGTTAGCAGTGCTCTGGATTGTGAATGCCGAAGCCTTCAGTAAAGAGGTAAAGAGACTGCAACCCTGTGTCCTCGTTATTTACTGCGACCTACACCGTCATCTACATCTTTAATTGTGCGCCCCTTAGCAGGGCCACGGACTGGGTCAGGCCACCGTGACATCCCCAGAACCGAGAGAGAGACCCGGTACCGAGTACCCCGCTGCCCTGCGTCTGGGGGCCGCTCCATATAAACATAAGTTGAGTGCAAGGTTCTTCTTCTTTACTATAGTCCAGTTCGTCTTGTAGTCCGAAAAATACGGTACTCAATGTTCCCAGTCTGAAACTAATCACTTCGATTTACGGCGCAGTTAGACACAGTTTAAATTGGACTGAGATCAGAACGCACTGCCCGGCAGCTTTCCCAACCCAAGAGTGCAGCTGTTAAGCTCAGCTTCGGAGAACCACTGAACATTACATGCACTGTGTTCTGATCTCAGTCTGATTTATACAGCCGTCTGTAAGTGCCCTTATGCTGCACTCCACAGTCATGTGTCTAATAAGTTTTAGATGAGAGTGTGAAAGTGTCTCTAATAAATTGGCCATTCAGTGTATAATACAGGCAGATAAAACACAACAGAGCACAAGACCTTCACAGCCTTCTACACATCATATGGAAGATCTCATGACACCTTCTCTCAGTCTACCTGATGATCCTGAGGAACATTGGGATCTTCTTCTTTACAGTTTAGGATAAGAAGAGGACGGGGACATCTCTCGGGTGTTGTCTTTTCACTGGAAAGAACTGTAGAAATCACATACAGGGACTGAATTCATTCTTTATATACAGATAATAGGCTGTGTGTATTTAGTCCTGTCTATTACCTGGTGATGTGAGGGGCTGGGGAACCTCCATCATGACGTCCTTGTACAGATCTTTGTGTCCTTCTAAATACTCCCACTCCTCCATGGAGAAATAGACGGTAACATCCTGACACCTTATAGGAACCTGACACATACAATAATACTGTCATCCCCCGATCCCTCCATAGTGTTACTGTATAATGTCCCAGCATTCCCAGCAGTGTCACCTCTCCAGTCAGCAGCTCAATCATCTTGTAGGTGAGTTCTAGGATCCTCTGGTCATTGATGTCCTCATGTATCAGGGGGTGAGGTGGAGGTCCCGTGATTGGGCTCAGGGGTCTTCCCCATCCCTCAGACACAGGGGCCTGACAGCACTCACTAGGGGTCTTCTTCACTACTCTGTAATCCTGGTTATGGAGAGACACATTAATAAACCTCACTACAGACATTCCCAGAGTCCTCACCTCTCCAGTTCTGTCCATCTGTTATTCCCATAGATAAGAATGATGTAATGTGACCTCATCAGAATCTCTCACCTCTCCAGTAAGCCGGAAGAGGATCTCTAGGGTGAGGTGTAATATCCTCTCCGCCATCTTGTCTCTGTCCCTATCCATCCTTGTAGGGTCACTCAGGAGAATTCTCTTATATAGAAGATCTCCACTGAGAGGATCCGATATTGTAGGGACCTGAATGGGGAGAAGGTGACGATGTAACTTCATAAAGATCCCATGTAAGAAACCTCCGGAGCTGTTACCGGCGTCACATGATCACTACATCCAGTCATGGCCCCGTCCTGCCCCCGGTATAACACACAGTCCGATTATAGTCACATACAGAGATTTATCACAGGCTCAGCTCTTGGGTGGGTTACTTCCCCGTACACAGTAATAGAGAATCTCCACAGACCTCCACCTGCAGAGCTGAACACTAGGTATAATGCTAACATGTGGAGCCGGCTGTACCCTAATGTGCAGAGTCCCGGTGCCCCCCAGGACTGAGTCCTGTCCCCTCTATCACACAGTCCCTGCTCCCCCATTACCGCTCACCAGTGCAGACTTCTCCCTTCGGCTCTTACATGTGGAGCCGGCTGTACCCTAATGTGCAGAGTCCCGGTGCCCCCCAGGACTGAGTCCTGTCCCCTCTATCACACAGTCCCTGCTCCCCCATTACCGCTCACCAGTGCAGACTTCTCCCTTCAGCTCTTACATGTCGCAGCTTCCTACATGGAAAACCCTTCACTTCCTACAAGCTCCATCCTGCTCCTCCCCCATGTGACTGATCCCATGACTGTGACATCATCACAGGTCCTGGAAGCAGAACTCCACAGGGTCACAGAATAGAGGGAGAATCTCTGCTCAGCATGGGGCAAATGTTTCTTCCCCTCTAGCGCCCCCTGTGGCCACAGACAATCCCTCTTCTTTCTGCCCCGGCAGGAGGAGATGTCGGAGGGGGCATGAGGGCAGTGAGGGGCATTCAGCAGACCCCCAAGACTGCAGGGCAGAGACCCAAATCCGGGACGGTTGCGACCTATGGAGTTATTTGCGTTCATCATTCACAGTCGGAGCAGATAGAACTTTCTCATGTTCCAGAATCTTCTCTATGCGACATCTAGCGCGGTGCAGAAATAATGTTTTTCTGCAGGATCCGCACCGAACCACGTAACAACAATGAATCTCCTCTGGTTATTACATTATTACTGAACTTTTTATGTAATTTCCCCATTATTTGATGCAGTTTTGGTGCAGATGAGAAGCCGCGTTATTGTGTTTTTATACCACAAAAAAACAAACATTTAATTCTGCAAAATTCTGACACCATTGCATAGATCAGGGACAGTTCTAATTGGAAGGAGAGAGTGCTTGTTCAGAGCTGTGTGTGCACAGCTGAATAGATCAAACTCCTCTAGCGTTGATACTGGGGCGGATTCTGAATGGAGAGCGGCAGAATACAGTCTCTAGGCAGGGCTTAGGGCTTTGCAGTCCGTTGCCAACTATATATCTGCTGCATGTGACCACGTTTTTTTTGGAGGGGTGGGGGGAATTGACTATATTATCATCCATAGTATTACGTGCTTTGTAGTACACTTCTATCTATATATATAATTGTCTGAGGGGTACTTCCGTCTTTCTGTCCTTCTGTCACCGTTATTCGTTCCCTGATTGGTCTCGGCAGCTGCCTGTCATGGCTGCCGCGACGAATCAGCGACGGCCACAGTCCGATTAGTCCCTCCCCTACTTCCCTGCACTCACTGCCCGGCGCCCGCTCCGTAATCTCCCTCACACAGGGTTAATGGCAGCGGTAACGGCCCGCGGTGTAACGGGCTCTGTTACCGCTGCTATTAACCCTGTGTGTCCCCCAACTATTTACTATTGATGCTGCCTATGCAGCATCAATAGTAAAAATATGCATATTAAAAATAATAATTAAAAAAAAAAACCTGCTATACTTACCCTCCGCCGCCTTTCTCGCTCCTCGCCACGCTCCCCGGACCGCTCCATTACAAGTGTCAGCTTGCGGTGAGGTCCTGTCCCAGGGCTGGTGTGCGGGAGGGACCTGCCGTGATGTCACGGTCATGTGACCGCGACGTCTTCATAGGTCCTGCTCCCACCAGCCCTGGCACTTGCAATGGAACTCGGGCTTCAGGAAAATGGCCGCCGCGATCTCAATCTGCGCACGCGCGGCATCCCGCGGCCATTTTCCTGAAGCCGAGCACTACCATCTGCACAGGATCCCAGGAAGAGGAGAGGCGGGACGCAGAGGAGCAGCGACAAGAATGGTAAGTATAATTAACAAAACACTAAACAAAGAGGGCACCATCAGGCTAATAATTACAGATGCTCAACCCGCAGCATGTCAATACAGTACAATAAACCAAAACAAGAAAAAGAGACATGCAAAACTGCAGGGATCATCTAATATTCAAAATTTTATTAAGTCATAGTCCTTAAACCACACCACTCACAATATAAAAACATTTAAAATACATAAAAGACAACAAAAGTCTACCCAAGAGAATAGTGGGAAGACAGATCTATACACACAGGAGCGGACCCTTTTATATATATACCTCCATACTTATGATATAGCAAATAAATCTCCCTGAAACAAATATAATAAGACTATATTGGTACCCAATATATAAGCATACAAAATTCACTAGCTGAGATAATACAAACAATTAGTTCTGTCCTAATCACTCAGACTACCAATAAAGTGCCACAGCTAAATATAAGAAACATCAGAGATCAAAAAAGGTTATGGTTAACTGGCTGTGAAGGCAATATTAAAGATCTAGTGACAAATCCTGCTTCTGGTAGAGAATGTACAAAGATCCCTAATGGACATGCTCATACCATGAGGGTGGCCAGGGAGGCTGGAATAAAGAGAAAAGGGACCGAATCCTGCGTGGTCGACCCGACGCGTGTCGTCACTACTGTGACTTCATCAGGGGTAGGTATAGTGCGATAAACAAAGGACCCCAATATATATAGTACTCACAATTTATTATTCATAGTGCAGCTGCAGCTAGAGAGCACGCCGTCAGACATGCTGGTTTCTTCAGCGTCCCGGAAGTTACTACTGCGCATAGTCAGGCGTTGCCAAGGAGACCCTGCAGTACATGTTACACTGCGCAGGCGCCGTTTTACAGCTAAAAATAGTGCTGATAGACATAGCGGCTCCTTCAGCATACAGCGATCCGCTAATGCGCATAACTAAGTGTTGCCAGGGAAGTCCTATAATACACATTGCATTGCGCAAGCGCTCCCACTCATATAAGATTATCGCCGAACATGTTAACAAATATACCGGCTCCTGCAGCATGCCGGAAATTACTGCAGCGCATCGTAAGATGCTGTCATGGATACCTGGCAACGCATGTTACACTGCGCAGGCGCTCCCACTTAGAAAATTTAGGTATAGCCTTCCCCAATACAAAAAGTGTACGAGACTGGCTACCTCCAAAATGGATATACAATATCCTGAATTATCCTATCGGCGATTTTTGGGAAGATTTTTTATTTTTTACTGAAGGCGGACTCCATAATAATTGCACATGGTAAAATAGAAACAAAAGTAAATAGTAGTATATATAACATTATGTAAGTGCTGCCATGCAAAAGCTACTGCGTATAGCCCAACAGTAGACCGGTCACCGTTAGACTGTGCGTCCTATCCAACAATTATTCCATGTGCTTACACCAACACCCCAGCACGGAACAAACCCAAACCAATATTATCATGTATCATATGATTTACCAATCCGGTAAATGGAAGAAAGAAAAATACCCCCATAATGGAATATAAAGGTAATCCTTAGTCAGAAATATTTAAACTGTATGAAGTCTTAAGGCGGCATCATATACAGATTAATTCCAAAAATGTTTAAATCCTCATGTACCAACAATATTCCGGAAGACAGATAAGGCACCTGGGCCCTCCTATAAGATCTCACACTAAATTCACTCAAATTCCAGACATGCCTTTACTACCAAAAAATTGTACATAAGGAGCTAATGAGACTAAGATACTTATTAAAGGGAGAATACTTCACCAAGCTGGAATGATCTCATTATGTCAAAAGTTGGAATATACATATACGGTGGGCTATATTGGGTACCAATCACATGTAAAAAATCATAACTGTTTATAATAACCAGTGAACAGAAGCTCCTCATTAAGCCCAGCCGGAGAAAGGCTCCGTAATTTATAGATCCATTTGGACTCACATCTCAACAACTGATTAGTTAGATTCCCCCCTCTAATAGTTTCATATATGCCTTCTAATCCCATAATTTTCAAGCCTCTGATATTACTTCCATGTACTTCAAGGAAGTGTGCCGCTACTGAGGTTAGAGTCTTCCCTTTCTCCCGATCTCTTTTCGCCAAACTGATGTTGGAAAGGTGTTGTTGACATCTCTTCCTCAGCTCCTGCGATGTCTGGCCCACATAGATTCTGGGGCAGTCACAGAGAATTGCATAGACGAGATTTCTCGACCTACAGTTGAAAAAAGATTCCGATTTAATTGGAAAAGGTAATATAGAGATACATATTTGTTCCCGTGCTACTAGGAATTGACAAATATTACACCCCCCACAGGGGTATGTACCACGGATCCGTTTACCCGTTCTTAATTCCCTTTTTGGTCTTTGGTAGTGGCTATGGCAAAGTTGGTCTTTCAAGTTCTTGGCTCTTCTCGCCACCACTTTGGGAGTAGGTGCAATATGCAACGAAAGTTTTGGCTCACATAGCAGAATATTCCAATTCTTGTTCAGGATCCCATATATATCTGACCATTGATTATTATAAGTCGTGATAAGGGATAAAGGTCGAGCTGAATCACGCACCTGTTTAGTGAAGAGGCTTTGTCTATCCCTTTGTTCAGCTTCTTTGAAGGCTCTTGACACGATTTTTTTGGGATATTGTCTGTTGGTGAAACGGGTAGTTAGATCTTTTGCTAACCCATAAAAATCTGTTGTTGAGCTACAGTTTCTACGGAGTCTCAGGAACTGACCTTTTGGTATTCCGTTCTTCAAATGAGTCGGATGAAAGCTGGAATAATGTAGAAGGTTGTTCGTTGCTGTCTTTTTCCGATAGAGGCAGGAGGAGACCCGATTTTCTCTTATGGTTAGTTTAATGTCCAGAAAATCCACAGTCGATTCTGAAATGGTGGAGGTCAGATGAATATTTAAAGAATTAGTATTTAAATCAGCGACAAACTTTTTACATTCCTCAAGTGTTCCTGTCCACAAAAACAGAACGTCATCTATATAACGTCGCCAGGTGGCTATTTTACTTGAGAACATCACATGTTGATAAACCACCAACTCCTCCCACCAGCCCAAAAATAGGTTCGCGTAAGAGGGCGCACAACGCGCCCCCATAGCAGTCCCAGTGATTTGCCTGTAAAATTTTCTATCGAAGGTGAAATAGTTTTTATCGAGGACAAAATGAAGCAACTCCAACAAAAAGAGATTATGCTCACCATTCTCCTGATGTCTCTCCAGGAAGAATGCAACTGCTTGAACACCTTGATCATGGGCTATGCTAGTATATAAAGACTCCACGTCAAGACTAACCAACAAAGTTCCTTCTGGGACCTCCAAAGGGAATTAAGAACGGGTAAACGGATCCGTGGTACATACCCCTGTGGGGGGTGTAATATTTGTCAATTCCTAGTAGCACGGGAACAAATATGTATCTCTATATTACCTTTTCCAATTAAATCGGAATCTTTTTTCAACTGTAGGTCGAGAAATCTCGTCTATGCAATTCTCTGTGACTGCCCCAGAATCTATGTGGGCCAGACATCGCAGGAGCTGAGGAAGAGATGTCAACAACACCTTTCCAACATCAGTTTGGCGAAAAGAGATCGGGAGAAAGGGAAGACTCTAACCTCAGTAGCGGCACACTTCCTTGAAGTACATGGAAGTAATATCAGAGGCTTGAAAATTATGGGATTAGAAGGCATATATGAAACTATTAGAGGGGGGAATCTAACTAATCAGTTGTTGAGATGTGAGTCCAAATGGATCTATAAATTACGGAGCCTTTCTCCGGCTGGGCTTAATGAGGAGCTTCTGTTCACTGGTTATTATAAACAGTTATGATTTTTTACATGTGATTGGTACCCAATATAGCCCACCGTATATGTATATTCCAACTTTTGACATAATGAGATCATTCCAGCTTGGTGAAGTATTCTCCCTTTAATAAGTATCTTAGTCTCATTAGCTCCTTATGTACAATTTTTTGGTAGTAAAGGCATGTCTGGAATTTGAGTGAATTTAGTGTGAGATCTTATAGGAGGCCCCAGGTGCCTTATCTGTCTTCCGGAATATTGTTGGTACATGAGGATTTAAACATTTTTGGAATTAATCTGTATATGATGCCGCCTTAAGACTTCATACAGTTTAAATATTTCTGACTAAGGATTACCTTTATATTCCATTATGGGGGTATTTTTCTTTCTTCCATTTACCGGATTGGTAAATCATATGATACATGATAATATTGGTTTGGGTTTGTTCCGTGCTGGGGTGTTGGTGTAAGCACATGGAATAATTGTTGGATAGGACGCACAGTCTAACGGTGACCGGTCTACTGTTGGGCTATACGCAGTAGCTTTTGCATGGCAGCACTTACATAATGTTATATATACTACTATTTACTTTTGTTTCTATTTTACCATGTGCAATTATTATGGAGTCCGCCTTCAGTAAAAAATAAAAAATCTTCCCAAAAATCGCCGATAGGATAATTCAGGATATTGTATATCCATTTTGGAGGTAGCCAGTCTCGTACACTTTTTGTATTGGGGAAGGCTATACCTAAATTTTCTAAGTGGGAGCGCCTGCGCAGTGTAACATGCGTTGCCAGGTATCCATGACAGCATCTTACGATGCGCTGCAGTAATTTCCGGCATGCTGCAGGAGCCGGTATATTTGTTAACATGTTCGGCGATAATCTTATATGAGTGGGAGCGCTTGCGCAATGCAATGTGTATTATAGGACTTCCCTGGCAACACTTAGTTATGCGCATTAGCGGATCGCTGTATGCTGAAGGAGCCGCTATGTCTATCAGCACTATTTTTAGCTGTAAAACGGCGCCTGCGCAGTGTAACATGTACTGCAGGGTCTCCTTGGCAACGCCTGACTATGCGCAGTAGTAACTTCCGGGACGCTGAAGAAACCAGCATGTCTGACGGCGTGCTCTCTAGCTGCAGCTGCACTATGAATAATAAATTGTGAGTACTATATATATTGGGGTCCTTTGTTTATCGCACTATACCTACCCCTGATGAAGTCACAGTAGTGACGACACGCGTCGGGTCGACCACGCAGGATTCGGTCCCTTTTCTCTTTATTCCAGCCTCCCTGGCCACCCTCATGGTATGAGCATGTCCATTAGGGATCTTTGTACATTCTCTACCAGAAGCAGGATTTGTCACTAGATCTTTAATATTGCCTTCACAGCCAGTTAACCATAACCTTTTTTGATCTCTGATGTTTCTTATATTTAGCTGTGGCACTTTATTGGTAGTCTGAGTGATTAGGACAGAACTAATTGTTTGTATTATCTCAGCTAGTGAATTTTGTATGCTTATATATTGGGTACCAATATAGTCTTATTATATTTGTTTCAGGGAGATTTATTTGCTATATCATAAGTATGGAGGTATATATATAAAAGGGTCCGCTCCTGTGTGTATAGATCTGTCTTCCCACTATTCTCTTGGGTAGACTTTTGTTGTCTTTTATGTATTTTAAATGTTTTTATATTGTGAGTGGTGTGGTTTAAGGACTATGACTTAATAAAATTTTGAATATTAGATGATCCCTGCAGTTTTGCATGTCTCTTTTTCTTGTTTTGGTTTATTTTAAGAATGGTAAGTATGATACACTACAAGGGACCCTCGGATCGTTAGGTATGTTTATTTTTTATTTTTTGGACCTGTGACATACGTGCCTCGGTAATATACTACGTCACTGGGCAATATCCTACGTGGCTCTGCTGTATACTACAAGGCTGGGCAATATACTACGTGGCTGGGCAATATACTACGTGGCTGGGCAATATACTACAAGGCTGGGCAATATACTACAAAGCTGTGCAATATACTATGTGGCTCTGTGCAATATTCTACGTAGCTGCGCAATATCCTACGTCGCTGTGCTGTATACTATGTAGCTGGGCAATACACTACGTGGCAGGGCAATATACTACGTGGCAGGGCAATATACTACGTGGCTGGGCAATATACTACGTAAATGGGCAATATACTACGTGAACATGCATACTCTACAATACCCGATGCATTTGCATCGGGCCACCATCTAGTGATATATAATACTCAAAAAAAGCATATACATTTTTTTCTGGATTCAATTATTCATGCATAGAATATTACGTGATTTGTGGTACAGGACGGTGGTATTAAACTTAAAAAAAAAAAAAAACTTTGACTTCTGCAGGTGACCATTTCCTTTTTTGATTTAAAATAAACTTGGTTTCAAGAGACCTAGCAATTAGGAAAAGCATAAGGCGTGTGGTAAGGGACAGAGAAGTGGTAGTACTGATGATGGTGCACACAGATGCTGAGGGCCTGTTGCTTGAGCAAAAGAAACACGCCCGTCCATGACACACAGGTTTGTGTCCAACTTTGCAAGGAGGCAAAATACAACACGTCTGCAAGCGGGGGTGGTTTAATAGCAGATAATGCTTCCAGCATGCAGAACTAGGCCAGTAGTGCTAAGATAGATGGATTGAAAGTGGGGTGACCAGAGGGAGAAGGTGGGCAACTATTCCGCAGAGCCCTGACACAACTGAATTTCTCCATCAAAGTGTTTCCCTGTCTGTTACATTTATAAAGAGAGTTCTGAGACAAAAAAAGAAATGGCCAATAATTGCAACCTGTACCATGCCAATATCAGCAGGGGCCTAACCACCACAAGCATGATCAGGCTAAGCTGCACATCAGGGTCCATGATTGGTACCATCGGGTGACACCACTGCCTCTTCCATTGTGCTAGGTGCTTCCCATCCCGTTTATGACTCTGACGGATCATCATCAGGTACTTTCAAGTCCTTGCCCCATGACAGTGTTCATCTGTCCCTATCCCATGCCTTGGAACGAAAGAGAAAGTTTCTAGCCACCCACCCACAGGCCCAAAGGCTAAATGAGCACATTTCCAGACTGCTTGCCATGGAAGCGTTGCCATTTAGGCTTGTTGACACAGGATTTTTGCCACCTCATTGCGGTACCTGTCCCTCAGTATTCTACCCCAAGCCACCACTTTTTAGCCCAGTGTTGTGTTCCGCTTTGTACCAGCACGTGTCTAGCAACATCACCCATGTCCTTACCAAGTCGGTTACTGGTATTGTCCACTTACCACTGACATGTCGACAAGCGCTTGTGGCCAGGGATGCTACATTTCCTTGACACCACGCTGGGTTAACACTGTGGAGGCCCAGGGCATAGTTCCTCCCTGGCACGGCACACATGCTGCCAACGTTGAGGATTGCTGGCCCTACTTCTATCAGGTTTTCCTCCACTCATTCCTGCACCACCTCCTGCTCCTCCTCATCCTCCATCTCCGATGTGCTATCTTAGATCACATCATCCAGATCTGCCAGAAGCTCTGTAGCACTGCCTCAGTGAAGCGCCAACAAGTTCTGCTGAAGCTAATTTATCGAGGAGACAAACCACACATCGCAGCAGTTACTTAACGGAATATCAGACCAGACAGATCTGTGGTTCTCGTCTCTGAACCTCCAACCAGGTATGGTCATTTGTAATAATGGGTGTAATCTGGTGGTGGCTGTGAAGCTTGGCAAGTTCACACACATGCCATGCTTGGCCCACGTGCTCAACTTGGTAGTTAAGTGGTTTCTGAAAATCTACCCTGATTTTCCAGAGCATCTGGTCAAAGTACGCTGCGTGAGCGCTCATTACCGCACGTCAGCTACAGTTGCCTCTGCTCTGGCAGTGCTGTGGCAATGCATGCAAATGCCAGTTTACCATCTGGTGTGCGACATGGCCACGCTCTGTAACTCCACACTGCACATGTTAGCATTGCTTTATGAACAGCATAGGCCAGTTGTATTATACCAGCTCCAACACGCCCGTATTGTGGTCAGCCTGCGCACATAATTGAACAGTGGGCATGTATGTCCAACATTTGTGCACTTCTCTAAGACTTTAAGAACTCTACAAAGATGGTGATCGGCGATGACGCCATAATCAGTGCAACGATCCCACTTCTAAGGCTGCTTAAACAGTAGTTGCTGACAATTAAACATGAAGCTTTGCATGCAGACCAGGTGGAGATGGAGGGAGACATGAGACAGAGAGATACTACCCAGCCTCATTTCATCTGCTTAGCTCGGATTGGGTAACAATGAGGAGGTCGAAGCTGAGATGGAGGAGGAATAGGGGCTAGTACCCATACAAGCTTCATACGGTCTCCTACGTTGATGGGCTAAAGGAGGGGGAATGAGGAGAAAGAGGAGATGGAGCAAATGGTGGAGAATCGTGGTGGAGAAAAAGAAATGTTGGCTCTAGAGACCTTGGCACATTTGGCAGTACTCCCCAAAAGGGAGTACTGGTTGTTCACACTGCTAGTCCGATGCTACAAGGAACCTAACATCTCTGAAAATGGTGCTATAGCAGAAGACCATTGTGGAAAATATGTTGAAAAAATTACCATCAGACAAGGCAAGGGAGTAAGCTTCCTTACCCAACCAAGGTTACCAAACTTTCAGCTATTGGGTCTCAAAGCTGGACACCTGGCATGAGCTATCCCCCTCTATGCCTTGAAGGGGCTGTGCTGCCCTGCTACTAGAGTCTTGTCTGAGCGGGTTTTTAATGCCGCTGGGGGGTCAAAACAGACAGGCGCGTTTGCCTGTCAACAAAGTGTTGACAAGCTCACTCTGATAAAAATGAACAAAGTTAGGATTAGCCACAACTTTTCCACACCACCAGATGACAGCAGCCCAAAAAGTGTTTTTAATCTTCAATATTTGAATAAGGCCCTCCAGTTGTTGCTTTCGTGGGAAAATAAATGACTAGGTGACCCTGCTTATAATTTTTCTTGGCTTTACATTTTGCGCAAAGATTTTATGAGTGTAGGAGTACATCAACTACACGTTCAAGATATTTTAATGAGGTCCGCCAGTTGTTGCCTTCAAGGGTGTATCAATGACCCTACTGATATTTTTTTTTGGCTTTGCACTGCCTGCAAAGCCTTTATGAGTTTGGAAGTGCTACAACTATACTACTTAAATTTTTTTATGAGGCACTCCAGTTGGTGCTTTCAGGGGTGTATGGATGACTCTGCTTATAATTTTTGGCAGGCTTTCCACTTAGTGATACTCATAAAAGTTATGCACTATGTGACAATTTCAACAATGTGTATGAGGCCTTCATTTATCACTAATAAAGGGTGTATCAGAATTTCTCTTCCAACATAATATTTTGACAGTTCTTGCTTCCTTCATAAATTAGACTGAAATTTCTAATGTTTTAATAAAAATTTCAATTTTGGTTTAGATTATAATTTTTTTTAATCCTTTTTAAATTTTGCCTTAAATACAAGTCATGATACAGGAAGAAATGTTTCTTAACATTTTTTCCCAGTAAACTCCAATTTCGTGTTGATTTTGAATGTTTTGTCAATGCTTAAAGTGCACGTAAAGCCCGGATTATATATAGGAGTTTAATGCTCACTGAGACTGGCAATATATATGTATGATTATTTATCATGGATATTGATTATTATTACCACAGTCTCTATATATACACCTGATATAACTTTGCCACTTTGGTGCCATACCCACTTTTCCTTTATCTGTATTTGTCTCCCATTTAAAATATGTTTTTGTATAGATGTTTTTACTTTTTGATGTGTTGAAATAAAATTTGTATATTTTTGAACCAACTATAAAAGCGAAATCTTTGGTGTGATTTACAGTTCTTAAAGTGGAGTAAGTGTGTGACACCATTGTTCTCAGCAGGGATCTGGGAGTTAGAGATGCTTCCAGGGGTCTTCCGCATGCTGTTCTCCTTCCAATTAGCATTTTTACATACATTTCAACATTTTCACTGCCCCCCAGACCTCCTTGCAGGGTCTGCTGGAAAAATGCTTGGAATTCCCAAAGACTCATTATACTCGTTATGCCAAACGAGCATCCGAGCATTGCTTGGTTTGAGTAACGAACATTCGAGCATTTTACTGCTCGTTCATCTCTAATGAAGACCCATGGATCTCCTTGGCTTTTCATGGTCTTCTCTTTGCCTCCCAACTGTAAAGGTACCTTCACACTAAGCGACTTTGCAGCGAGAACGACGACGATCCGTGACGTTGCAGCGTCCTGGATAGCGATCTCGTTGTGTTTGACATGAAGCAGCGATCTGGATCCCGCTGTGATATCGCTGGTCGGAGCTAGAAGTCCAGAACTTTATTTCGTCGCTGATCACCCGCTGTCATCGCTGGATCGGTGTGTGTGACACCGATCCAGCGATGTGTTCACTTGTAACCAGGGTAAATATCGGGTTACTAAGCGCAGGGCCGCACTTAGTAACCCGATATTAACCCTGGTTACCATTGTAAAAGTAGTGGTTTTTTTTACTTTTACAATGGTAACCAGGGTAAATATCGGGTTACTAAGCGCGGCCCTGCGCTTAGTAACCCGATGTTTACCCTGGTTACCCGGGTGCTGCAGGGAGACTTCGGCATCGTTGAAGACAGTTTCAACGATGCCGAAGTCGTTCCCCTGATCGTTGGTCGCTGGAGAGAGCTGTCTGTGTGACAGCTCCCCAGTGACCACACAACGACTTACCAACGATCGCATCGCTGGTCGTGATCGTTGGTAAGTTGTTTAGTGTAACGGTACCTTTACTCTTGTTTATCCATATGCTACATTGGTTTCTTGATATTTATACCATGATTATCCCTATTTATACATGTTTTGATGCTTTATATATTGAAGTCTATATATCCCTTTTTTCTCTTATTCCTGTTCTAGACTTTGATTTTCTGTTTATTGTTATATTATGCTGTTACAAAATGTAAAAAACTTTGAATTTGAAAAAAAATAACTATTTTCCTAAGTGAGTCTTTAAATGTGTTACAAGATTTCTCTTCTGATTAAAACATGTCCCACAATTTGAACATGAAAACGGCTTCTCTCCTGTGTTAGTTCTCTGATGTCTGACAGGATCAGAATGTGGAAAATATTTTAAGTTCAAATCAGGACATGAATATTGCTTCTCCCTTGCATGAATTCTCTGATGTGTAACAAGTTTTAATTTTGTACTGTAATGCTTCCCACATTCTGAACATGAAAATGGTTTCTGCCCTGTGTAAGTTAACTGATGTCTAACAAGACTATATTTCTCTGTAAAACATTTTGAAGAATTGAAACATGAAGATGGCTTCTTCCCTGTGTGAGTTATCTGATGGTTTATAAGATGGTGTTTCATTGTAAAGCATTTCCCACATTCTAAACATGAATATGGCTTCTGACCTATGTGAATTCTCTGATGCACAATTAAAGTTGATTTTCGTTTAAAAAATTTTCCACATTCGGAGCATGAAAATACTTTTTTGACTGCGTGACTTAACTGATGTGTAACAAGATATGATTTATCTGTAAAACATTTCCCACATTCTGTACATGAAAATGGTTTCTCCCCTGTGTGAATTCTCTGATGTGTAACAAGACTTGATTTCTGTGTAAAACATTTCCCACATTCTAAACAAGAAAATGGCTTTTTCCCTGTGTGAATTCTCTTATGTTTAGCAAGATCAGATTTCGTACAATAGCATTTCCCACATTCTGAACATGAAAAAGGCTTTTCCCCTGTGTGAACTCTCTGATGAACAACAAGATGTGCTTTCCGGTTAAAACATTTTCCACATTCTGAACAAACAAACGGCTTCTCTCCTGTGTGAATTCTCTGATGTGTTAGAAGCTTGTATTTCTCACTATAATGTTTTCCACATTCTGAACAACAAAATGGTTTCTCCCCTGTGTGACTTCTCTGATGTGATAGAAAATTTGATTTCTGTGTAAAACATTTCCCGCAATCTGAACACGAAAATGGCTTGTCCCCTGTGTGAATTCTCTGATGTTTAACAAGTATGGACTTCTCACTATAACGTTTTCCACATTCTGAACATGAAAATGGTTTTTCTCCTGTGTGAATTTTCAGATGAGTAACAAGACTTGATCTTTGTGTAAAACATTTCCCACATTCTGAACATGAATATGGCTTCTTCCCTGTGTGAATTCTCTGATGTCTACTTAAAACTGATTGTTGTTTAAACAATTTCCCACATTTGGAACATGAAAATGGTTTCTCCCCGGTGTGAATTCTTTGATGAGTTACAAGTTTGGATTTCTCACTATAACGTTTCCCACATTCCGAACATGAAAATGGCTTATCCCCTGTGTGAATTTTCAGATGTGCAACAAGATTTGTTTTTCTATTAAAACACTTCCCACATTCTGAACATAAAAATGGCTTCTCCCCTGTGTGTATTATCTGGTGTCTAACAAGACATGATTTCCTTGTAAAACTTTTCCCACATTCTGAACATGAAAATGGTTTCTCCCCTGTGTAAGCTATTTCATGTTCAACAGCCCTTCTGTGACTTTTAATTTGCATATTTGTCTTTGATGAAGCAGAAAAAAGGACCTGTTGAAAAGGATGAGGTGACAGATTTTTTCTGAGAAGGTCTTCAGGTGTATCTGGTATAATGACATGTTCTTCACAATTATCAGGTGTAATCGCAAGATTATCTGCTGAAAAATCTGAGAGTATCAGACGGCCCTCTGAGCTCCTGGTACAGTCATCTGCCAATAAAAAAATGATTTTATTATTTTTCAGTAACATTGCATTGGAATTGTATTACTATTTATTTTATTATGTACTGTATAGCATTTCCATGCAAACTGTAATACAATTCAATTATTGACAGACTAAGACAATAGTCCACAAAAGAAGGATTCATAGATTACAGTGTTAGGTCACTGGGTTCTCTCATTTCAAATTTTAGTTTCTATTATAGCCATCTTCTCAATTCATGTTTCCCTGTGTCTGTCATGAATCGGGATCTATATAGTGATGAGTGAACCCGAACTGCAAAGTTTGGGGTTCGTACCGGACACTGTTTGGCTTCAGTACCAAATAAAGTTTGTTGAAAGGCTGCAGAGCACCCAATCAACAAGCTTTTAGGCTGTGAGCACTTCTGGAGCCGTCACAACCATACTAAGTATTGGCCTGGCTGTGGCTGGCCGGCGCAACATGTGGTTCGGCCTGTATAAAAGACGGATCACGGGTTCGCCGCCATTTGAGTTTCAGCAGTGGTACAGAGTGTGGTAACAGCCCGATGCACCGTGCACCAACCACACATCGCAGAGTGCCATAACAACCTTTTTCCAGTTTAATCCACTTCACAATCTTTTTAAAATCATCCCAAAAATGTTTCAGAGGCCAAATCAAGTTCTTGCTTTTTGCCTTTTTGTTTTGTTTCGGGTTGTCTTATATGACTATCATCTGATGGAAATGAGTATTCCTTCTGGCCACATACCGCTCTTTCATAGTTCACAAAATTATAACTTCGTTACATGCATTTATTGCCAGATTCAGACTATTTATGGTCATCTGTATACAGAAATTCCAAAAAGAAATAAAAATTAATGGATTTAATGATCATTCACAGTTTCACTGTACCATCAGTGTGTACACGGTAGTCGTTGGAAAGGGCCTCATCTTCCAAGCTATTTCCAATCCACTTCACAATCTCTTTAAAATCATCCAAAAAAATGTTCTGAGGCCAAGTCAAGTTCTTACTTTGTCCCATTTTGTTGTATTTGTAGTCAAATATCAGTATCATCTGATGGAAATGAGTAGAGATAAGAACCCGAACTGTAAAGTTCAGTGTTTGTATCGGACACATAGTGCTGAACTTCGCACTTGGACTTTCTCCGGAAGACCGTTGTATTGTTGGTGTTCAGATGCCGAATAAAGTTTGATGAAAGGCTGAAGCGCAGCCAATCATCAAGCTTTTAAGCTGTGGGCACTTCCAGAGGCATTACAGCCACACCAAGTATTGGCATGGCTGTGATTAGCCGGCACACCATGTGAACCAGCTTGTATAACTGCCAGATCACGGGTTGCAGCACCATTCTGCTCTGATAAGCATAGCGACAGGACGCAGCTCTAGTGAGGGACATTGTTAGGTTCTCTGTGTGTACTCTGCACCCATCTCTGCGTTAATACTCTGCCAAAAATCTGGGTCGGTGTACTCAGCAAAACAGGCTTTTTTTTAAAATAAATTTATGAAGACTCCAAAACATTGGGAATGGCAAACAGAACAAAAAAACTGGCGGAGTATACCAATGGGTTGGTGCAGCTGGCGTACTGCTCTACTCAGCCAAAGGTAACAACAAGTCCTGTGGGATCCTCGCCTGGTTAATTTTAATGAATGTGAGCTTGTCCACGTTGGCTGTGGACAGGCTGATGCACCGGTTTGTGATCACACACCCTGCCTTGCTAAACACACATTCCGACTTGCCGCAGGGCAGGCCAGCATCTCCAAGGTGTAAAGGGCATGCAATTTGGAGACCCAGTGGTTAAATTGGGCAGACCCATCACTTAGTACGTGGAGATGTGTGGCCACATACTCTTCCACCATGTTGCTTAAACGCTGACTCCTGTGAATACGAACTGTATCAGATCGTGGTGCTGGATGATGTGGGGTGCTGGGGAAGGTTTTCTACATTTCATCCAGGTTAACTCTTCCTTTCAAGGTGGTGCTGGTGCACAAACTGCGTTGAGGAATTCCACTTCCTCCTCTGCCATGTGCTTCCACAAAGCCCCTGCTGTCGGGTGGGAACATCGTTAGTAGCGCGTCTACCAGAGTGAACTTGTATTACTGCATTTTCTAATCATGCTCCAGCGATGGCATGTAGTCCTTGTAGCAGGGATCCAGCAGGGTGGCCATAATGAGAATGCCGAAAGCGTGCACAAACGGCCTCCACTTTTTGTAGCAGCTCTGATATCTCGAGGTAATTTTTCAGGAAGCACCACCAAATTCAGCACATATACCAGGCAATGGATGCGTGTCAAACCGGCTAGGCCTAAAACTGCTACGATATTTTGCCTGTTACTGCACACCACCAGGCTTGGCTTGAGGCTCAGCAGCACCAACCACTCATCAGTTTGTCGGTTGATCTGCATTCCACAGCTCCTGCATGGTGTGGAATTTTTTCCCCAAACAGATAAGTTTAAGAACAGCCTGCTGATGTTTCCACCTGGCTGTGCTGAAATTGGTGGTGCAGGTGTTATGCTGATTGGATGACAAGGGGGTAGAGGAAGCAGGGTAGGTAGAGAAGGAAACATTCACAGGGAAACCTTAAAAAACAAACATATTACAGAACCAAAGTTCAGGTTTCTATTGACCTCTATTGGGTTCAGGCTCAATCAAATAAATAAGGCAGCACTCCGTAGCGCCATAGCTTGCAAACATGAAATATGAAAACTGAATTGCATTACTGCACTAGAAATATGAAAATTGAGAAAGCTTAGCGCATAAATTGGCCAATTCATGTGTACCTGGTAGCCACGTTAAAGCGTTTCTCGTTACCAGGACCTAACAATGGCAATCCTCTCTTAGAATAAAGTCTTCATCTGAAAAATGGCAATTTGAACAAACAAACCCAAACTGTTCAAATTTGCCTAGACAAAGTTATCTAAAATTCTACAGAAATTTTATTTGCAACAAATAGATTTGCTCATCTTCACTTTATTCTCTCCCAATTAACCCCTTCCCGACCTGTGACAGCGTATGCGTCATGAAAGTCGGTGCCAATCTGACCTGTGACGCATATGCTGTGTCACAGAATGATCGCGTCCCTGCAGGTTGGGTGAAAGGGTTAACTCCAATTTCACTCGACCTACAGGGACAGGGGGAGTGGTACTTCAGCCCAGGGGGGGGTGGCTTCCCCCCCGTGGCTACGATCGCTCTGAATGGCTGTTGAAAGTGAAACAGCCAATCAGAGCAATTTGTAATATTTCACCTATGAAAAGTGGTGAAATATTACAATCCAGCCATGGCCGATGCTGCAATATCATCGGCCATGGCTGGAAACCCTGATGTGCCCCCCGCCACCGATCTCCTCCCCAGTCCTCTGTTCTATCCTGTACTCCCCTCCGTCCTCCTGTCCACTCCCCCGTCCTCCTGTCCGCTCCCCCTTGCTCCGATCCACCCCCCCGTGCTCCGATCCCCCCACCTCATACTTACCGAGCCTCCCGGTGTCCGTCCGTCTTCTCCATGGGCGCCGCCATCTTCCGGCCAGCAGATTCGTTCCAGGTACATTTTGATCACTGTGATAAAACCTATCACAGTGATCAAAATAAAAAAAATATCACCCCCATAGGTAGGGACAATAATAAAATAAAGAAAATATATATTTTTTTTTCTCCACGAGGGTTAGGGCTAGGGTTAGGGTTAGAATTAGGGTTAGAACTAGGGTTAGGGCTAGGGTTAGGGCTAAGGTTAGAATTAGGCTATGTGCACACGGTGCGGATTTGGCTGCGGATCCGCAACGGATTGGCCGCTGCGGATTCGTAGCAGTTTTCCATCAGGTTTACAGTACCATGTAAACCTATGGAACACCAAATCTGCTGTGCCCATGGTGCGGAAAATACCGCGCGGAAACGCTGTGTTGTATTTTCCGCAGCATGTCAATTCTTTGCGTGGATTCCGCAGCGTTTTACACCTGTTCAATAGGAATCCGCAGCTGAAATCCGCACAAAAAACACTGGAAATCCGCGGTAAATCCGCAGGTAAAACGCAGTGCCTTTTACCTGCGGATTTTTCAAAAATGGTGTGGAAAAATCTCACACGAATCCGCAACCTGGGCACATAGCCTTAGGGTTAGGGTTGGAATTAGGGCTAGGGTTGGAAATAGGGCTAAGATTAGGCTTGTGGTTAGGATTATGGTTAGGGGTGTGTTGGGGTTAGGGTTGTGGTTAGGGTTGGGATTAGGGTTAGGATTAGGGTTAGGGTTGGGATTAGGGTTAGGGGTATGTTGGGGTTAGGGTTGTGATTACGGTTATGGCTAGAGTTGGGATTAGGGTTTTGGGTGTGTTGAGTTTAGTGTTGGAGTTCGAATTGAGGGGTTTCCACTTTTTAGGCACATCAGGGATCTCCAAACGCAACATGGCGCCACCATTTATTCCAGCCAATCTTGCGCTCAAAAAGTCAAATGGTGCTCCCTCCCTTCCGAGCCCTGACGTGCACCCAAACAGTGGTCTACCCCCACATATGGGGTACCAGCTTACTCAGGTCAAACTGGGCAACAACTATTGGGGTCCAATTTCTCCTGTTACCCTTGCGAAAGAAAAAAAAAATTTATTTTCACGCCTCTGCGTTATAAACTGTGAAGCACGTGGGGGTTCAAAGTGCTCACCACACATCTAGATAAGTTACTTGGGGGGTCTAGTTTCCAAAATGGGGTCACTTGTGGGGGGTTTCTACTGTTTAGGCACATCAGGGGCTCTGCAAATGCAACGTGATGCCCGCAGACCATTCTTCAAAGTCTGCATTTCAAAAGTCACTACTTCCCTTCCAAGCCCCGACGTGTGCCCAAACAGTGGTTTACCCCCACATATGGGGTATCAGTGTACTCAGGACACACTGGGCAACAACTATTGGGGTCCAATTTCTCCTGTTACCCTTGTGAAAATAAAAAATTGCTTGCTAAAACATAATTTTTGAGGAAAGAAAAATGATTTTTTATTTTCACAGCTCTGCGTTATAAACTTCTGTGAAGCACTTGGGGTTTTAAAGTGCTCACCACATATCTAGATAAGTTCCATGGGGGGTCTAGTCTCCAAAATGGGGTCACATGTGGGGGAGCTCCAATGTTTAGGCACACAGGAGGCTCTCCAAACGCGACATGGTGTCCGCTAACGATTGGAGCTAATTTTTCATTCAAAAAGTCAAATGGCGCTCCTTCCCTTCCAAGCCCTGCCGTGTGCCCAAACAGTGGTTTACCCCCACATTTGAGGTATCAGTGTACTCAGGAGAAATTGCCCAATAAATTTTAGGATCCATTTTATCCTGTTACCCATGTGAAAATGAAAAAATTGAGGATAAAAAATTTTTTTGTGAAAAAAAAGTACTTTTTCATTTTTACGGATCAATTTGTGAAGCACCTGGGGGTTCAAAGTGCTCACTATGCATCTAGATAAGCTCCTTGGGGGGTCTAGTTTACAAAATGGGGTCACTTGTGGGGGAGCTCCAATGTTTAGGCACACAGGGACTCTCCAAACGCGACATGGTGTCCGCTAAAGATTGGAGCCAATTTTTCATTGAAAAAGTCAAATGGCGCTCCATCCCTTCCGAGCCCTGTCGTGCGCCCAAACAGTGGTTCCCCCCCACATATGGGGTATTGGCGTACTCAGGACAAATTGTACAATAACTTTTGGGGTCCAGTTTCTCTTTTTACCTTTGGGAAAATAAAAAAATTGTTGCTAAAAGATCATTTTTGTGACTAAAAAGTTAAATGTTCATTTTTTCCTTCCATGTTGCTTATGCTGCTGTGAAACACCTGAAGGGTTAATAAACTTTTTTGAATGTGGTTTTGAGTACCTAGAGGGGTGCAGTTTTTAGAATGGTGTCACTTTTGGGTATTTTCAGCCATATAGACCCCTCAAACTGACTTCAAATGTGAGGTGGTCCCTAAAAAAAATGGTTTTGTAAATTTTGTTGTAAAAATGAGAAATTGCTGGTCAAATTTTAACCCTTATAACTTCCTAGCAAAAAAAAATTTTGTTTCCAAAATTGTGCTGATGTAAAGTAGACATGTGGGTAATGTTATTTATTAACTATTTTGTGTCACATAACTCTCTTGTTTAACAGAATAAAAATTCAAAATTTGAAAATTGCGAAATTTTTCAAAATTTTAGCCAAATTTCCATTTTTTTCACAAATAAACGCAAAAATTATCAACCTAAATATACCACTATCATGAAGCCCAATATGTCACGAAAAAACAAACTCAGAACCGCTAGGATCCGTTGAAGCGTTCCTGAGTTATTACCTCATAAAGGGACACTGGTCAGAATTGCAAAAAACGGCCAGGTCATTAAGGTCAAAATAGGCTGGGTCATGAAGGGGTTAATGGATCAAGATATTGCATGCAAAGGAAGGCAGTTCCAGCACCCATCCAAAATGCAGATCTAAAGCTGAAACACGGAGCCAAGCGAGTCCACAATTTGCAAACATGACTATTTTTTACATGATTATCTGCATCCAGCCTTATTAAACTGCATGCCTACAGCAGCGGGACATCTGAATACCTTTATATAAAAATTCGAACACTGGCCTTAAGGAGAGACAGGAGCCCACGTTAGAATGCAGAAGGACCTTCCCCTGATCTATTGCGTCCATCTACGTTTGCCTCATTGCACCGATTGGACATGTCAGAGGCATGTGCGTATACCATTTTTTTGTTTAAAAAAAAAAATAAAAAATATCAAACCTAGGCGAAGTGGGTTTATGTCTAAGAATTCAACATTATTTACTCCACCGCCTTTTTTTAAGGCTGGTGTGCACTGAGGCAGTCTTAAAGAAGTTGTCCAAGACTTTTTTTTTTTTTTTTTAACTGAAGGTCTAAAAACTAAACAGTCAGGTAGTTTCTAACAGTAGCAGGCAACAGATCAGATCGGTCACCTACTGCTTCTGGCAAAGATTCAGCTGCTCCACATCAGCAGAGCAGCTCTTCTTCCAGGCTGTCGTCGGTGCATGACTTCCGATGTCATACTGATTGACAGCTGGTTTCTCGCAGTTAAACTATCAATCACATGAGAGTAGAGTCAAATAGAAGTTGCAGTTCTGTCGAAGTGATGTCACCAGAAGACGCTAATTCAAAAACAAGAGCGTGCTGAGACCACTCTGTGCCGGCCGAGATCGGCGGTGGGCACAACAGTCAGATAGTTAGCAACTACTTGCATGTTAATTCTTAGCACATTGTAAGAGAAATAGTCCCAGAAAACAACTTAATAAATCAATCCCTAAATTCCCATCAAATGTTCCATGTGAACACAACAAGGCATGACTTCAGACATCATGGTGACTGACAGCTGTCTTCCCACAGTTAAACTAACAATAACATGACATCAGCAGTCATGCTACATCAACAGAGCAGAGTTGAAGAGTAGCCGCCGCTCTGTTGACGTGATATCACCAGAAGATGCTGAATCAAATGCAAGAGTGGTCTATGACCGCTCTTTGCCTACAGAGATCGGCAGTGGGCACAACAGTCAGGTAGTTAGAAATTGCCTTTGTGTTATTTCTTAGCACATTGTAAGAGAAATAATCCCTGATAACCACAGCCCCTAATTCCACATCAAACGTTTCATGTGAACACACCCTAAAAAACTCATAATCTAAAGTTACTCTACAACCAGTGACTCATTAGAGTCGGTGACTTCTCTGCATTTAGTGGTCACTACTCACCTGTGCTGTTATCTATAGGAATCTCCTCTTTACACCACTCATCCCCCCTCATGTATGTCTCTGTAGTATTAATATGGGGCAGATCTTCACCCTGAAAGAAATATTGTAAAAGTCACAGACAGAGGAAGATGTTTGAGAAGATCCAGACAACAACTAATATCTATGATCAGCTTTATCCTGTCATCTCCACCAGATATAAAACATACACTGAAAGTCCACATTACTAGAGACACCCATCTAGTAACACATAGGATCTTCTTTGCCCTTCAGAACCTCAGATATTAATCACGTGATAGATTTCACAAGGTGCTGAGATTGTTCCCCAGGAACACTGGCCTATGCTAACAGGATAGGTTCTTGCAGTTGCAGCAAATTAGATGAAGGTGCCAAGATGCTCTGAACAACCAATTTTACCTCATCCCAGAGATACTTTATAGGGTTAAGATCAGAGGACTGTGAAGGCAGAAAACAAGGAAAACTCACTGTCATATTCCTGGTGTAAAATGAATGGAAGATCCTGGCACCTCCTGAAGTGAATTGATGTATGACATAAAGGTATATTTGTGATGCTGCAGGATATATTATAATTATAGGACACTAATGAAAAGTACTGTAACTATATGGCTAATGTCACGGTTTATTGTAGTCAGTTTTATATGATCATTATGGACTGTTGGCAGCCGGTACAGGGAAGAGTTACAGAGGGTCAGTCCTGCAGCTGGGTACGGGAGAGCTACAGAGGGTCAATCCTGAAGCTGGGCGGGGGGAGAGTTCCAGAGGGTCAGACCAGCAGCTGAGCAGAAGGGAGTTCCAGAGGGTCAGCCCTGCAGCTGGGCAGAAGAGAGTTCCAGGAGGTCAGCCCTGCAGCTGGGCAGGGGAGAGTTCCAGAGTGTCAGCCCTGAAAGCTGGACAGGAGAGAGAGTTCCCAAGGGTCAGCCATGCAGCTAGGCAGGGGAGAGTTGCAGAGGATAAGCCTATTAAATGTGCCGAAAAATTTGGAAGAAGGAGAGAGGTTTATTCTATAAATAGACCCTTGGGTGCTATTAGAGTTTAGTTGTAGATTGAAAGTTCAAGAAAGAAAAGTAAAAGACTGAAACAAAAAGGCTGGAGCATGGTGTACGTGACAAGGAAAGATGGGGAAAGCCTGCTTTTAAACTGACCACTGATAAGTGGCCAAAAAACTGAAGTTTAGTTGGCAAGACTTGGGACCAGATCAGAAAGGAAGTAGAAAAAGCAACTCTAGTGATTCTGAGCTGAAGGTAAAGAAAGGTAGCCAAGCGTTTGTGGGGACCCTGAGATCACAAGGACAAAGGCTAAGTATAAGCTTGACTTGTAGTCAGAGACGATTTTAGACAAAGTGGGGCCCTGGACAAAAGTTTAAGGCTATTTGCCCACGTTGCGGAATAGGGTGCGGATTTTTCCTCACCTTTTTTGTAAAATTCGCAGATAAAACGCACTGCATTTTACCTCCGGGTTTACAGCGGATTTACTGCGGAATTAATGCAGGTTTTGTGCGAGTTCCAACTGCGGTTTTACACCTGAGGATTCCTATTATGGAGGTGTAAACCGCTGCAGAATCCGCACAAAGAATTGACATGCTGCGGAAAATACAACGCAGCGTTTCCACGCGGTATTTTCCGCAGCATGGGCACAGCGGATTTTGTTTTCCATAGGTTTACATGGTATTGTAAACTGCATGGAAAACAGCTGCGAATCCGCAGCGGCCAATCCTCTGCGGATCCGCAGCAAAATAGGAATTTTTGTCTACTCACCATAAAATCCTTTTCTCTGAGCCATTCATTGGGGGACACAGACCATGGGTGTATGCTGCTGCCACTAGGAAGCTGACACTAAGTGATACAAAAAAAGTTAACTCTTCCCCTGCAGTATACACCCTCCTGCTGGCTCTCAGCTAACCAGTTCGGTGCAAAAGCAGTAGGAGATCAATAACAATATCTGAGCTTATAGCATGTCACATTATATATGAGAGTATAGCATGTCAAACTATAAAACAAGCACAAGCTAATAATAGGGTGGGAGCTGTGTCCCCCAATGAATGGCTTGGAGAAAAGGATTTTACGGTGAGTACACAAAAATCCCTATTTCTCCTTCACCTCATTGGGGGACACAGACCGTGGGACGTCCCAAAGCAGTCCCTGGGTGGGGACAACATCAGATCAGGCCCTGTGTAACCGCTACTTACAAGTGCGCCACCGCGGCCTGCAGAGTCTGCCTGCCCAGACTCACATCTGTGGAATTGTGGGAATTATAGTGCTTCAAGAATGCATGCGGACTGGACAAATCCGCAAGCTTGCAGGCGTGCTTTGCCGACGCCTGGTGCCTAGAACCCTCGGTAGACAGGGAAGATAGGCTGACATCTAACACGGAAGGACTCCTGGATGGTGAAACGAATCCACCAGGCTAACATGGCCGATGAAATGGCTAAAACCTTCCTGTAAATGTCAGGAAGCCTTCCTCTTACCATCAGGAAGCGCAAATAAAGCGTCCAACCTTCGGAAGGACGCAGTCCTCAAGACGTACCTACTCAGAGCACTCACTTCGTCCAGAATATGGGGAACTCATTCCATTTTGTGGACTGGTGCCGAAAGAGATGAGGGAAGAACGATGCCCTCATAACAGTGGTAATACAATACCTCCTTGGTAACAAGGGACTGGGATGGCCTGAGGACAACCTTACCTTGAAGGTAATAAGGGAAAAAAGTCTGAAAGAACAGAGCAGCTAGCTCTGAAGATTCGTCAGGAAGAGGATATTGCAGAGAAAAAAGGGCGACCTTCCCTGATAGTAAAGTCTGTCCGGATCAAAACGAGTCTACTGTAAGACTCCCAGGACCATTAAGGTCCCAATGATCTAACGGTATGCGATAGGGAAGAACTACATGTGAAAACTCCCTGCGAGAAAGTCCCTACTTGTAGTTTTCCGCAATAAGGCGGAAGGATACTAGCTCCTCAAACAAAAAACGGACGTGGTCAGTGCAGATCTCCGAGGATCACTGAGGCCCTTTCTGCTTTCGAAAGGCTTTCGGAAGTAGTGGAAGGGGAGTTATGGAAACTGGTACCACGGAAGAACCAGAACATGCAGTGCGATGGCTCTTGGATCTCAAGGCCGAACCACGAACTCGAGTACATTGGCGTTCAGTCTGGACGTCATCCGATCTACAACTGGAGAGCTCCAGTGAAGGCAGATCTGATGGAAGACTTCTGGGTGAAGTTCCCACTCACTTGAGGCAGAACCCTGACGGCTGAATATGTTTGCCGCCCAGAGTTCTACTCCTGAGATATGTACTGCCGAGATCACCGAATGATAGATCTCGGTCCATCAGAGAATGTGAGGTACCTCGGCGATGGCGCCTGACCGTGGGTATCTGCTAGATGATTGACATATGGCACAGCCGTGGCATTATCCAATTGAATTCAGATGGGGTGACCTGCCAGATGGCAGTGGACCTGCTATAGGACTACTGTTCGGATCTCCGGAGCAATGATCGGGAGAAGACGACTGGCATTGGTAGTTACTAATAACCATTGAACCAGGAGAACGGCCCTGGATGAAGAAGGAGCTCAGAGACTACCGTCTGAAAGTCTGTTTGACTTGCTGAAAATGAGCGGAGCAAAGGAAACTGCTTCCATTGTCGTCACTATTTTTCCTCAGAACCCTCCTAGCAAATCGAATGAAATGAGGAAATGAGTGATCAAGTACGCGAGCTCCTTGTTGAAGGGCCATGACCTTGTCTCGAGGGAGAATTACCATCCTTCTGGAAGTGTGCAGGAGGTGAGAGTGTATTGCAAGTGATATAGACGACTCAGCATAGTCCTGGAAGAGTGGCTAGACAGTCGACCAAACAGGGCAGGACGACCACGCCTCTAGGGTGCAAGAGGAACAGGACAGCCGCCATGACCGTTGCGAACACTCTGGGTGAGGTAGCAAGGCCGAAGGACAAGGTTGTGACTTGAAAATGCTGTTCACGAATGGAAAAGCGAAGGAATTTTTGAAGAGGGGAAAATGTCATGATCTCTGCAGGCAGAGATCATAGCAAGCCTATAGAGGGACAAGCTCTCGGAAGATGGAACTATACTGACCATGAACTAAGCCTGCCGCGCAACTAGAAATAGCCAGGTAGCATTTCCTATTAATCGCTAGATGCCCAGCTCTGGCCTAAGACCTAAATAGCTAGCAGAGGGAAATATAAGACCTGGCTCACCTCTAGAGAAATATTCCAAAGAAGACAGTAGCCCCCCACATATAATGACGGTGAGTTCAGATGAAACAACAAACGCAGCAGGAAAATAGTCTTAGCAAATTTGAGGTCCGCTTACTAGATAGCAGAAGACAGATAGTATACTTTCATGGTCAGCAGAAAAACACTAACAAAACACCATCCAGAGATTACCTTAAACTCTGGCATTAACTCATAACGCCAGAGTAGCAATCCCTGATCAACGAGAGCTTTCCAGACACAGTAACAAAACTTCAGCTGTGAACTGGAACAAATAGGCAAAACAAAACATGGACAAAAGTCCAACTTATCTAGAAGTTGTCTAGAAGCAGGAACAAGCACTGAGAGGCATCAGATAACATTGTTGACCGGCAAGAAACCACCAGAGAAATGAGCTTAAATAGCGACACCCACTACTGATGGAACCAGGTGAAACAGGAAAGAGGATGACAAGTCCAATTCCACAAGCGGCCACCGGGGGAGCCCAGAATCCAAATTCACAACAGTACCCCCCCCTCAAGGAGGGGGCACCGAACCCTCACCAGATCCACCAGGGCGACCAGGATGAGCCCTATGGAAGGCACGAACAAGATCAGAAGCATGAACATCAGATGCATTGACCCAAGAATTATCCTCCTGGCCGTAACCCTTCCATTTGACCAGATACTGGAGTTTCCGTCTGGAAACACGAGAGTCCAAAATTTTCTCCACAACGTACTCCAACTCACCCTCAACCAACACCGGAGCAGGAGGCTCAACTGAAGGTACAACAGGTACCTCATACCTGCGCAATAACGACCGATGAAAAACGTTATGAATGGAAAAGGACGCAGGGAGGTCCAAACGGAAAGAAACAGGATTAAGAATCTCCAATATTCTATAAGGGCCGATGAACCGAGGTTTAAACTTAGGAGAAGAGACCCTCATAGGGACAAAACGAGAAGACAACCACACCAAATCTCCAACACAAAGCCGAGAACCAACACGACGATGACGGTTGGCAAAACGCTGAGTCTTCTCCTGGGACAACTTCAAATTGTCCATAACCTGCCCCCAGATGTGATGCAATCTCTCCACCACCGCATCCACTCCAGGACAATCCGAGGATTCCACCTGACCGGAGGAAAATCGAGGGTGAAACCCCGAATTACAGAAAAACGGGGACACCAAGGTGGAAGAACTGGCCCGATTATTGAGGGCGAACTCTGCCAATGGCAAAAAAGCAACCCAATCATCCTGGTCAGCAGAGACAAAACACCTCAGATATGTCTCAAGGGTCTGATTAGTCCGCTCGGTCTGGCCATTAGTCTGAGGGTGAAAAGCAGATGAAAAAGACAAATCTATGCCCATCCTAGCACAGAATGCCCGCCAAAATCTAGACACAAATTGGGTACCTCTGTCAGAAACAATATTCTCAGGAATACCGTGCAATCGGACAACATTCTGAAAAAACAGAGGAACCAACTCAGAAGAAGAAGGCAACTTGGGCAGAGGAACCAAATGGACCATTTTAGAGAAACGGTCACAGACCACCCAGATGACAGACATCTTCTGGGAAACAGGCAGATCTGAAATAAAATCCATCGAGATGTGTGTCCAAGGCCTCTTAGGAATAGGCAAGGGCAACAGCAGTCCGCTAGCCCGAGAACTACAAGACTTGGCCCGAGCACAAACGTCACATGACTGCACAAAGACTCGCACATCTCGTGACAGGGAAGGCCACCAGAAGGATCTTGCCACCAAATCCCTGGTACCAAAAATTCCGGGATGACCTGCCAATGCAGAAGAATGTACCTCAGAGATGACTCTGCTGGTCCAATCATCCGGAACAAACAGTCTATCAGGCGGACAACGATCCGGTCTATCCGCCTGAAACTCTTGCAAGGACCGCCGCAGATCAGGAGAAACGGCCGACAAAATTACTCCCTCCCTAAGGATACCTGTGGGTTCAGAATTACCAGGAGAGTCCGGGTCAAAACTCCTAGAAAGGGCATCTGCCTTAACATTCTTAGAACCCGGTAGGTATGACACCACAAAATTAAAGCGAGAAAAAAATAAAGACCAGCGCGCCTGTCTAGGATTCAGGCGTCTGGCAGTCTCAAGATAAATCAAATTTTTGTGGTCAGTCAATACCACCACCTGATGCCTAGCCCCCTCGAGCCAATGGCGCCACTCCTCAAAAGCCCACTTCATGGCCAAAAGCTCCCGATTCCCAACATCATAATTCCGCTCTGCGGGCGAAAATTTGCGAGAAAAGAAGGCACAAGGCCTAATGACGGAGCAGTCGGAACCTTTCTGCGACAACACTGCCCCAGCTCCGATCTCCGAAGCGTCAACCTCAACCTGAAAAGGCAGATTCACATCAGGCTGACGCAACACAGGGGCAGAGGCAAAACGGCGCTTAAGCTCCTGAAAGGCCTCTACAGCATGAGGGGACCAATTAGCAACATCAGCGCCTTGTCTGGTCAAATCAGTCAGTGGTTTAACGACATCCGAAAAACCAGCAATAAATCGGCGGTAAAAGTTGGCAAAGCCCAAAAATCTCTGAAGACTCTTAAGAGAGGAGGGCTGAGTCCAGTCACAAATAGCTTGCACCTTGACGGGATCCATCTCAATGGAAGAGGGAGAAAAAATATACCCCAAAAAGGAAATTTTCTGGACCCCAAAAACGCACTTAGACCCCTTCACACATAAAGAATTAGACCGCAGAACCTGAAAAACTCTCCTGACCTGCTGGACATGAGAGTCCCAGTCATCAGAAAAAATCAGAATATCATCCAGATATATTATCATAAATTTATCCAGAAAATCGCGGAAAATATCATGCATAAAAGACTGGAAAACTGAAGGGGCATTAGAAAGACCAAAAGGCATGACCAAATACTCAAAGTGGCCCTCGGGCGTATTAAATGCGGTCTTCCACTCATCCCCCTGCCTGATCCGCACCAAATTATACGCCCCACGAAGATCAATTTTTGAGAACCACTTAGCACCCTCTATACGAGCAAACAAATCAGTAAGCAATGGCAATGGGTATTGATACTTAACAGTGATCTTATTCAGAAGCCGATAATCAATACATGGTCTCAAAGAGCCGTCTTTTTTTGAGACAAAGAAAAACCCAGCTCCCAAGGGAGAAGAAGATGGACGAATATGTCCCTTTTCCAAAGACTCCTTTATATATTCCCGCATAGCAGCATGTTCCGGCACAGACAAATTAAACAAACGACCCTTTGGATATTTACAACCCGGTATCAAATCTATGGCACAATCGCACTCACGGTGCGGAGGTAACGACCCAAGCTTGGGTTCGTCAAAGACGTCTTGATAATCAGAGAGGAACTCAGGGACTTCAGAGGGAATGGACGACGAAATAGAAACCAAAGGTACGTCCCCATGAATACCCTTACATCCCCAGCTCAACACAGACATTGCTCTCCAGTCCAAGACTGGGTTGTGAGACTGCAACCATGGCAATCCCAGTACCAAATCGTCATGTAAATTATACAGCACCAGGAAACGAATAATCTCCTGGTGATCCGGATCGATACGCATGGTTACTTGTGTCCAGTATTGTGGTTTATTATTAGCCAATGGGGTGGAGTCAATCCCCTTCAGAGGAATAAGAGTCTCCAAAGGCTCTAAATCAAAACCACAACGATTGGCAAAGGACCAATCCATAAGACTCAGAGCGGCGCCAGAGTCAACATAGGCGTCCGTGGCAATGGATGACAAAGAACAAATCAGGGTTACAGACAAAATAAACTTAGACTGAATGGTGCCAATGGAAACAGACTTATCAAGCTTCTTTGTACGCCTAGAGCATGCTGATATAACATGAGTAGAATCCCCACAATAGAAACACAATCCATTCTTCCGTCTAAAATTCTGTCGCTCGCTCCTGGACAGAATTCTATCACACTGCATACTTTCTGGCGTCTTTTCCATAGACACCGCCAGATGGTGCACCGGTTTGCGCTCCCGCAGACGCCTATCAATCTGAATAGCCATTGTCATGGACTCATTCAGACCTGCAGGCAAAGGGAACCCCACCATAACATCCTTAACGGCATCAGAGAGACCTTCTCTGAAAGTTGCCGCCAAGGCGCACTCATTCCACTGAGTAAGCACAGACCATTTACGGAATTTTTGGCAGAAAACTTCAGCTTCGTCTTGCCCCTGAGATAGTGCCATCAAAGTTTTTTCTGCCTGAAGTTCCAAATGAGGTTCCTCATAAAGCAAGCCCAAGGCCAGAAAAAACGCATCCACATCGCGTAACGCAGGATCCCCTGCTGGCAATGAGAAGGCCCAATCTTGAGGGTCACCCCTGAGCAAGGAAATCACAATCCTAACCTGCTGAGCAGGGTCTCCAGCTGAACGAGACTTCAGGGACAAATAAAGCTTACAATTATTTCGGAAATTCTGGAAGCTAGCTCTATTCCCTGTGAAGAACTCCGGCAAAGGAATTCTCGGCTCAGATACCGGAGCATGTACCACAAAATCTTGTAAATTTTGTACTTTCGTGATGAGATTATTCAAACCCGCAGTTACACTCTGGAGATCCATTATTGTCAGGTGCACACAGAGCATGCAGAGATTAGGAGGAGAGAGAGAAAAAAAGACTGCAGCAAGGCAGACTGGAGGAAAAAAAAAAAAAAAAAAAAAAAATTCCAGCAGACTTCTTATAACTCTCCTTTCTCAACCTGGGTCTTTAACACTTTAATGGCCGGTCAAACTGTCATGATCTCTGCAGGCAGAGATCATAGCAAGCCTATAGAGGGACAAGCTCTCGGAAGATGGAACTATACTGACCATGAACTAAGCCTGCCGCGCAACTAGAAATAGCCAGGTAGCATTTCCTATTAATCGCTAGATGCCCAGCTCTGGCCTAAGACCTAAATAGCTAGCAGAGGGAAATATAAGACCTGGCTCACCTCTAGAGAAATATTCCAAAGAAGACAGTAGCCCCCCACATATAATGACGGTGAGTTCAGATGAAACAACAAACGCAGCAGGAAAATAGTCTTAGCAAATTTGAGGTCCGCTTACTAGATAGCAGAAGACAGATAGTATACTTTCATGGTCAGCAGAAAAACACTAACAAAACACCATCCAGAGATTACCTTAAACTCTGGCATTAACTCATAACGCCAGAGTAGCAATCCCTGATCAACGAGAGCTTTCCAGACACAGTAACAAAACTTCAGCTGTGAACTGGAACAAATAGGCAAAACAAAACATGGACAAAAGTCCAACTTATCTAGAAGTTGTCTAGAAGCAGGAACAAGCACTGAGAGGCATCAGATAACATTGTTGACCGGCAAGAAACCACCAGAGAAATGAGCTTAAATAGCGACACCCACTACTGATGGAACCAGGTGAAACAGGAAAGAGGATGACAAGTCCAATTCCACAAGCGGCCACCGGGGGAGCCCAGAATCCAAATTCACAACAGGAAAAATAGGAATGTGAGGGTAAGCATCCCGAATGTCGATGGATGCCAGAAACTCCACCTTTTTCTGTTGAAGTAATGGCTGAGCGGAGGAACTCCATCCGAAGAAGGAGGACCTTGTGAAAGGTTGTTAGAAGTTTGAGGTCCAGGATCGGTCTTACTTTTCATTCCCCTTTTTGGAACCAAGATCCCTTAGATCTAGATTGTCCTGGACAACCCTTCCACTGCTGGTTGGGTCTGTAGGAAACATATGATCCTTTGTTAGTCTCCCGCTCAAAAGATTTGATTGTGAATCAAAGTAGTTAAGGTCTCCAGCCAGGAAACCATTGCTCTAGCAATCCATGCAGTGGCTAGGGAGGGTAGAGCACTGAACCCGAAGCCGCAAGACGGAACAAACCAGATTTGCTATCTGACAGTCCGTGGTATTTTTAATTGATGATACATCGGGCAGGGATACTGGTAGGTATACCACAGGAGATTCTACCCGGTTAATCTGCCAAGTGGCAGAATGCGTGGCTGCATCCAACAGGTCATAGTCTCTTGCCATCGCCACTCTCTTTTGATGGTGCAGAGTTAAAAATTAGGAACCCTCAATCCACCATCCTCTTAACAGGGAAGTGGAGAGGGATTGTCTGCATCATCCGCTAAATAGTGGTGATGCAGAGGGGGATGCTCGGACGCCAAAAAGGGTGCCTCTGTACATCCACAGAGTTCAGGTCTCCGGGTGGGCAGGACAGGTTGCCTCGTTTAGGCCTGGATGCAGAAAAGGATACATGGAGGCGACACTCCGTGTGCTCGTCTGTTGATGGTGTGGGGAGATTGGTGCCCCTTAAAGGACCCATCGCCCTTAAAAATCAGACCAGGCATGGCATCCCACGTAGAGGCTTCTGTCCAGTGAATCGCTTATCCGGACTGAATGGCAAATGCTCTACGAGGGAGTTTAGTCTCCTTTTGAGGAACACTGCGTAGTCTAGAGCAGAACCGGAGCCCTCGTCCATGTACAGAGATTGGTTGATTATATAAATAGGCGAGTCCATCCTTTACTGAACCTCTGGCAAGTCCAGGTCCAAGGCAATATCCGATTCATATTCAGAGTCTTGTTCTCAGCAAATCCTTGGGGAGAGAGATCATGAAATGAAACTTCCGTTTTCTAGATGCCTGTACGTTTCTAGATGCCTGTACGTTTCTAGAATACTCGCGGCCCCTGCTAGCCGACTGCTCCCATGTAGGAGAGGGACCGTGTATATCAGTCTTGCGAGCACTCCGAACCAAAGAGGGATCGAGGAGAGATTCAATCTCTTGGTCGGAGAAACCATGGATTGCGGTCAGTGACGAAGTCCACTGAGGGAACTGGGTACTCTGGGATAAACTGGGATCAGCGGCGGAGGGCTCCTGAGCTCATTTAGGGTGACCAGCTTCTGATTGGTCATGTGCCTTTAACCCCTTCCCGACCTGTGACGCCACGTAGGCGTCATGAAAGTCGGTGCCAATCCGACCTGTGACGCCTATGTGGCGTCATGGAGGGATCGCGTCCCTGCAGATCGGGTGAAAGGGTTAACCCCAATTTCACCTGATCTGCAGGGACAGGGGGAGTGGTACTTCAGCCCAGGGGGGGGGGGGGGCTTCACCCCCTCGTGGCTACGATCGCTCTGATTGGCTGTTGAAACTGAAACAGCCAATCAGAGCGATTTGTAATATTTCACCTATGAAAATGGTTAAATATTACAATCCAGCCATGGCCGATGCTGCAATATCATTGGCCATGGCTGGAAACCCTGATCTGCCCCCCCACCGCTACCGATCACCTCCCCAGTCCTCCGTCCTGTGCTCCGCTCCCCTCCGTCCGCCTGTCCGCTCCCCCGTCCTTCTGTCCGCTCCGATCCTCCCCATGCTCCGATCCCACCCCCGTGCTCCGATCCCCCCCATGCTCCGATCCCCCGTGCTCCGATCCCCCCCCTCATAATTACCGAGCCTCCCGGTGTCCGTCCGTCTGCTCCATGGGCGCAGCCATCTTCCAAAATGGCGGGCGCATGCACAGTGCGCCCGCCGAATCTGCCGGCCGGCAGATTCGTTCTAGGTACATTTTGATCACTGTGATAAAACCTTATCACAGTGATCAAAATAAAAAAAATAGTAAATTAACCCCCCCTTTATCACCCCCATAGGTAGGGACAATAATAAAAATAAAGAAAATAAATGTACTTTTATTTTTACACTAGGGCTAGGGTTAGAACTAGGTTTAGGGTTAGGGCTAGGGTTAGGGATAGGGTTAGGGCTGGGGTTAGGGCTAGGGTTAGGGTTAGAATTAGGGTTAGAATTAGAATTAGGGTTAGAATTAGGCTATGTGCACACGGTGCGGATTTATCTGCGGATCCGTGGCGGATTGGCTGCTGCGGATTCGTAGCAGTTTTCCATCAGGTTTACAGTACCATGTAAACCTATGGAAAACCAAATCCGCTGTGCCCATGGTGCAGAAAATACCGCGCGGAAACGCTGCATTGTATTTTCCGCAGCATGTCAATTTCTTTGTGCGGATTCTGCAGCGTTTTACACCTGTTCCTCAACAGGAATCTGCAGGTGAAATCCGCACAAAAAAACCGCTGGAAATCCACGGTAAATCTGCAGGTAAAACGCAGTGCATTTTACCTGCGGATTTTTCAAAAATAGTGCGGAAAATCTCACACAAATCCGCAATGTGGGCACATAGCCTTAGGGTTAAGGTTGGAATTAGAGTTAGGGTTGGAATTAGGGCTAGGGTTGGAAATAGGGTTAAGATTAGGCTTGTGGTTAGGGTTATGGTTAGGGGTGTGTTGGGGTTAGGGTTGTGGTTAGGGTTGGGATTAGGGTTAGGGTTGGGATTAGGGTTAGGATTAGGGTTGGGATTAGGGTTAGGGGTGTGTCGGGGTTAGGGTTGTGGTTAGGGGTGTGTTGGGGTTAGGGTTGTGATTAGGGTTATGGCTAGAGTTGGGATTAGGGTTAGGGGTGTGTTGGAGTTAGAATTGAGGGGTTTCCACTGTTTAGGCACATCAGGGGTCTCCAAACGCAACATGGCGCCACCATTGATTCCAGCCAATCTTGCGTTCAAAAAGTCAAATGGTGCTCCCTCCCTTCCGAGCCCTGACGTGCACCCAAACAGTGGTTTACCCCCACATATGGGGTACCAGCTAACTCAGGACAAACTGGGCAACAACTTTTGGGGTCCAATTTCTCCTGTTACCCTTGTGAAATTTGACAAGGGTGATTGACAATATTGAAGTAGCTGGACGCTTGTTTCCCATTTTTGTTCCGACATAAACACTCCAATCACTTGATGAATAGGAAGCACTTTGCTCGTTTAGTATAATGCACACCACATAGTCCTCCAAATAGTACAATGTACACACCATAGTCCTCCATATAGTATAAAGTGCCCTATAGTCCTCCATATAGTATAACACGCACCTCATAGTCCTGTATATAGTATAATACACTTCCCATAGTTCTACATATAGTATAATACACTGCCCATAGTACAGAGCAGCCCCATAGAGTACAATGTAGCCCCAAAGAGTACAGAGTCCTCGACCCTGAATGACAGTTGGCCTCAATGTAGAGTCAGTGTCAGTGAGGGTGGGGGGAGTGGTTACAGCTGCCGCTCTGTATACTCATAGCAGTGACTGAACCTGCAGCGCCTCCGCCTCCATGACTGAAACCGAATGCAGGCAGGGAGGACAACGCTCATCGGTGCAATTTATTTGACAGTTTAATAAAATGGTGCCTCAGTCAGTGCATGTTGTGATTATGCCTTGGGCATGTTGACAGTGTATTTGAATACTTCACGAAAATGGAAGTCTCTCTCCCCTGTCTCCCCCTGCCGGTGAAACAGCTGCTGCTCCAACCGACTTTCTGGCATGCATCAGAGGCTTCAAACAGAAGGACACACACACATACAGTGGAGAAAATAAATATTTGATACACTGACGATTTTGAAAATTTTCCCACCTACAAAGAATGGAGCAGTCTGTAATTTTTATCGTAGGTACACTTCAACTGTGAGAGACAGAATCTAAAAATTAAAAAAAAACTGAAAATCACTTAGTATGATTTTTAAATAATTAAATTGCATTTTATTGCATGAAATAAGTATTTGATCCCCTACTTGTCACGGGTTTACCGCAACAGAAAGGAGCCAGCAGACTGCAGCGTCTGATTTTTCCTACTCCTGCACTGATTAGAAGCCCTTCACCTATTCATATTAAATTGTGTAAATTTCTTTTTGCAGTGCAATCTTATCAGTTGAGAGCTCCTGGAGAGTTTAGGCTCCCACCTGTGCACTGTTAGCTACTCCCATATCCTATATAAACTGGGTCCTGGGTAGCTCTCTGTCAGAGCTAGCTATTGCTGCATGGCTGGAGGTTGTTGGTGGTTGTTGTTGGAGAAGGTGGTTGGTTTTGAGTGTATGACAATTCCCTTTCTGCTCCAACTGTGGTTTAACCCCATCCTCCACTCTCCAATGCACCCCACTGTTATTTGTGTGTGTTTATTTGTATGTTTGGTATTTTTCATTACATCTATTCATATTACCTCGTTAGTCTGGTTTGTGTATCACGATACGCTACTTCTCCCCTCTTCCCTGCATGGGGAAGGGTACAAACTGAAGGTGGATTCAGGAACTAAAGGCAAGGTATGTGGCCCCGGCGTTTTCACCGTCAGAAGTAATCTGGGGAACAGGGTGAGCAAGATTGCCCCTAGTGTTAGGGACAGAGAAGGAGCCACTGGTCCTGGGATACCCGACAACAGAGCCGTGACACTACTAACTAACAAGAATTCTATCTCTCACAGACCTGTTAGTTTTTCTTTAAGAAGGCCTCCTACTCTGCACAAATTATCTGTATTAATTGCACCTGTTTGGACTCGTTACCAGTATAACAACCTTTCCACCATGGGAACAAGACCAAAGAGCAGTTTATGGACAGCAGGGACAAAATTGTAGACCTGCACAAGACTGGGATGGCTAATAGGCAAGCAGCTTGGTGAGTGAGAATGCAACAACTGTTGGCACAATTATTAGAAAATGGAAGAAACACAAAATGACTGTCAATCTACCTCAGTCTGGGGATGCACGCAAGATCTAGCCTCGTGGGGGTAAGAATGATTATGAGAAAGGTCAGGAATCAGCCCAAAACTACACGGGAGCACCTGGTCAAGGACCTGAAACACACAGGAAGGGAAACTTAGGAGTGGCTCCATAAGAAGGATTTCAAGGTCCTGGAGTGGCCTAGCAAGTCTCCAGACCTGAATCCAATAGAAAATCTTTGGAGGGAGCTGAAACTCAATGTTGCCTAGCAACAGCCCCGAAAACTGAAAGATCTGAAGAAGATTTCTATGGAGGAGTGGGCCAAAATCCCTGCTGCAGTGTGTGCAAACTTGGTCAAGAACTACAGGAAATGTCTGACCTCTGTAACTGCAAACAAAGGTTTCTGAACCAAATATTAAGTTCTGTTTTCTATTACATCAAATACATATTTCATGCAATAAAATGCAAATTATGCAAAAATCATACAATGGGATTTTTTGTTTTTTTTATTTCTAGATTCTGACTCTGACAGCTGAAGTGTACCTACAATAAAAATTACAGACCTCTCCATTCTTTGTAGGTGGAAAAACTTGCAGTGTATCAAATACAAATACATACATACACACCCTGGGTTGCAATGGGACACCTTGACCCAAGCAACACTTATATTGCAAGTAATCAATTACTACATGTCATACGTCATTATCCTTGTACCATAGAGTAAACAGCTGCCATGAAGAGGCAAACTCACAATACTTAAGTCCTAGTGTCAAAACATCCATCCACAGGTATCAGAGGACTCAGAATGTGCTAAAAAATATCCTCCATCAGTAAGAACTGTGGACCCCTGACAGAAAAGGTCCATGAATTGACACTGCTTGTGCCAAATTTTGACCCTTCTAACATTAACCCCTTCCCGACATGTGACGGAATAGTACGTCACATGTCGGGACCCCCGCTTTGATGTGCGCTCCGGCGGTGAGCGCACATCAAAGTCGCGACATGTCAGCTGTTTTTTACAGCTGACATGTGCGCGCAATAGCGGCGGGTGAAATCGCGATCACCCGCCGCTATTAACTAGTTAAATGCCGCTGTCAAACGCAGACAGCGGCATTTAACTACCGCATCCGGCCGGGCGGCCGGATATGAGCGCATCGCCGACCCCCGTCACATGATCGGGGGTCGGCGATGCATCAGGAAGGTAACCATAGAGGTCCTTGAGACCTCTATGGTTACTGATGCCGGTGTGCTGTGAGCGCCCCCCTGTGGTCGGCGCTCACAGCACACCTGCATTTTAGCTACATAACAGCGATCTGATGATCGCTGTTATGTAGCAGAGCCGATCGGGCTGTGCCTGCTTCTAGCCTCCCATGGAGGCTATAGAAGCATGGCAAAAGTAAAAAAAAAAGTTTTTAAAAATGTGAAAAAAATAAAAAAAATATAAAAGTTTAAATCACCCCCCTTTCGCCCCAATCAAAATAAATCAATTAAAAAAAACCCCAACCTACACATATTTGGTATCGCCGCGTTCAGAATCGCCCGATCTATCAATAAAAAAAAGCATTAACCTGATCGCTAAATGGCGTAATGAGAAAAAAATTCGAAACGCCAGATTTACGTTTTTTTGGTCGCCACGACATTGCATTAAAATGCAATAACGGGCGATCAAAAGAACGTATCTACACCAAAATGCTATCATTAAAAACGCCAGCTCGGCACGCAAAAAATAAGCCCTCAAACGACCCCAGATCACGAAAAATGGAGACGCTACGAGTATCGGAAAATGGCGCAATTTTGTTTTGTTTTGTTTTTTGCAAAGTTTGGAATTTTTTTTCACCACTTAGGTGAAAAATAACCTAGTCATGTTAGGTGTCTATGAACTCGTAGTGACCTGCAGAATCATAATGGCAGGTCAGTTTTAGCATTTAGTGAACCTAGCAAAATAGGCAAGCAAAAAACAAGTGTGGGATTGCACTTTTTTTGCAATTTCACTGCACTTGCAATTTTTTTCCCGTTTTCTAGTACACGACATGCTAAAACCAATGATGTCGTTCAAAAGTACAACTCGTCCCGCAAAAAATAAGCCCTCACATGGCCAAATTGACGGAAAAATAAAAAAGTTATGGCTCTGGGAAGGAGGGGAGCGAAAAACGAAAACGGAAAAACGGAAAAAGCTCCGGGGGTGATCTGGATTAATCCGTGCAATGATTTCCATTGCTCAGTAGTATAATTTTTGCCCTCTTTTGTCAAATAAAGTTTTTCCTTTCTGTAGGATGGCAATGACCCTGGAACTGACCACTGCGGCTATCGCCCATCCATATTAAGTAATGATGGCTGCATTCAGACACATTAGTTGAACACTAGCACTGTATTCATCTGCAGTGTGTATAACTGTACCACATGTTCTCAACACTATTGTTCACATTTTCCTTGATACGTTGTTTCCATCTATGGGACCCAATAAAACTACATATTTTTCATTGATCACATTTTTCTCAGTATACTCTTCACATCACTGAATGTAAAAAAAACCCCATAATGTTGCCAATTTTTGAAATACTGATGCTCTAATAATTTTTGAAGTAATTCATATTGCTCAATGTGCTTATTCAGAAAACTGATCACTCTGATTTAGGTCGCAGTGAGACAGCCATATAAATTTGGGAGTGTGAAAGTGTCTCTAATAAATTGTCCATTCAGTGTACAATGCTGGGGGATAAAAAATGACTGAACACAAGACCTTCACAGCCTTCTACACAACATAGGGAAGATCTCATGACACCTTCTCTCCATCTACCTGATGATCCTGAGGAACATTGGGATTTTCTTGTTTACAGTCATGTGGAAGAAGAGGACGGGGACATCTCTCTGGTGTTGTCCTCTTACTGGATTGATCTGTAGGAAACACATACAGGGACTGAATTTATTCTTTAAATACAGATAATCATAGGCCGTGTGTATTTAGTCCTGTCTATTACCTGGTGATGTGAGGGGCTGGCGAACTTCCATCATGACGTCCTTGTAGAGATGCTTGTGTCCTTCTAAATATTCCCACTCCTCCATGGAGAAATAGACGGTGACATCCTGACACCTTATAGGAACCTGACACATACAATGATACCGTCATCCCCCCGATCCCTTCATATCGTTACTGTATAATGTCCCAGCATTCCCAGCAGTGTCACCTCTACAGTCAGCAGCTCAATCATCTTGTAAGTGATTTCTAGGATCTTCTGGGTATTGATGTCCTCATGTATCAGGGGGTGAGGTGGAGACCCTGTGATTGGGCTCAGGGGTCTTCCCCATCCGTCAGACACAGGGGCCTGACTGCGCTCACCAGAGGTCTTCTTCACTACTGTGTAATCCTGATTATGGAGAGACACATTAATAAATCTCACTACAGACATTTCCAGAGTCCTCACCTCTCCAGTTCTGTCCGTCTGTTACTCCCATAGATAAGAATGATGTAATGTGATGTCATCAGGATCTCTCACCTCTCCAGTAAGCCGGAAGAGGATCTCTAGGGTGAGGTGTAATATCCTCTCCGCCATCTTGTCCCTGTCCCTATCCATCCTTGTAGGGTCACTCAGGAGAATTCTCTTATATAGATCTCCACTGAGAGGATCCGATATTATAGGGACCTGAATGGGGAGAAGATGATGATGAAACATCATAAAAATCCCATGTTTGAAATTTCCAGAGCTGTTACCGGCTTCACATGATCACTACATCCAGTCATGGCCCTGTCCTGCCCCCAGTATAACACACAGCCCGATTATAGTCACATACAAAGATTTCTCACAGAATATTTCCAATCCAGTGTGAGCAGGTTGCGGAATGCAGTGACTGACAAGAGACAGAGCAAGGGTTAACAGTTTTACTGAACACATGGATACTCCACGTAGGGAGATAAATGGTTAGATGGGGAAAAATAAGCAGTTCAGATGTAAAAGCCTATACTGGTGAAAGGAACAACGGATATAGTAGGAGTATTAGTTCTGATAGGGTTAACTTATGAAGTCAGTGGGTGTTCAGGCTGCGGGGGTTGCAAGGCAAGCGGTGGGGTCAACAATGGCTGGCATCGGGTTGGTCTGGTAAAGTCCTGGAGATAACGATGACCCGTCTTCTGACGGCAGCGTTTAGTCTTGGTTACCCTGCACTGAGCTCCTAGTCCATATACTGACGCAGCAGAGAGGGTACGGGCCACAGCAGTGTTTGAGCCTAACGTGGCTCGGCAAATATACACCGGGTGGTCAGGGCGCAGATAACGGTCACACACCCGGTGTCTCTCAGGCGGCCCATGCGCTGTACTTGTGGGCCCGAAGTGTTCGGCGCTTTGCTCCGTCAGGGTCAGCGGGCACACTGCATGTCTCTGTGCAGTCTCTACAGGGGGCAGTGGGGATGCTTGGGCGCGGGCCTGCATTGTGGATGTGCTCAAGGGACAGAGCACTCACTTCTCCTTGCTGCGTGGTCTGTTCCTGTCACGTTTGATCGCTTCCATGCGCGCTGTGGCTTTTCTAGCTTAGCCACACCCCCTGCAAGTCTAGGTCCGGTCCCCTAAGCTTTCCCCTGGACAACAGAGGTGACAGCCCCAACAGTTCCGCACCCGGCGCAGAGCAGGTACCCACGGCCTCCTTCTTACACCAGCACCAAAAACATAGAACAAATCTTAAAGGAAAAAATGTTAAACATTTAAATGATATCCTAATATACGGCCATATTGGAGACTATACAGTAACAGAGCAACGAGCGACGTCAGGAGGGAAGTGACCCAATGTAATCCAATACAGACAGAGACCCTGATATAGCGACACAGACGGGAACATCTTCTGTCTTCTGGAATGTGACTGCAGCACTGAGGGGGTTAATGTCCCCTGCATCCAGTAGTGAGGAATCTCCACAGACCTCCAGCTGTAGAACCGCAAACTAGATAGACATGCGCATCAAGCAGAAAGGTCTAATCAAGACACATTCCTATCTAAAAACGTGATTATATATGGAACAGCCAATTCACAGTGTCCCGGGGGTCTGATATCAGTATTGTACAGTGTGTTGCATAGTTTGGTCACAGAAGAAACTTGTGAGAGTAGATTATATGGGGTAATTCAACTTTTATCTACACAGAACATGATGTACATGCATCAGCTTCTTAATACAGCGTAGCAGAAAGTCTAAAGGACCTTTTACAGAGAGAAAGTGAAACCAAAGTACAAGTGTATGCATTACATTCAACTAAGTGTAAACTCCGCCTGCACACAAATAAGTCTGTATCAGTTGCATATCTGCCAACAAGCTTTCTCATCAGTAAAGACTTATTCAGTTAAGCCTAATTTCTTCATCAGTCTCTAATGTCTTTCAGCATTCGATGCCTTTGTGAAAATATCTCCTGTCATATCTTCAGTTGGGCAGTACTCTAAATTTAGGATTCCTTGTTCCTGGTGAGCTCTCAAGAAGTGAAACTTTACATCAATGTGTTTAGTTCTTGGATTAACTCTTTACATGAGCAAGAACTAGATATTCTTGATTGTTCTCATACATCTTTGTTGGTTCCAATTGTTGTCCTAAGTCTGTTAGAAGCGGTCTTAACCATAGAACTTCTTGACTGGCATGTGCTGCGGCGACATATTTTGCTTCTGTTGAGGACAGTGTTACTATAGATTGTTTCTTACTAGTCCAACTATTTGGTCCGCCTGAGAACAAGAAAAGATAGCCACTGGTAGATTTCCTGTATATGTGGATACCCTTGTGAAATGTTAAAAAGGTTTTTTTTTTTTTACTTCCTGCCTTATTTTTAGGCAGCACTGTTTTGTGCACTTCAGGATATCAGTCTAAATAAATTAAAGCATCCCCTTTGAAATGTTGGTTATTCATACATCCTTTATTTTAGCACTATAAGTTATTTGTTTATTAGATATACACTAAGTAACACTTTATGGGATACACTATAGAATTCACGATTTATGTATTATTTATTAATATTTTTTACAGTAATGAAAGTATTGGTCTACATTTAATAGGCTTACTGTAATCACTCATGTTTACTGCACTATTCACTAAGATAGTGTAATTGACAGTTTAGACACTTGATTATTTTACTTTATTCACTTATTATATGTGTTAATTTAAATTCTCAGGGGGCTGCACAATTGTGTAAGAAAAATACATGGGTAATTATATATATCTCACTTTTGAGCTTTAAGGTGGTCTCTTGGGGAACACAGGTAGTAATATTCCCTTTAGAACTGATACGGCAGGTTGCAGGATGAGGGACACTGACATGCAGGTTCAGTGTTGTGCAGCGGTGAGCGCTCCTGTAGACTTCCGGGTATGGGTAGCCCTGGAGACGCGTCCAGACTGCTGTTGGCTCCGCCCCCCTATCCTGACGCGTCGGATGGGGGTGTGCGCGCCAGCAGCACGTGACGCCGACAGGGGCTGACGTCATGCCCGGCACGTAGGCGGAAGCGCCGCAAAAAACCACTGCCACCATTGATCCATGGGTGAATAAAAGCGCGCTAGACATGCCCACACATAAGGTAAACCCCCCAGGAAGAAGCGGAACGCGAAACGCGTGTCGGGGACACACGCTGCTAAACTAGGTTGTATACCCCTTTATCCTCATGTTTATTTAGATTGATCGCCTTCTGTCCATTTTTTGGTTGCTGCTAATACTGCCACACTATATATGCAGGCTCTAACTTACTGAGTGCATGCAATTTGCGCCTATGCCCGTTACACTGGGATTATATTAATCTTTATATAAAAAAGACTTTATAGATTTGCTTGTGTCTGTCGCACTTAAAACCATATTGAGGTATATTTTTGCCCTATTAATCATATATGACTCATGACGGACCATTTATCAGCACTAAGCTCCTTTCTATGTGGTATTAGTTTATTAGCAATTATTTATATATACAGTGGGGCAAAAAAGTATTTAGTCAGTCAGCAATAGTGCAAGTTCCACCACTTAAAAAGATGAGAGGCGTCTGTAATTTACATCATAGGTAGACCTCAACTATAGGAGACAAACTGAGAAAAAAAAATCCAGAAAATCACATTGTCTGTTTTTTTATCATTTTATTTGCATATTCTGGTGGAAAATAAGTATTTGGTCAGAAACAAAATTTCATCTCAATACTTTGTAATATATCCTTTGTTGGCAATGACAGAGGTCAAACGTTTTCTGTAAGTCTTCACAAGGTTGCCACACACTGTTGTTGGTATGTTGGCCCATTCCTCCATGCAGATCTCCTCTAGAGCAGTGATGTTTTTGTCTTTTCGCTTGGCAACATGGACTTTCAACTCCCTCCAAAGGTTTTCTATAGGGTAGAGATCTGGAGACTGGCTAGGCCACTCCAGGACCTTGAAATGCTTCTTACGAAGCCACTCCTTCGTTGCCCTGGCGGTGTGCTTTAGATCATTGTCATGTTGAAAGACCCAGCCACGTTTCATCTTCAATGCCCTTGCTGATGGAAGGAGGTTTGCACTCAAAATCTCACGATACATGGCCCCATTCATTCTTTCATGTACCCGGATCAGTCGTCCTGGCCCCTTTGCAGAGAAACAGCCCCAAAGCATGATGTTTCCACCACCATGCTTTACAGTAGGTATGGTGCTTGATGGATGCAACTCAGTATTCTTTTTCCTCCAAACACGACAAGTTGTGTTTCTACCAAACAGTTCCAGTTTGGTTTCATCAGACCATAGGACATTCTCCCAAAACTCCTCTGGATCATCCAAATGCTCTCTAGCAAACTTCAGACGGGCCCGGACATGTACTGGCTTAAGCAGTGGGACACGTCTGGCACTGCAGGATCTGAGTCCATGGTGGCGTAGTGTGTTACTTATGGTAGGCCTTGTTACATTGGTCCCAGCTCTCTGCAGTTCATTCACTAGGTCCCCCCGCGTGGTTCTGGGATTTTTGCTCACCGTTCTTGTGATCATTCTGACCCCACGGGGTGGGATTTTGCGTGGAGCCCCAGATCGAGGGAGATTATCAGTGGTCTTGAATGTCTTCCATTTTCTAATTGTTGCTCCCACTGTTGGTTTCTTCACTCCAAGCTGGTTGGCTATTGCAGATTCAGTCTTCCCAGCCTGGTGCAGGGCTACAATTTTGTTTCTGGTGTCCTTTGACAGCTCTTTGGTCTTCACCATAGTGGAGTTTGGAGTCAGACTGTTTGAGGGTGTGCACAGGTGTCTTTTTATACTGATAACAAGTTTAAACAGGTGCCATTACTACAGGTAATGAGTGGAGGAAAGAGGAGACTCTTAAAGAAGAAGTTACAGGTCTGTGAGAGCCAGAAATCTTGATTGTTTGTTTCTGACCAAATACTTATTTTCCACCAGAATATGCAAATAAAATGATAAAAAAACAGACAATGTGATTTTCTGGATTTTTTTTTCTCAGTTTGTCTCCCATAGTTGAGGTCTACATATGATGTAAATTACAGACGCCTCTCATCTTTTTAAGTGGTGGAACTTGCACTATTGCTGACTGACTAAATACTTTTTTGCCCCACTGTATATATATTATTGGCGTTATTTATAACGTTTCCCATGGCCTTCTTATTAATATGTAGGCTTGGATAAGCCACTTTGAATAGAAGCAATTTATAGATCGGGGAAACATAATATATAACAGCCCTCAGGATATATGTGATGCTTAGCCAAGTGGGCGTTAACTAATAGGGATATTTAGGATAAATCAGGGGTGCATTACCCAGTTGGGCAGTTATATTGTGCACTAGTATCTTCATTTTTTAACTTTTGTATTTGTATTAAAATTGTTTAACAATAAAGTGTTTACATTTTAGATTGGCGTTGGCTTCCATTTTTTCTCTAATTGGTTTATATATTGTTGTGGGAAGTGCCACTATTTAAGCCTTGTCTTGAGTATAGGTGAAAGTCCTGATTGTGGTGTGTTTGACAACTGGAGCAGATGTCTCATCATAGTCTTTGCCATATTTCTGAGAATAGCCTTTAGCTACGAGTCTTGCTCGGTATCGATCAGCTGTGCCGTCTGCTTGGAATTTTACTTTAAAAACAAATTTACATCCTATAGCCTTTTTTCTTTTGGTAGTTCTGTCAGTGTCCATGTCTTTCAATCATGCATGGATTTTATTTGTTTCTGCAGCCTTTATCCATTTGTTGGCCTCTTCTTCTGAAAGTTGATACGTCCTCCGAAGATGTAAGTTCATACATTTTATTTGTACTTGCCTTTTATGAAAGACACTGAGGTGATCTTCCCCTGTTTTCTCTTAGGCCTGTCCCACACGTCCAGATAATTCCGGTACCGGAAAAATTGGTACCGGAGTTATCCGTGTCCGTGTGCTCACGTGGCACATCAGTGTGGCACACGTGCGGCAGCCGTGTGCCGACTGGGTACCACACGGACCGTGCAGAAGACAGCGCTAGAGATAAGCGCTGTCCCCTGCATCTGGTGCTGAAGCCGCCATTCATATCTTCTCTCCAGCAGCGTTCGCTGGAGAGAAGATATGAAAAATCCTTTTTTTAAAAAAAAATTTTCGTGTTTAAAATAAAGATCCCTGTCCCCACCCCCCTCCCACCCCCTGTGCGCCCGCCCGCTGTTAATAAAATACTCACCCGGCTCCCTCGAAGCGTCCTCTCCGCGCCGCACCTTCTCCTGTATGAGCGGTCACATGGTGCCGCCCATTACAGTCATGAATATGCGGCTCCACCCCTATGGGAGGTGGAGCCGCATATTCATCACTTTAATGGGCGGCACCACGTGACCGCTCATACAGGAGAAGCCGGCGGAGAGGATGCAGCGAGGGAGCCGGGTGAGTATTTTATTAACAGCGGGCAGGTGCACACGGGGGTGGGAGGGGGGAGTGGACAGGGATCTTTATTTTAAACATGAAAATAAAAAAATAAAAAAGGATTTTTCATATCTTCTCTCCAGCAAACGCTGCTGGAGAGAAGATATGAATGGCGGCTTCAGCACCACGTAGCGCTGTCTCCTGCAGGGCACACGGTCTGCACACGGACAGCATCCGTGTGCGGTACGTGTTTTACACGGACCCATTGACTTTAATGGGTCCGTGTGATCCGTGCGCTCCCACGAACACTGACATGTCTCCGTGTTTTTCAAACGGACACACGGTCCATGAAAACACGCTGACATGTGCAGAGACACATTGATTTTAATGTGTCTACGTGAGTCAGTGTCTCCGGTACGTGAGAAAACTGACACCTCACGTACCGGAATCACTGACGTGTGAAACCGGCCTTATTGAGCGCCTTGGTTCTGTGTCTGTATGGAGCTGTATCTCTTGACTTTCAGTCTTTTATTTTCATCGATTTCCACTTCTTTTTCATCAGATGTTCCTGCAGTTATATCACTGTTGTTTCTCTCATTTTTCATTTCCAGTGATGTCATTATGTCATCATTTAGATCTTCAATGAATGTAACACTGTTACTCACAGTGATTCTGTCTGTCTTGGGATCTAAGGATTCTGTATCCTTTGCAATTGTCACTATATCCGACAAATATTCCTTCAATGGCTGTGTTTTGAAGTTTGGAGCATTTTTTCTTCTGGAATAAACACAAAAACTTTGCAACCAAAAACTCTTAAATGATTCACACTTGGTTTCTTACCTTGCCACAGTTCATGTTTTTTTTTCAGTTTTCTTGTAAAAGTCTGTTTAGCAGATAAGTAGCTGTCATTGCTGCTTCACCCCAGTATTTCTCTGGTAGTTTGGAGTCTGTTAGCATACATCTTATCATTTCAATCAGAGTTCTGTTTTTCCTTTCTGCTTCCCCGTTCTGGTCAGGTGTGTATGGAACAGTCTTTTGATGCTCTATTCCATTCTGTCTTAAGTAATTTTCTATTTGGTGTCCTGTAAATTCACCTCCATTATCACTTCTGATGATGATCGGCTTCCTCTGAAACTTGTCATTTGACTTTGTCACAGTCTATTAATTTTTCAAAAACTTAACTTTTGTTCTTTAGTAAGTACATGACTGTTTATCTTGAGTAGTCATCTATGAAGGTCACCATATATCAATTACCTCCTGATGTGGTCACTTTCATGGGTCCACATACATCAGTGTGCACCAAATCAAGTGGCCGTGTGCTATCTGTCTCACTCTCTTTAGGTATAGATACTCTTGTAGCTTTAGATTTTGTACAACATTCACATTTTACGGTAATTGAGCAATCACATATCAATAGGTCTGTTGTCAAATTCTTCTTTTGTAACGCCATTATACTCTCAGGATGTCTGTGTTCTAGATTAATACAATTCTTGTGATTATGTGTACATAACTTCATCTGTTCCTTTAATGTGTCTAGATCAGTGATTTTCAACCTTTTTTGAGCCGCGGCACACTTTTTATACTTAAAAAATCCCGGGGCACACCACCAACCAAAATGGCACAAAATGACACTAAAACAGTACATATTCTATATATAGTTAATAATATAGATTCTAAATGTATTTATACTCACTCAGTGTGAAACCTGGGCCTGTTTCGATAAACACAAAAGGGATATCCTGGCAGGAATGGTGGAAAGACACACACGAAGCTCTTCCTCAACAGTTCTGTCTCTCCCTGTTTTTAGTTTTTATCGCAGTCAAGCTTGAGAAGCCCAGCTCACATAGATATGTGGTCGAAAATGGGAGCAATGTCAAAATAGCTTTGTTGGCCAGAATGGGGAACTCCTTGGCAACAGATAACCAAAAACTGTCCAAAGGAAGATCAGCAAACTTTAGCTTTAAACAGCGATCTTGCTTCAGTTCAATGCGTTCCTCTTGCTCCTTTAAAGTCATGTCCTTTCCAGCAACGGATAATGAGCTGTATGGGTCCCTAACCCAGTCAAGGCATTCTGTGAAGGTTGAAGAGAAATAAAACGATAACGTCTCCTCAAGAGTTTTCAAATGTCTGCCAATCACCTCGCACATTGCAGCAGTGTTGTCATCATGCAGTTTCTCGGTGAGCGGGAACATCTGAAGGTTGCCACCCTGCACATGTTGCTGCCAGAGCTGCAACTTTAAACGGAATCCGTTCATTTTATCAGTGCTTGTAAGCAGGTTTTCATTTCGGCCTTGCATCTGTGTGTTTAGTTCATTCAGATATTGAAATATATCAGCCAGGTATGCCAGCTTTGCACACCACTCATCACTTGCAAGCAGCTTTGAATAATCGGACCTCTCGTTTGTCAGAAATATTTTAAGTTCCTCTCGCAACTCATACACACGGGCCAGCACTTTGCTGCGTGACAGCCACCTGACCTCCGTGTGGAGCAATAAGATTTTATGTTCCGCTCCCATTTCTGTACACAAAGACGCAAATAAGCGACATCTCAAAGGTCGCGTCTTCACAAAGTTCACTATGCGCACAACATCATCCAACACGGGAGCTAGATCTGCTGGTAAGGTCTTTGCAACGAGGGCCTCACGGTGCAAGAAACAGTGGGTAACAAGAACATCTGGGTTTCTTTAACCCTACTTACAAAGCCTTTGATGCGCCCGACCATGGCTGCGGCTCCATCAGTGCAGACACCTGTGCAGTTTTCCCATGTAAGCCCACTTTTATCAAGATATTCCGATGTGACCTGGAATATTACCTCTCCTGTTGATTTTTCTGGCAGTGCCTTGCAAAATAGGAAGTTTTCTCTAATGGCTTCTCCATCCACAAAACGCACATTGGCCAACAGCTGACAATGTCCACTGATATCCGTCAACTCATCAAGTTGCAAGGCAAATTTCTTACTGATCCGCACCTTTTCCAAAACAACTGTTTCAATGTCCGCAGACATGTCATCAATCCGTCTGGCAATTGTGTTATCAGAGAGAGGCACTTTAGCTATCTCTTTGGCTGCGTCAGGGCCAAGCATCTCATTTACAATAGCTTTACAAGCTGGCAGTATTAATGTTTCTGCCACAGTGTGTGACTTTTTTGATTTAGCTATGAGTTCAGCAACAATGTAGCTAGCTTTGAGGGCTCTCTCATTTACCTTTGTGCTTTTTCTCCAAAAAGTTGCCCCTTATTGTTTGTACGTAAGCGTACAAAATACTCCATCGGCTTGTTTTGAACGGAAGGGTGTTTCGTTTGGAGATGGCGTTTAAGCTTGCTTGGCACCATGGCGCTATTGGATAGCTTCTCACCACACACCAAGCACAGTGGTGTTGGTGCTGTCGCATCCCCAGTGAAAGTAAATCCAAATGAAAGATAGCTTTCATTGTATTGCCTTGAGCTCACCGTCTTGTCTTTTTTCTTTTGTCGACCTCTCATACTAGGGCCTTCATCTGGGTTAGAATTGTGTCTAGGGTCCTGTTCGGCATTTGCCTTTTCCATTCTCAAATACTTCTCCATCACTGCTGAGATAGTGTGCGCAGCCACACACTAAAATAGAAGAGTATTACATTATCTGCCACACTTAAAGGACCTCTGCCAGGTACTAAAAGTACCAGCTCATATGCTGAGTATTCTGCCAACAGTTCATATACTCAGGCAAAAGCTCATATAGTCAGCAACAGCTGATTAACTGTTAATGAGCTGTTGCTGACTTAATGATTATACACAGCATTATTGGCGGGCATTACCTTGGCGGCGGGCAAATGCGAGAGTCCCTCCGCTCTCAGGATGACGCGCCGGCCTCGGTGACGTCATTAAGTCGCGCGAGCGTTCAAAGCTCGCGCATGTGTTATTCCGTGACTGTGCATCGCTGCGCATTGCCGGGGAACAAAACAAAGGGGGCACCATAGTTTGGGGAACTTTCCCCGCGGCACACCCGACCATGTGTTGTGGCACACTAGTGTGCTGCGGAACACTGGTTGAAAATCACTGGTCTAGATGATATAATTGTTCACCTGCTTTGACATTATTACCTTATCTCCCGTAGGATTGTACAATTACTATCTTTGAATTTTACAGTCCTTTGGTTATCAGACGCTTTATGGATAACAACCCTCCTTCTAGTCCTGGAACATAGAACACATCCTTACTAGTAATTTTGAATTATGTCCAAATCTATCAGGACAGATTAGCATTCCTTGAATGCCTTCTGCGGTTATTTTTCTCCCATCTGCAAGATAAATTGCTTCCTTCTTATTTTCATCAAGTTCAGTAAAGAAGCTTTTATCACTAGTTATGTGACTTGTTGCTCCTGAGTCAATAAACCAGCCTGACAACTCTTTATCCGTTACTTTAAAAGTACCATTCCAGTGATTTGCATGTGGGTTAGACATTGTACCTTTTACATTGTTTATTCCCCTTTTGGTGTAATTTCTGTTGTTCTGCTTTCCATATAGTACAGTCTTTTTTTAAAAGTCCCTTTTCATTACTTCTGAAACATTCTCTTGTGTCTGTATCATGGAGCTTCTTGTCTGTCGCTTTAAGAGCATTTTCACTATCCCTTTCAGTGGAATCGTTTGCTTTCCTTCTACGATATTCATCTATAAGTCTGGTCTTTACAAACTCTAGTCTAATGTCTGCTTCAGGTCTTGTCTCTAGTGCATTTATCAGAACGGTGTATGAATCTGGTAAACTGCACAATAATTTTGCTGCTATATGGCTTTCCTTAATGTCTTCACCGACTGATCTCAGCTGTGTTACCACCTCCATCATGGAGTTTATATGCTCCTGCATGTCTTTCCTCGCACTTAATCTCATCTTGTAAAGTTTTCTTAGCAGGAATAGTTTGTGATTTAAGCTGGATCTTTCATGTAGCTTTCTCAATGCTTCCCACATTCCCTTTGCTGTATTCTCATTCCTTATGTGGAGTAACGGATCATTCTCCACTAATAAGCTAATAGCAGCTCCTGCTTGTCTGTTTTTCTTATCCCATGTCTGATTATTATCATTGGGTCTGTCTGTAGTGATTACATCTAATAAATTATCTTTAGACAATAAAATCTCCACTTTGAACTTCCATAACTGATAGTTCTCATTGTTCAGCTTAGCTACTGTGAGTTTCAGCTCTGAACTGCTGCTCATCTTTAACTTATTTGTCTTACTTGTTTGGAGAGAATTGCTCTGAAGTATTCTTTTGCATTCACCAAGTCCTTTTTTGTCTTCTATGCTGGGCCCATAACCTGCTGCATAGTTTTGTCGCAGGAGAAACTTGTGTGAGTAGATTATATGGGGTAATTCAACTTTTATCTACACAGAACATGAGGTACATGCATCAGCTTCTTAATACAGCATAAGAGGAAGTCTAAAGGACATTTTACCAGAGAGAGAGAGAGTGAAACCAAAGTATATGCATTACATTCAACTAAGCATATAACAGTAACAATATCACCATCTACTGTCAGAAAAATATAAACTCCTCCTGCACACAAATAAGTCTGTATCTGTTGCATATCTACCAACACAGTGCCCTTCTGGATCATGTACTAGTGAAATATCCCATATACTCTTCCCATATGCTCTAAAGCAAAAAGGGAGAGCGTAATAGGCCTCATTGAAGATGAACATTGGCAGCACATTCTAGACAGGATTCCACATTTATTATTAAGTGAATCTCAGAATTTCCCAGCTATTGCATATGATGTAAACTTACACTAATCTAGAATCCTTTTGAAGAGTGTTCTGGACATTGTAGACAGTTTACTTTGTACAAATAGAAAAAACACCTTTGGTTTGCATATTGTGGTATTTTGAAGATTTGGCCATTGATACACATGGTTAAACTACTGTTTCTCAAATGTGGTACATGGCTAAGAAATAAATAGCTCAATATTATGTAAGAGTCATGTCGGCCTGGTAGTCGGGGGCAGGTATATCTCGCCCAGGTATTTGTCCTATGTGAATTAGGCCGCTCAGTATCTTCAGGATACCGAGGGGTTAATAACTGCAGGAATAAAGGCTGACCAGCTGGAGGTTTCAGGTGTCAGCCTGGGGCACACAGAATGTCTGTCTGTGTGAGACACATGTGAGTAAGAGCTGTGCTCATGACCTGTGTTATGTTTGCTGGGTGGGAGTAGCCCCCCCAGTTGTTAGATAGGAACGTGTTTGTTTAGTAAGTGCCGGACAGGCAAGGATTTATTTTTATGATTTGTTTTCTGTATTTGCTTTCACTTTAATAAACCTGACCTGAGGTCAGTCTACCTGGAAACCTGCTGTCGCCTCAGAGTTTAATGCACAAACCACGTGACCTTTGACCCCAGCAAAGGCGATCCCGGAGTGTTTTGTTACATTGTGGTGGAGAACGCGGGCACTCCGTGGCACAGGCGACAGTATGGAAGACGTGGTGAAAGCACTAGTGCAGTCCACTGCCATACAGCAGCAGGCCACTGCCGCACAGCAGGAAGCTAATCGCTTGATGGCCGCACAGCTGAAGGAGTTACTGGACATGACGGCTGCAGACCGCCAGCTTCTCCAACAGGTGGCGCAACGCTTGCTGAGCATGCCTGAGGCTAACCCGGAAGCAGAGTCCAGGAGGATCCATGTGAGTCGATACTGGCAAAAGCTGACCGCAGAAGATGACGTCGAGGCGTACCTGACAACGTTTGAGCGGACAGCGTTGAGAGAGAAGTGGCCGAAGGAACGATGGGCCGATCTAATTGCTCCGTTTCTTTCCGGCGAGGCCCAAAAAGCTTACCATGACTTGGACCCGGAAGTCGCGCAGGACTTTGAGAAGCTGAGAGCTGAGATCCTGGCCCGGCTCGGTGTGACGACGGCTGTCCGTGCACAGAGGGTACACCAGTGGACATACCAGCAAGATAAACCGGCGCGGTCTCAGATGTTCGACCTGATCTACTTGACAAAGAAATGGCTGCAACCCGAGGAACTGACAACGCCCGAAATAATCCGGCGGATTGTCTTGGACAAGTACCTGAGGGTACTACCACCAGCGCTGAAAAAGTGGGTAAGCCAAGGAAATCCCACGACAGCGGATCAACTTGTGGAGTTGGTCGAGCGTTATTCCGTGGCAGAAGGACTTCCCGACGACACCGCCAGCACCCGGTCTGTGCCTCCTCCTCGTGGAACCGGTAAGACTGTTCCAGCGATTACGGGTGAAGGAAAATCGCCAAAAACTGTGGGGCAGGAACCCGGGACTGCTCGCGCTCCGAGACCGAGAGTATGGGACGGTGGTCTCAGTAGGGGGCCTGTTAGGTGTTTTCGTTGCCGTGAGAAGGGCCATGTTTCTGCGAACTGTCCTGTTACCACTGAACCCATGCAGTGCGATGTTATAGACTCTAAGAAATGCATGTCTTTGGTTACACAGCTGGTGAATGTGAATGCGGGCCAAAATGATATAGCAAAACACCTGTGTGAATTATCTGTTGATGGGAAAAGTGTTGTGGCGTTACTAGACTCTGGAAGTGTGGTGACTCTGGTGAAAGCTAGTCTGGTGGCACTTCCGTCTGGTTCGTCTGATGAATTCTCTGTAACGTGTGTGCATGGTGACACCTGCTTGTACCTAACAGCGGTCATACTGATTTCCACTCCCTATGGGTCTGTGCAACACAAAGTGGGACTCGTTCCCGCATTGTTACATGATGTAATTCTGGGCCGGGATTTTCCCCATTTCTGGCAGTTGTGGGAGAGTCAGTTGCTCCTTCACGGTAGCTGTGAACCTTTCCCCATGCCATCTCGAGGTCCCGAGTTCCTAGATGAGACCCCACAGGAAGATGTTGCTGGGGAGGTTATTGAATCTAACCTTCAGTTTCCCTTCTCAGTTATGGCGGGGGAAACTGAGGAAACTGAGGAAATTCAGCGAGAGGCGGAGGCAGATAGCCATCCAGCACCCGGCCTGCCAGATTTGGGAGTCCAGTTGGATGACTTCCACAGCGAACAAATGAAAGATCCTACCCTGACTCAGGCTAGGAAAAATGTAAAAATGATAGATGGGGTGCCCGTAGAACCTGACACTAGGCTAGCGTACCCGTACATGGTTCTTGAAAATGATTTACTCTACCAGGTAGAAAAAAAAGGGGAAGACACTGTGCAACAGTTAGTGGTACCCAAACCTTATCGGCGGAAGGTACTGGACCTGGCCCACGGACATATAATGGGGGGACATCTGGGGGTACAAAAAACCATAGAGAGGATATTGCATTGTTTTGTGTGGCCTGGAATACACAATGATGTGCGTAGCTATTGTGAGTCCTGTCCAGAGTGCCAAGTCTCGGCACCTAAACCTCGGTTCTGTAGCCCTTTGGTACCCCTCCCTATCATTGGAGTGCCTTTTGAGAGAATTGGGATGGATCTGGTTGGGCCCCTTCCCCGGTCCGCACGTGGGCACCAACATATCCTCGTCATCATGGACTATGCCACTCGTTACCCAGAAGCCATCCCTTTGCATAACACTGCTACCAAAACGATCGCCAAAGAGTTGGTACAAGTGTTTAGTCGGGTGGGAATTCCAAAACAGATACTCACCGACCAGGGGACTCCTTTTATGTCAAGGGTGATGAAGGAGGTCTGCAGACTCTTGCAAATAGACCAGTTGCGTACGTCTGTCTATCACCCTCAAACAGATGGCCTGGTTGAGCGGTTCAATAAAACCTTAAAACAGATGCTCCGGAAGGCGATCGACAAAGATGGGAAGAACTGGGATTACTTGTTACCCTATTTGCTGTTTGCCATTAGGGAAGTTCCCCAGTCTTCCACAGGATTCTCGCCTTTCGAGCTATTATATGCCCGTCGTCCCCGTGGACTGTTGGACGTCGCAAAAGAAACCTGGGAAGGTCAAGTCACTCCCTTTAAAACGGTGATAGACCATGTAACGCAAATGCAGGACCGGATTGCTGCTGTCATGCCCCTTGTTAGGGAACATATGTTACAGGCCCAGGGAGCCCAAAGGCAAAGTTATGATAGAGGCGCCAAGGTCCGTACGTTTGCACCCGGGGATAGGGTGTTGATCCTAATCCCTACGGTGGATAGTAAATTTCTGGCAAAATGGCAGGGCCCCTTTGAGGTCATGGAACGAGTTGGAGAAGTGAACTATAAAGTGCACCAGCCTGGTAAGAGAAAACCAGAACAGATTTATCATGTGAATCTGATAAAACCCTGGAAAGACCGCACTGCCCTAACAGCGGATCTGCCCCGTCCGGTTTGCTCACCTACCATACCGGAGGTGCCGATTGCCGAGACTCTCTCTGAACGACAAAAATCTGAGGTTAAGCAGTTTTTGTTACAGAACCAACAGTTTTTCTCGGAAAAACCTGGCCAGACTAGGCTAGTGAAACATGAGATTGTCACCGAGCCTGGTGTCACAGTTCATGTGAAGCCATACCGGATTCCGGAAGCACGCCGTGAAGCCGTCTCCCGGGAGGTGAAGGCAATGTTGGACTTAGGAGTCATTGAAGAGTCGCACAGTGCCTGGTCCAGTCCAATCGTGTTGATACCTAAGCCAGATGGCTCTATACGATTTTGCAATGACTTTAGGAAACTGAATGCGGTTTCTAAATTTGATGCCTACCCTATGCCCCGGGTCGATGAGTTGATCGACCGGCTGGGTAAAGCCCGATATATTACGACCCTGGATCTAACAAAGGGGTACTGGCAGATCCCTCTGGCCGAGGCGGCCAGAGAGAAGACGGCATTTGCTACACCGGAAGGGCTGTTCCAGTATATCTACATGCCGTTTGGACTTCACGGAGCCCCAGCAACGTTCCAGAGATTGATGGATCGAGTCTTGAGGCCCCACAGGCAGTACGCCTCTGCCTACCTAGACGACATCATAATTTACAGCGTGGACTGGGAAGCTCACCTCCGGAAGGTAAAGGCGGTGATTGATGACCTGAGAGACGCAGGCTTAACGGCGAATCCCAAGAAATGTCACATCGGCCTTGAAGAAGCCCGATACTTGGGCTATGTGATTGGCAGAGGAGTGGTTAAACCCCAGATCGACAAAATACAGGCAATTCAGGGCTGGCCGCAACCAGTGAACAAGAAACAAGTTCAAGCTTTCCTGGGCATTGCCGGCTATTATCGCCGGTTCATACCCAACTTTGCGGCCATGGCTACCCCCTTGACAGATCTTACCAAAGGGAGGGATTCCGTCATGGTAAAATGGACCTCAGCGGCTGAAGAGGCCTTCCACAGTCTGAAACGGGCTTTGTGCTCTCAGCCCGTACTAGTGACTCCTGATTTCAGCAGCGAGTTTGTGGTGCAAACGGATGCTTCTGATACTGGTATTGGAGCTGTACTTTCCCAGGTCAGGGACGGAGTCGAACACCCGGTCCTCTACCTCAGTCGGAAACTGAATGTGCATGAGCAGAGGTATGCCGTGGTTGAAAAAGAGTGCCTAACCATCAAATGGGCTCTCGACTCCCTCAAATATTACCTGGCAGGTAGGAAGTTTAGGCTGGTCACGGACCATGCCCCTCTCAAATGGATGCACCTCCACAAGGACCATAATAGTCGGGTAACCCGGTGGTTCCTTGCCCTGCAGGCTTACTCGTTCACGGTGGAGCACCGCCCCGGGGTACAGATGGGGAATGCTGATGCCCTGTCCCGAGTGCACTGTTTCAGGAGTGTCTTTGCTCGACCGGAGTGGTCTGAGCAGGGGGGGAGGATATGTAAGAGTCATGTCGGCCTGGTAGTCGGGGGCAGGTATATCTCGCCCAGGTATTTGTCCTATGTGAATTAGGCCGCTCAGTATCTTCAGGATACCGAGGGGTTAATAACTGCAGGAATAAAGGCTGACCAGCTGGAGGTTTCAGGTGTCAGCCTGGGGCACACAGAATGTCTGTCTGTGTGAGACACATGTGAGTAAGAGCTGTGCTCATGACCTGTGTTATGTTTGCTGGGTGGGAGTAGCCCCCCAGTTGTTAGATAGGAACGTGTTTGTTTAGTAAGTGCCGGACAGGCAAGGATTTATTTTTATGATTTGTTTTCTGTATTTGCTTTCACTTTAATAAACCTGACCTGAGGTCAGTCTACCTGGAAACCTGCTGTCGCCTCAGAGTTTAATGCACAAACCACGTGACCTTTGACCCCAGCAAAGGCGATCCCGGAGTGTTTTGTTACAATTAGATATCTAATCAGACTCCCACTATCCCAGAATTTATAAACAACATTAACCGGCTGTCAAATTTGGAAAGAAGCATTAATTTAAAAGAAATGCTCTAAATTTGTCTAAATTCACTCAGCCCTATGTCATCCTAAATTTTATTATCCAGAAAATGTATCTTTTACTGAACCATGAGCTTTCTGTTCATGTTGCACTTTGTTACATGTTGTTGTAATTTGTTGAGGTGGGAGGGATTGGGGACCTGTGATATTCTTTCTTTCTGTATTTTTTTCTATATGAAATGTTTTCAGTAAAAACATCTAATTTTAACAAAAAGAGATATATGGCAGTGGCTGAATCCTAGTGGGTGATAGGATCTGGTGACTTTCTCCACTGGGATTTGGCTTTTTCATGTGAATACCGCTGCACCCTAATGTGCAGTCCTTAGGCCCCCCAGGACTGAGTCCTGTCCCCTCTATCACACAGTCCCTGCTCCCCCATTACCGCTCACCAGTGCAGACTTCTCCCTTCAGCTCTTACATGTGGAGCCGGCTGTACCCTAATGTGCAGAGTCCCGGTGCCCCCCCAGGACGGAGTCCTGTCCCCTCTATCACACAGTCCCTGCCCCCCATTACCGCTCACCAGTGCAGACTTCTCCCCTCAGCTCTTACATGTGGAGCCGGCTGTACCCTAATGTGCAGAGTCCCGGTGCCCCCCAGGACTGAGTCCTGTCCCCTCTATCACACAGTCCCTGCTCCCCCATTACCGCTCACCAGTGCAGACTTCTCCCTTCAGCTCTTACATGTGGAGCCGGCTGTACCCTAATGTGCAGAGTCCCGGTGCCCCCCAGGACTGAGTCCTGTCCCCTCTATCACACAGTCCCTGCTCCCCCATTACCACTCACCAGTGCAGACTTCTCCCCCAGCTCTTACATGTGGAGCCGGCTGTACCCTAATGTGCAGAGTCCCGGTGCCCCCCAGGACTGAGTCCTGTCCCCTCTATCACACAGTCCCTGCTCCCCCATTACCGCTCACCAGTACAGACTTCTCCCTTCAGCTCTTACATGTGGAGCCGGCTGTACCCTAATGTGCAGAGTCCCGGTGCCCCCCAGGACTGAGTCCTGTCCCCTCTATCACACAGTCCCTGCTCCCCCATTACCGCTCACCAGTGCAGACTTCTCCCTTCAGCTCTTACATGTGGAGCCGGCTGTACCCTAATGTGCAGAGTCCCGGTGCCCCCCAGGACTGAGTCCTGTCCCCTCTATCACACAGTCCCTGCTCCCCCATTACCGCTCACCAGTGCAGACTTCTCCCTTCAGCTCTTACATGTGGAGCCGGCTGTACCCTAATGTGCAGAGTCCCGGTGCCCCCCAGGACTGAGTCCTGTCCCCTCTATCACACAGTCCCTGCTCCCCCATTACCGCTCACCAGTGCAGACTTCTCCCCCAGCTCTTACATGTGGAGCCGGCTGTACCCTAATGTGCAGAGTCCCGGTGCCCCCCAGGACTGAGTCCTGTCCCCTCTATCACACAGTCCCTGCTCCCCCATTACCGCTCACCAGTGCAGACTTCTCTCTTCAGCTCTTACATGTTGCCTCTTCCTACACAGAACTCCCTTCACTTCCTACAAGCCCCCATCCTGCTCCTCCCCCCATGTGACTGATCACATGACTGTGACATCATCACAGGTCCTGGAAGCAGAGCTCCAAAGGTTCACAGAAAAGAAAGAAGGAAACTCAGCTCAGCAGCGGACAAAGAATTTCTGCACAGCCAAGCAGCAGAAGAAAATAAGCTTTAAAAATTCTACTTTGAATCTGCACCAAAAACAAATCAAAGGGGAAAAGCCATAAAAAATGCAGCAAAACCGTAATAACCAAACACAGTTGTGATTACGTTGTGTGGACAACTACGTGCACGGCCTTAGCGTCGTTACATTTCTATCAAATTTTTATGGGTTTAAATGGAAAAAAAATATGAGTCACACCATTTTTTTTATCACAATACATAATCTGTCCACTGTGTTGTTTGGGTTATTACAATTTCAGGGACATCAATATATGTCTGTTATTTGCTGATGTGATGTTTATTAACAATTTTTTTTAAAGTCTATTAATTTTATAGGAAGAAAAAAATGTGATCTTTATTTTCCCTCTAGGATACAGGTACGTAGAAATGCAATGCACCAGTTCAGACTACCTGTAAGGACAGGATCACACTTGCGAGAAACTCGCTCGAATCTCGCATCTCAATACGCGGCACAGCCGCCGGCTCTCGGGACTGGAGTGTGCGGCTGCATGTATTTCTATGTAGCTGAGCGCTCCGGTCCAATCCTGGTGAGATCAGATCTCAAGAAACAAAAATAATTATTTAAATGAATGTAAGAATGTGCAGAGTAGAGAAATGCTGGCCCCAGGCCTGGGTATGAGCTGTGGAGCAATGGAGATGGCAGGGGAGAAGACACTGCACAGAGTGGAAGTCAGGATGCAGCTTTGGCCACCCGGAAAACAGAACAGCTCCCTCAAATCAGGAAAAGCCCACAAGATCAGAGATGATTGGGAGCTATGCCTGTGCCCACAGAGCAGCCATATATGTGGTGTGCAGCTCTGCAGGTGGAGGTAGGTGCTGGAAATTCCCCATTACTGGGCGCAGGGGACATTAACCCCCTCAGTGCTGAGCCTGTGATAAATCCCTGTATGTGACTGTAATTGGACTGTGTGTTATACTGGGGGCAGGACGGGCCATGACTGGATGTAGTGATCATGTGACGCCGGTAACAGCTCCGGAGATTTCTTACATGGGATCTTTATGATGTTACATTGTCATCTTCTCCCCATTCAGGTCCCTATGATATGGGATACTCCAGGATTACACAGTAGTGAAGAAGACCTCTAGTGAGTGCTGTCAGGCTCTTGTGTTTGAGGGATGGGGAAGACCCCTGAGCCCAATTCCGGAGCCTCCACCTCACCCCTTGATCAGGGTTGGCATTAGGGCTAGACAAACTGGACATTTCCCCAGGGCCCCCACTCCCCAAGGGCCCCTAGCCAGTGGCAAGCCACTAACAGCACTATGTGCTGCTATGAGACCAGTTAGTCAGGGGGTCCGGACCGGGCCCGGCTCCGGGAACTCCCATGCGACATCTCACATTCAACTTGTCAAGGTAGCCCCTTCCAAGGAGAGCTAATTTGGGTCAAGATGCAAACGATCTCCAATCATTATTGGTTCAAATTAAATAAATACGATGCATCGGAGATAAGAAAATAACACACAGCCGGCTGTCTTCAGATCCCAAGTAACAAGTATTTTATTACACTCACAAAAGAAAGGGGTATGGCTTTACTTTACTTAAGAAAGAAAATATTTTAATTGTGTAAAGTATTTTAATTGGGAATAACAATGTTGTAAATTATGGATTCTGTAGAAGACCTTGAAACTAGCTCTACCCAATTAACTATACCTTCTGTAACAAAGAAAACTTAACACACAGACACCTCTATATCAGAGATAATACCTTGTTATTGCTTTAATGAATAACACTCAAAATGAATACTAAATACAAAGTTATCAAATACCTGAGTCTGGGACGGAGATTTGTCTTCCAAGACAATGATCCCAAACATAAAGCAAAATCTACAATGGAATGGTTCACAAATAAACGTATCCAGGTGTTAGAATGGCCAAGTCAAAGTCCAGACCTCAATCCAATCGAGAATTTGTGGAATGAACTGAACACTGCTGTTCACAAACGATCTCCATCAAACCTCACTGAGCTCGAAAGAATAAGACGTCAGTTATAGGTAACACACAAATGGCGACTCTTCATACAAATAGTAGTATAAAGGAGAATTGAGAGTCAAAACTAGCCAATGTAAATTTACAATCAATTGAATTTTATTTCAAAGAATCAAATACATAAAAATACCATCAATTAATGAATAATAAATAACAACTAGCAACTACATCCTAAGTACATCAAAGAAGCTTTCCAGGACATGACGGGACACAAATAGATCGCAATAAATACTACTCCCCAGTCATATACATATCAATGAATGCTATTTCACATATGGGACCTGCTAGCAGTGGCAAGCGGTGGTTTAAACCCAGTAGTCTGCTATAAAGTGCATTATCCGAGGGAAATGACCACACATCATGAAACCGTCATTATAAATATAAAGAACAAACATAGTTAAATGGATTTACCCATGTGTGTGCAAGCGTCCCGCGTAGATCCTGGATCGCAAAACCCCAACGCGCGTTTCGCGTGCAAATCTCGTCGCTTCCTCAGGGGGCGCCCCCTGAGGAAGCGACGAGATTTGCACGCGAAACGCGCGTTGGGGTTTTGCGATCCAGGATCTACGCGGGACGCTTGCACACACATGGGTAAATCCATTTAACTATGTTTGTTCTTTATATTTATAATGACGGTTTCATGATGTGTGGTCATTTCCCTCGGATAATGCACTTTATAGCAGACTACTGGGTTTAAACCACCGCTTGCCACTGCTAGCAGGTCCCATATGTGAAATAGCATTCATTGATATGTATATGACTGGGGAGTAGTATTTATTGCGATCTATTTGTGTCCCGTCATGTCCTGGAAAGCTTCTTTGATGTACTTAGGATGTAGTTGCTAGTTGTTATTTATTATTCATTAATTGATGGTATTTTTATGTATTTGATTCTTTGAAATAAAATTCAATTGATTGTAAATTTACATTGGCTAGTTTTGACTCTCAATTCTCCTTTATACTACTCACTGAGCTCGAGCTGTTTGCCAAGGAAGAATGGGCAAGAATTTCAGTCTCTCGATGTACAAAACTGGTAGAGACATACCCCAAGCGACTTGCAGCTGTGTAATCGCAGCAAAAGGTGGCGCAACAAAGTATTAAGTTAAAGGGGCCGAATAATATTGCACGCCCCACTTTTCAGTTTTTGAATTTCCACAAAAATTTAAAATAACCAATAAATTTCGTTCAACTTCACAATTGGGTTCCACTTATTGATTCTTCACCAAAAATTTATGTTTTATATCTTTATGTTTGAAGCACGATATGTGGGAAAAGGTTGAAAAGGGCCGAATACTTTCGAAAGGCACTGTATAAGTATATCTAATATTTACCATAACAAACTGTATCACATCCTCAGTGTCTGTTGTCTCAGCCAGTGGGTGCGATGACGTCATTTCATAGTGGCATGCTGTGTCGGGCAGTGGAGTTGCTGAGGAGATGCTCTGGGAATTGGAGCAGTGGGGGAATGGCAAGAGGAGTATTGTATTTATTTATTTCTAATTAATGATTATATTGTCGTGCCATAATACCGGAGAACTATGGAGAGTCCATTATACTCTATGGGGGCTGCATTATACTTTATGGAGGAGTATGGGGGTCTGCTGCATTATACTGTATGAAGGACTATGGAGAGTGCATTACACTGTATGGAGGACTATGGCATGTGCATTATACTATATGGAGGACTATGGCGTGTGCATTATACTCTATGGACAACTATGGGATGCATTATACTGTATGGAGGACTATGGCTATTTGCATACATTATATTGTCATCATTTTGTGTTTGGGATGGAGATATACAGACCTTCCACACATTTGTTTTTACTCTTATCAATTCTGACCCGGATTTGAAATTCACTCTACATATTAACAGTCTGAAATTAGCTATAGAAAATCCATTGACCTTAATAGTCTTACTATATAGCAGTAATCATCCTCAGACAACAAAACTACTTACTTTGATCACAATTTAAAAGGACAGATCTTATGGTTAGTAGTGATACATATCATCCACTCTTACAGAAGATACATTATCTATTGGGTAAACTTACTATATCTTATCCATGAATACCTGATTTTAAAGTAATTTTTTAAATATGTTACAAGTGTAAAAATCTCTGCAACACATTGGTCAGTTAAGATATAGGTTCTTTGAGGACCAAAATTGCGCCAATCATGCATTCCATATGTACAACATGGTACTTTTCCATTGCTAAACTGTAGGTAATGCTCAAATGTTTTAAAATGTAATTGTATTATACATCTAAATATGGTCACAACTTCAGACTGTTTCCCTGATGGGCCTCAACCTCTATCTTGAACACGTTTCTTTATCATTTTTACAGATTCTTTAAATAATTGGACATAATTATTTACCTGTCATATCACTTGGACCTAGCCACAAGGTTTCTGTATGTCAAGATATACTAGACAACATGTTATTTATGCATACACATGATTCATGAGAGACAACGTGCTGTTTATTCATATACATGACTAACCAAATGTCATATTTTTTTTTTTAAAGTGTGATTACTTCTGTCTGGTTGTTGTGATGCCATTTTCCTGGTGAATTTAGTAAACCAGAAGCAAATGGTTGTCAGCTGTGAAAGAAGTGGTTAATTTCTATTCTGAATAAAATAGAAGAAAATAGTATTATGGAAGATCGACCTATGTTCTCAGTTATCATCTGACTACATTCCGATATTCTTATGGCCAATGGTCAGTTCCTACAATTCCCAGAAATTGTCAAAGACATGTTGTTGTTTTCAATATGGTCTGTAATCAACTAAAATTTCTATTTCTTCAGCCAGATTCTCTTGAGAACTTTAACTTTTGAACCAGAACACATTGACATGCTGGAAGTACCCCCACATTTTCTCATGTAATTTATCTCATATCCCATGATGTGTTTGACAACCCATTGTACAACTCATATTTCTGCCAGATTATTATGTAATGCCTCATTTCCCTTTGATCTTGTACTATAAAAGAACACCTAACTCCCCCCATTAAACAGAGACTATTTGGAAAGACAACGAGCAGTCTGTCTCTCTGATTATTGCTTCATAGCTTGGGTACGTAAGAAAGAGAACACCATAGTAGGTTAGAAATCCCTCTTCTAACACAGCTATAAAGAAGAAATTTGTGTTTACATTGTTTTACCCCTTAGTGTTAGTTTTTAGCATTTGCCGGGCCCAATGTTTTGCATATTTTGCCATGGGCAGTGGAATTTTGCCTAAAATTTTTGTTTGTTTTTCATTTAAAACATGGCAAAGACCAATTATCACCAGATGTCAGGAAGCGTATTATTCTGAGAGTGCAGTCAGGCATAAGCCAAAAAGACGTAGCTATGGAATTCTACTGCTCTCAGTGTCCAATGTCATGTATAATAAAGAAAGAAAAAGGTTATGGAACAGCTGACAAACCTAAAAGTGGACAACCACGGAATACTTCCTCTAAAGTTGATCACATTAAGAAAAAGTCAGTATCTGATGTCCATAAAAGTGTCATACAGATTTCGCACAAAATGAGCGAAGAATATGGGGTCAAAGTGAGTTGCCAAACTGTGGTGCGACAGCTAAGAGCAATAGGGTTGAATACACGAGTTCCAGTGAAGAAGCCTTTCATCTCAGCAAAGAACTGGAAGGTCCAACTTGAGTTTGCCAAAGAACACGGCCAAAATCGACCTTAAAACCCATTTTGCGTGATAATATAGGTGAATCTAATGAAAATATAGAGTCCCTGTGGGTGGAGATAAGGGGAGGGGGAAAAAATAATAAATTACTGATAGGGGTTTGTTATAAATCTCCAAAAATAATGGAAGCAATGGAGAATATCCTCGTAAAGAAAATAGATGAAGCTGCGACTCAAGGAGAAGTCATTATTATGGGGGACTTCAACTACCCTGAAATAGATTGGGGAACAGAAACCTGCAGTTCCAGTAAAGGTAATCAGTTTTTGACAACTATGAGAGACAATTACCTTTCACAACTGGTTCAGGACCCAACAAGAAGGGGGGCACTGCTAGACCTAATATTAACCAACAGGCCAGACCGCATATCAAATATAAGGGTTGGGGGTCACTTGGGGGAATAGTGATCACAAAATAATAAGTTTTCATGTCTCCTTTAATAAGATGTGTAGTAGAGGGGTGACAAGGACACTAAACTTCAGGAGGGCAAATTTCCAACGGATGAGAGAGGATCTTGGTGCAATTAATTGGGACGATATCCTGAGACATAAAAGTACACAAAGAAAATGGGAGACGTTTTTAGTAGCATCCTGGATAGGACCTGTGCACAGTATATACCGTATGGGAATAAACATACTAGAAATAGGAGGAAACCAATATGGCTAAATAGAGCTGTAAGGGGCGCAATAAGGGACAAAAAGAAAGCATTTAGAGAATTAAAGGAAGTAGGTAGTGAGGAGGCATTAAATAAATACAAGAAATTTAATAAATTCTGTAAAAAGCAAATCAAGGCAGCAAAGATTGAGACAGAGAGACTCATTGCCAGAGAGAGCAAAAATAATCCCAAAATATTCTTTAACTACATAAATAGTAAGAAACTAAAAAATGATAGTGTTGGCCCCCTTAAAAATAGTCTGGGGGAAATGCTGGATGAGGATGAGGAAAAAGCCATTCTGCTAAATGATGTTTTTTCATCAGTATTTACAAAAGAAAATCCCATGGCAGCCAATCTGACTAGTGATAAAAATTCCCAATTAAATGTTACCTGCTTAACCCAGCAGGAAGTACGGCGGCGTCTAAAAATCACAAAAATTGACAAATCTCCGGGCCCGGATTGGGATACACCCCCGAATACTGCAGCAATTAAGTACAGTCATTGATAGACCATTATTTTTAATCTTTAAAGAGTCCATAATAACAGGGTCTGTACCACAGGACTGGCGTATAGCAAATGTGGTGCCAATAATCAAAAAGGGGACAAAAACTGAACTCGGAAATTATAGGCCAGTAAGTTTAACCTCTACTGTGGGTAATATCCTGAAGGGCATTCTAAGGGATGCTATACTGGAGTATCTGAAGAGGAATAACCTCATGACCCAGTATCAGCACGGGTTTACTAGGGACCGTTCATGACAGACTAATTTGATCAGCTTCTATGAAGAGGTAAGTTCCGGACTGGACCAAGGGAACCCAGTGGATGTAGTGTATATGGAGTTTTCAAAAGCTTTTGATACGGTGCCACACAAAAGGTTACATAAAATGAGAATAATGGGGATAGGGGAAAATATGTGTAGGTGGATTGATAGCTGGCTCAGGGAAAGGAAACAAAGGGTGGTTATTAATGGAGCACACTCGGACTGGGTCGCGGTTAGCAGTGGGGTACCACAGGGGTCAGTATTGGGCCCTCTTCTTTTTAACATATTTATTAATGGCCTTGTAGGGAGCATTCAGAGTAGAATTTCAATATTTGCAGATGACACTAAACTCTGCAGGGTAATCAATACAGAGGAGGATAATTTTATATTACAGGAAGATTTATGTAAACTAGAAGCTTGGGCTGATAAATGGCAAATGAGCTTTAATGGGGATAAATGTAAGGTCATGCACTTGGGTAGAAGTAATAAGATGTATAACTATGTGCTTAATTCTAAAACTTTGGGCAAAACCGTCAATGAAAAAGACCTGGGTGTATGGGTGGATGACAAACTCATATTCAGTGGCCAGTGTCAGGCAGCTGCTACAAAATCAAATAAAATAATGGGATGTATTAAAAGAGGCATAGATGCTCATGAGGAGAACATAATTTTACCTCTATACAAGTCACTAGTGCGACCACACTTAGAATACTGTGCACAGTTCTGGTCTCCGGTGTATAAGAAAGACATAGCTGAACTGGAGCGGGTGCAGAGAAGAGCGACCAAGGTTATTAGAGGACTGGGGGATCTGCAATACCAAGATAGGTTATTACACTTGGGGCTGTTTAGTTTGGAAAAACGAAGACTAAGGGGTGATCTTATGTTAATGTATAAATATATGAGGGGACAGTACAAAGACCTTTCTAATGATCTTTTTAATCATAGACCGGTGACAGGGACAAGGGGGCATCCTCTACGTCTGGAGGAAAGAAGGTTTAAGCATAATAACAGACATGGATTCTTTACTGTAAGAGCAGTGAGACTATGGAACTCTCTGCCGTATGATGTTGTAATGAGTGATTCATTACTTAAATTTAAGAGGGGACTGGATACCTTTCTGGAAAAGTATAATGTTACAGGGTATATATATTAGATTCCTTGATAGGGTGTTGATCCAGGGAACTAGTCCGATTGCCAAATGTGGGGTCGGGAAGGAATTTTTTTCCCCATGGTGGAGCTTACTCTTACCACATGGTTTTTTTTTGCCTTCCCTTGGATCAACATGTTAGGGCATTTTAGGCTATGGGTTGAACTAGATGGACTTAAAAAGTCTTCCTTCAACCTTAATAACTATGTAAAATGGAAAGAGACAGATTGGTCTAAGGTGTTGTGGTCAGATGAATCCAAGATCATTCTGTTTGGTAGTGATGGCAAGCACTATATATACTACCCAATTGGAAAGTGTAATGATTTAAGATACTAAACACCTACAGTGAAACATGGTGGTGGCAATGTCATGGTTTGGGGCTGTTTTTTTGCATCTGCCATTGGCCCTCTGCAAAGAATAGATGCAAATATGAATGCTACCATGTACAAGGATATACTGGAGAATGTAATGCTGCCACATGGTAAAACCAAAGGCAGGGACTGGCAATTCTAGCAAGATAATGATCCTAAGCACACATCCAATTTAGTCAAAAATTGGATAGCAAAGAAAAATGTTCGCCTGTTGCAATGGTCAAGCAAATCACCTGATTTACACCCTATAGAGCACCTTTGGGATGGATTAGGGTGACGAGTTAGGGCCCATACCCAGAGCAATAAAGATGAAATGTTTGCAGATTTGCAAATGGAGCAAGATCCCTCCGGATGTCCTGCATACCCTAGTGGCTTCAATGCCCCATCGGTGTGGTGCAGCAAATAAAGAAAGAAGTAATGCTACAAAATACTAAGTTATGGCATTGCAACAATATTTACTCTGTATTTTGTGATCAATAAATAGTATATTCAAATCTTTTGGCAGTCAATTTTCTTTAATAAAATTACCATACCTATATTCTAAAGCATTTCGGTTAAAATGAAGATTTTGCATGATGACAACTTCATGCACTTTCCATTCATCACCAGGAAAATGGCCTCACAATAACCAGACAGAAGGAATCAGTTAAAAAAAAAAAAAAGCTAAACTTTTGGTTGCCACTGTAGATGTTTTCTTATGCTATACCATACATTATATGGCATTTGTAATATGTCCTTTTAATAATACATCTGTTTTTATGCCTGGATATATTGTGTGATAGACATTATGCTATTGAATTATATACGTGAGTCTATACAACATCTCTGGTTGATCTCATATCATGCTTTTTTTCATATATGACAGACTAAATATGACAGTTATATAGTTTTGTTCCCCAAATGTGACTCATCATTACCTATGGATTCATATAAAAATCATGGACAATACCTCATACTTCATTTATTTCATATTATTAAATTATAATAAACCTCAATATATCATTTATAGTTATGCATTGTTTCTTCCAATTCATCTTTCCTACTTTCTTTATCCTCATTCTTTAAGTATGATGGGACTAATATGATGGCCATATTCATTGCTTATATTTTCTAGACACTTATCACATTAATTCATATCTTACTTTTGCTCCACTTCTGCCCTCGTTATGCACCAATTCCAATTTTCCCACTATTTCATACTGTCACACTTTCAGTTTTAGAATATTGACCCTTTATGCCCGACTTCCGCCGGGTTTTGTCACTGATATATTTATCATGCAGCATGTCGCTGATATATTTATCATGCTGCATGTCGCTACTGGTCATAGCTCATCAGTATCTCTGCCACAGTCTCTTTGCTGTATGTCCTCAAGTTGACTTCTTCTCCCTCCTTTAGGCTGTACATTTAGTTGAATAATCTCTCAAAGGAGCATAATACTCCAAGAGACTGAATTTCATCTACCTTTCCTTAGTTCTCATATATAATCTCTCCATTGTCCAGACAGGAATATGGGGTTCTGTATTAGTCCGATATTTATGAGATATAGATTTTCCGAGTAGTAGCAAAGGGACGTACGTGACGCATTAACTCACATCAGTGTAGGGCCACTACAATCCCTCCAATTGAATAATTGAAGCTATGCCTGACATATTTGGGGTCTTAGGAACAGTAAAATGATTAAAAAAATATGACAGCAATGTCTAAAGCCAGGAGCTTCAGAGGCAAACATATCTTGTGAGTTAGGGATTTCATAAAATCCTGAAGAGCTGAGAACATCCCACAAATCTGCCTCACATGAGGTCATGATGGAGAGGTGTATGGGTGTAACTTAGGAGCTAGTAAAAAGCAAAGGCTTTCACAGGACATTTCTCAATCAAAGTACTTCACTTCCCTAAGTTCTGAGCCATTTCTGTGACCAGTGGTTAGCAAGTTTCTTTTATTAATCCTTTTTATTTTATGTAATTGTATATATCATATTGTTTTGTTCCTATTTTGTATCATCTTGTATATTTTTTTTTATAAACACTTCCTATCTTTCTGGATTAAATATAAAATTTAATAATTGTTTGTCTTGCTCTACAAACCGCACACCCAAAGCCATATGCTACCTGTAACGGGTGTTTACAATAAGCCTGTAAACAATTGGTGGTGGCAGCTAATAATATTTCTTGGGTTATTGTGAAGATGGCAGTGACCACACCGAGGTATAAATATTCCATGCAGTTGCATATATACACAATACACTCACTATCAGTTCCCCAATAATCAGACTAGTGGAAACAGCTGCAGCCTCCTCCGTTAAACCCTTCACCTCCGTGTCATTTCCATTTTTGTGTTTGCTTTTTGCTCCCTTCCCAGAGTCATACATTTTTTATTTTGCCATCAATATAGCCATGTGAGGGCTTATTTTGAGGGACAAGTTGTACTTTTGAAAAACACCATTGGTTTTACCATATAGTATACTGGAAAATGTGAAAAAAAATTTCAAGTACGGGGAAATTGCAAAAAAGAAAAAAAGTGCAATTCAGCAATTGCTTTTTGGGCTGTTTTTTTCACTATGCTCACCAAATACTAAAACTGACCTGCCATTATGATTCTCCAGGTCTTCGGGATCTGGAGCTGGATCAGGGCTTATTTTTTGAGCACCGATACCATTTTGGTGTAGATACGATGTTTTGATCACCCGTTGCAGAGACCAAAAAATGTTATTCTGACGTTTTGACTTTACGTTTACTGATGCGATTAATACTTTTTATTGACATTGGGCAATTCTGAACTCAGCAATACCAGATGTGTATTTTTTTGTTTTATTTTGAGTGGGGGGTAATTTAAACTTTTATATATATTTTTTTTACTTTACAGTTGTTTCAATAGTCTCCATTGGAGACTAGAAGCTGCGATCATCCGATCGCTTGTGCTGCACATAGCTCTGCTCTGTGTACCAGAAATGTTCACTTGCTATGAGTGCCGACCGCTGGGCAGCGCTCATAGCTATCTGGCTATTACAACCACAGGGGTCTCCTGCAGTCCCTATTTGTCATGCCAAATCCATCGGCGACCTGCGGTCATGTGACAAAGGCGCCAATGGGCGGGATTAGTGACGCACTTCCGGCTCGATCGCGTTAAATGCCGCTGTCAGAGATTGGCAGGGGCATTTAACAGGTTCCACCTGAGGCTGTTAGGGGCACATGTCAGCTGTTGAAATCAGCTGCAATGTGCCTGAAAAGATGTGGGCTCAGCAACAGAGCCCACATCTGAGGGGAGACCCAACATTCACCATACATGTATGCCGCATGTCGTGAAGGGGTTAATTGTTGGTTAATTGTTGGTCAATTGTGTAATTGTCCTGACAATTGGGGGCAGCAGACGGCTGTTCGTGGCAAGAAGGTAATCCTCATTTCCCTTGGTCCCTTTTGGCTCATAATATTTCTGTGTCATACAGCATCAAGCAGACACTGTAGGCAATATACTGTATACACCAAGTGCGAGGGGTGCTTTGGTTGGCCAGAAGGGACCATTGATACCTGATCACTCAAGGTTTACACCTGGCACTTCCAAAATTCCTGATCCGGCTCCAAAAAGATGCCCTTAGGTATACACCAAGTAGCAACGAATGGTATACTCTTACCCCTTTCTGCTATCCTAGGTAACTGGCCTCATAAGATGTCGTAATTTTGAATGCGTCCAACCTCAACACTTTTACTCTTCACTGGACAGTCATTCGGATCCGCCAATCCATTATCTCCTTTTGAAATGTTGGGCGTCTGTTGTGATCCTAGTGGTAGAGGATCTCAAATGTACAAACTAAGTCTGCTAACACAAAAACTAGCTCATAGGGAGGTGGTAACTAGGCTGACCGAATATCTGATCCTAGCACACAACTAACAGTAGCCAGGGAACGTACCTACGTTGATTCTAGACGTCTCGCACCAGCCGGAGAACTAACTAACCCTTTCAGAGAAAATAAGACCTCACTTGCCTCCAGAGAAGGGACCCCAAAGATGAAATACAAGCCCCCAACAAATAATAACGGTGAGGTAAGAAGAAAAGACAAACGTAAGTATGAACTAGATTTAGCAAAGTGAGGCCCACTAAATAATAGCAGAAAATAGAAAGAGAACTTATTCGGTCAGCAAAAAACCCTATCAAAATATCCACGCTGAAAATCCAAGAACCCCCGCACCGACTAACGGTGCAGGGGGAGAATATCAGCCCCCAAGAGCTTCCAGCAAAAATCAGAATCACATTGTAACTAGCTGGAACAAAATATCAGAAATGCGGATAAACAAAAATAAGAAAGCAGGACTTAGCTTATCTTGCAAAAAGCAGGAGACAGGAGCCAAAAGACTAGACTGGTAACATCGATTCCAGGCACCATACTGAGTTTCCAGGAAGTCTAAATAGGAACACCCAGGCCAAACGACCCAGGTGGGTAAAAACCTGGAGACAGACAATCCAAGTGTCATACCGCTAGAGAACACAAGAGGGAGCCAAGAAATACAATTCACAACAGTACCCCCCCATTAAGGAGGGGACACCGAACCCTCACCAAGACCACCAGGACGATCAGGATGAGCCGCGTGAAAAGCACGAACCAAATCGGCCGCATGAACATCAGAGGCGACCACCCAGGAATTATCCTCCTGACCATAGCCCTTCCATTTGACCAGATACTGAAGCCTCCGTCTAGAGAGACGAGAATCTAAGATCTTCTCCACCACGTACTCCAACTCGCCCTCAACCAAGACCGGAGCAGGAGGGTCAACCGCAGGAACCACAGGCACAACATACCGCCGCAACAAAGACCTATGGAACACATTGTGAATGGCAAATGACACCGGAAGATCCAAACGAAAAGAAACTGGATTAAGGATTTCCAAAATTCTATACGGACCAATAAAGCGAGGCTTAAACTTAGGAGAGGAAACCTTAAGAGGGACATACCGAGAAGACAACCAAACCAAATCCCCAACACGAAGTCGGGGACCCACACCGCGGCAGCAGATGGCAAAACGCTGAGCCTTCTCCTGTGACAATTTCAAGTTGTCCACCACATGACTCCAAATCCGCTGCAATCTATCCACCACGGAATCCACCCCAGGACAGTCAGAAGATTCAACATGCCCCGAGGAGAAACGAGGATGAAAACCAGAATTGCAGAAAAATGGCGAAACCAAAGTAGCGGAACTAGCCCGATTATTGAGGGCAAACTCAGCCAATGGCAAAAAGGTCACCCAATCATCCTGATCCACAGAAACAAAACATCTCAAGTAAGCCTCCAGCGTCTGATTAGTTCGCTCCGTTTGGCCATTAGTCTGAGGATGAAAGGCAGATGAGAATGATAAATCAATGCCCATCTTAGCACAAAAAGATCCCCAGAACCTGGACACAAACTGGGACCCTCTGTCAGACACGATATTCTCAGGAATGCCATGCAAACGAACCACGTTCTGAAAGAATAAAGGAACCAGATCGGAAGAGGAAGGCAACTTAGGCAAGGGCACCAAATGGACCATCTTGGAAAAGCGATCACACACCACCCAGATGACAGACATACCTTGAGAAACCGGAAGATCTGAAATAAAATCCATGGAAATGTGTGTCCAGGGCCTCTTCGGGACCGGCAAGGGCAAAAGCAACCCGCTGGCACGAGAACAGCAAGGCTTAGCCCGAGCACAAATCCCACAGGACTGCACAAAAGAACGCACATCCCGCGACAAGGAAGGCCACCAAAAGGACCTAGCCACCAAATCTCTGGTACCAAAAATCCCAGGATGCCCTGCCAACACCGAGGAATGAACCTCAGAGATAGCTCTGCTGGTCCATTTATCAGGAACAAACAGTCTATCAGGTGGGCAAGAGTCGGGTCTACCAGCCTGAAATCTCTGCAACACACGTCGCAAATCAGGAGAAATGGCCGACAAAATTACTCCCTCTTTAAGAATACCAGCTGGCTCTGAGACTCCCGGAGAGTCAGGCACAAAACTCCTAGAAAGAGCATCTGCCTTCACATTCTTTGAACCAGGCAGGTATGAAACCACAAAGTCAAAACGAGAGAAAAACAACGACCAACGAGCCTGTCTAGGATTCAGGCGCTTAGCAGACTCGAGATACATCAAATTCTTGTGATCAGTCAAGACCACCACACGATGCCTAGCTCCCTCGAGCCAATGACGCCACTCCTCAAATGCCCACTTCATGGCCAACAACTCCCGATTACCCACATCATAGTTCCGCTCCGCAGGCGAAAACTTCCTAGAAAAAAAAGCACAAGGTCTCATCACAGAACAACCAGAGCCTTTCTGCGACAAAACAGCCCCTGCACCGATCTCAGAAGCGTCTACTTCAACCTGAAAGGGAAGTGAAACATCAGGCTGGCACAAAACAGGCGCCGAAGTAAACCGGCGCTTCAGCTCCCGGAAAGCCTCTACGGCTGCCGGAGCCCAATTAGTCACATCAGAACCTTTCTTGGTCATATCCATCAAAGGTTTCACAACGCTAGAGAAATTAGCAATAAAACGACGGTAGAAATTAGCAAAACCCAAGAATTTCTGAAGACTCTTAACGGACGTAGGTTGGGTCCAATCATGAATAGCTTGGACCTTGACTGGGTCCATCTCCACTGTAGACGGGGAGAAAATGAAACCCAGAAAGGAAACCTTCTGCACTCCAAAGAGACACTTTGAGCCTTTCACGAACAAAGCATTATCACGCAAAACCTGAAACACCATCCTGACTTGCTTTACATGAGAATCCCAATCATCAGAAAAAAACAGAATATCATCCAGATAAACAATCATAAATCCATCTAGATACTTCCGGAAGATGTCATGCATAAAAGACTGAAACACAGAAGGGGCATTAGAGAGCCCAAAAGGCATCACCAAGTACTCAAAATGACCTTCGGGCGTATTGAACGCAGTTTTCCATTCATCTCCCTGCTTAATGCGCACAAGGTTGTACGCACCACGAAGATCTATCTTGGTGAACCACTTAGCACCCTTAATCCGAGCAAACAAGTCCGACAACAGTGGCAAAGGATACTGAAATTTGACCGTGATTTTATTCAGAAGTCGATAGTCTATACAAGGTCTCAAAGACCCGTCCTTTTTGGCTACAAAAAAAAAAATCCCGCACCAAGAGGGGAAGAGGATGGACGAATATGTCCCTTCTCTAAAGACTCCTTTATATAAGAACGCATTGCAGCATGTTCAGGTACAGATAAATTAAATAAACGTCCCTTAGGAAATTTACTACCAGGAATCAAATCTATAGCGCAGTCACAGTCCCTATGCGGAGGAAGGGCACTGGACCTGGACTCACTAAATACATCCTGATAGTCCAACAAATACTCCGGAACTTCAGAAGGAGTAGAAGAAGCAATAGACACCGACGGGGAATCGCAATGAATTCCCTGACAACCCCAACTTGACACAGACATTGCCTTCCAATCTAAGACTGGATTATGGGTCTGTAACCATGGCAGACCTAAAACGACCAAATCATGCATTTTATGCAGAACAAGAAAACGAATCACCTCCCGATGTTCAGGAGTCATGCACATGGTCACTTGTGTCCAATACTGCGGCATATTCTCTGCCAATGGCGTAGCATCAATTCCTCTAAGAGGAATGGAATTTTTTAAAGGCTCCAGGACAAAACCACAGCGCTTGGCAAATGACAAGTCCATAAGGCTCAGGGCAGCACCTGAATCCACAAGCGCCATAGCAGGGTAGGAAGACAATGAGCAAATTAGAGTTACAGACAAAATAAACTTAGGATTTAAATTACCAATGGTGACAGGACTAATCATCTTTGTTAGGCGTTTAGAGCATGCCGAGATAACATGTGTAGAATCACCACAGTAAAAACATAACCCATTCTGACGTCTATGATTTCTTCGTTCAGCTCTAGTCTGAATTCTATCACATAACATTGAGTCAGGTGCCTGTTCAGACAGCACTGCCAGAGGATTAGCAGATTTGCGCTCCCGCAAACGCCGATCTATCTGAATGGCCAAAGCCATAGAATCACTCAGACTTGTAGGAATGGTAAAACCCACCATCACATTCTTAATGGCTTCAGAAAGGCCATTTCTGAAAATTGCGGCCAGAGCACACTCATTCCACTGAGTGAGCACGGACCATTTCCGAAATTTTTGGCAATACACTTCAGCCTCATACTGGTCCTGAGAGATAGCCAGCAACGCTTTCTCTGCCTGAATTTCAAGATTGGGCTCCTCATAAAGTAAACCGAGCGCCAGAAAAAACGCATCAATGTTTGCCAATGCTGGATCTCCTGGCGCCAATGCAAAAGCCCAATCCTGAGGGTCGCCGCGCAAGAAAGAGATAACAATTTTAACTTGCTGAGCTGAGTCTCCAGACGAACGCGGTCTCAAAGATAGAAACAATTTACAATTATTCCTGAAATTCCTAAATTTAAATCGATCACCAGAGAAAAGTTCAGGAATAGGTATCTTAGGCTCTGACATAGGACTGCTAGTAACGAAATCCTGAATGCCCTGCACTCTTGCAGCAAGCTGATCCACACTAGTAATCAGAGTCTGAACATTCATGTCTGTAGCAGAGCTTCAAGCCACTCAGAGAAAAAGGGGAAGAAGAAAAAAAAAAAAAAACTCAGAACTTCTTTTCTTTTAATCTTGCTTCAGCAATGCATTAATGGCCTGGAATACTGTTGTGATCCTAGTGGTAGAGGATCTCAAATGTACAAACTAAGTCTGCTAACACAAAAACTAGCTCATAGGGAGGTGGTAACTAGGCTGACCGAATATCTGATCCTAGCACACAACTAACAGTAGCCAGGGAACGTACCTACGTTGATTCTAGACGTCTCGCACCAGCCGGAGAACTAACTAACCCTTTCAGAGAAAATAAGACCTCACTTGCCTCCAGAGAAGGGACCCCAAAGATGAAATACAAGCCCCCAACAAATAATAACGGTGAGGTAAGAAGAAAAGACAAACGTAAGTATGAACTAGATTTAGCAAAGTGAGGCCCACTAAATAATAGCAGAAAATAGAAAGAGAACTTATTCGGTCAGCAAAAAACCCTATCAAAATATCCACGCTGAAAATCCAAGAACCCCCGCACCGACTAACGGTGCAGGGGGAGAATATCAGCCCCCAAGAGCTTCCAGCAAAAATCAGAATCACATTGTAACTAGCTGGAACAAAATATCAGAAATGCGGATAAACAAAAATAAGAAAGCAGGACTTAGCTTATCTTGCAAAAAGCAGGAGACAGGAGCCAAAAGACTAGACTGGTAACATCGATTCCAGGCACCATACTGAGTTTCCAGGAAGTCTAAATAGGAACACCCAGGCCAATCGACCCAGGTGGGTAAAAACCTGGAGACAGACAATCCAAGTGTCATACCGCTAGAGAACACAAGAGGGAGCCAAGAAATAGAATTCACAACAGGCGTCGCCCCCCCCCATCCCCCTTGCATGCCATCTCGGGTATCTACAAATTGTTGAGAGACCTAGATCTGGAAACCTTCCTCCATTTTGCAAAGCTTGGGAGACTGTCCTCCAAAGAACAGTTACAAAGAAGCAGTGAGATTTGGCTATGGCTACTAAATTACAAAAAAACAAGCTATAAAATTATTTCAAGGTGGTACTGGGTCTCCTCTGCTTTGTATAAATGGTTCCCAGAGGTATCTAGTCTATTTTGGTGTTGAGGGGATGATGTCACATATATGGTCATCTGGCCTGGCTTTGGAGGAAAATAAAAATAAAATTGCTACTTTCCCGTGTGAGACTTTTGATGTGTAACAAGATTTGTTTTCTGATTAAAACATTTCCCACATTCTGAACATGAAAATGGCTTCTCCCCTGTGTGAATTATCTGATGTCTAACAAGGCTTGTCTTCACTGGAAAACATTTCCCACATTCTATACATGAATATGGCATTTGCCCTATGTGAATTCTTTGATGCACATTTAAACCTGATTTTCGATTAAAACATTTCCCACATTCGGAACATGGAAATGGGCTGTTGCCTGTGTGACTTACCTGATGTATAACAAGACTTGATTTATATGTAAAACATTTCCCACATTCTGAACATGAAAATGGCTTCTCCCCTGTGTGAATTCTCTGATGTTGAACAAGACTTGACTTCTCTGTAAAACATTTCCCACATTCTGAGCAACAAAATGGCTTATCCCCTAGGTGAACTTTCTGATGCTTAGCAAGATCCAATTTCGTATACCAGCATTTCCCACACTCTGAACATGAAAAAGGCTTCTCCCCTGTATGCATTCTCTGATGATGAATAACAAGATTTGCTTTCCGGTTAAAACATTTTCCACATTCTGAACAAGAAAATTGCTTATACCCTGTGTGAACTTTCTGATGTTTAGCCAGATCAGATTTTGTACAATAACATTCCCCACACTCTGAACATAAAAAGGGCTTCTCTCCTGTGTGAATTCTCTGATGGGTCAGAAGTTTGGATTTCTCACTATAACATTTCCCACATTCTGAACAGGAACATGGTTTCTCCCCTGTGTGACTTTTCTGATGTGTAACTAAATTTGATTTCTGTGTAAAACATTTCCCGCATTCTGAACAAGAAAATGGCTGGTCTCCTGTGTGACTTCTCTGATGTTTAACAAGTATGGATTTCTCACTATAACATTTTCCACATTCTGAACATGAAAATGGCTTCTCTCCTGTATGACTTCTCTGATGAGTGACGAGGTATGATTTTTGTGTAAAACATTTCCCACATTCTGAACATGAATATGGCTTCTCTCCTGTGTGAAGTTTCTGATGTGCAACAAAGTTTGATTTTTGTGTAAAACATTTCCCACATTCTGAACATGAAAATCGCTTCTCCCCTGTGTGATTTTTCAGATGTACATCAAGACTTGCTTTCCAATTAAAACATTTCCCACATTCTGAACATGAAAATGGCTTCTCACCTGTATGCATTATCTGATGTTTAACAAGACATGATTTGCTTGTAAAACATTTTCCACATTCTGAACATGAAAATGGCTTGCCCCTTGTGTGATTTTTCAGATGTGCAACAAGATTTGTTTTCCGTTTAAAACTTTCCCCACATTCTGAACATGAAAATGACTTCTCCCCTGTGTGAATTCTCTGATGTGTTACAAGACATGATTTGTCTTTAAAACATTTCCCACATTCTGAACATGAAAATGGCTTCTCCCCTGTGTGAATTCTCTGATGTGTTACAAGACATGATTTGTCTGTAAAACATTTCCCACATTCTGAACATGAAAATGGTTTCTCCCCTGTATGAATTCTCAGATGTGTAACAAGATTTCCTTTCCAATTAAAACATTTTCCACATTCTGAACATGAAAATTGATTCTCCCCTGTGTCAGCTATTTCATGTTCAGCAGCCCTTCTGGGACTTTTGTTTTGCATATTTGTCTTTGTTGAAGCAGAAACAAAGACCTGTTGAAAAGGATCAGATGACAGATTTTTTCTCATGAGATCTTGAGGTGTATCTGGTATAATGACATGTTCTTCACACTTATCGATTGCGATACCAAGATTATCTGCGGAAAAATCTGAGAATAGCAAATGTCCCTCAGAGCTCCTGGTACAGTGATCTGCCAAGAATAAAAATGATGTTATTTTCCAGTAACATTGCATTGGAATGATATTACTTTTTATATTATATACTTTATAGCATTTTCATGCAAACTGTAATACATTTCAATTATTGACAGACTAAGACAATAGACCACAAAGATGGACTGATAGATTATAGTGTTAGGCCACCAGGTAATGTCCTTACAAATTTACGTATCTCTATTATAGCCATCTTTTCAGTTCATGTTTCGTTGTGTCTGTCATTAATCGTTTCCAGTTACGTGTTCAGAGGAAACTCATAAAAGGGATCTGTAATCAGTTTTATTAGGTGATTCCTTCTCATACATTCTCTGACAGGTATAAGCACTATAGCACAGAGCAAAGCACATTGGAGCAGATTTCTCATGTACACATGTCATGGTTTTGGAGAAAAAATTAGTTTTTTTTAATGTAACTAAATAGTGGATACAAGAAAGGAGAACAAGTCCTTCATATTCTTATATATGTCATGCATGCCAATAGAAACATTGGCTGAATATGGGAGCACTGGGGAATCTGAAAAAGTATTTTCAACAGTGTCCTCTGCAAACATAGTTGTCCCTCCCTGGTTCTTTTGTAGATCACTTATTTACAAATTATTTACATGTACTATTAATATTTATTTACTTATCTATTTACACTATCAGCTCATTTTGTTTTTACCCTTGGTTATGGTTGCAAGACTGCATCGCTGCTGTTCAAAACCTTTGCTCAGCAAGCCATGACAGACATGTACTGGGCATGACCATAGTTACTGCTCTATGGTGCAAAGCACATTCAAGCTTAATACCAAGAGGAAGAGTGCCCATGTAACCCTACCCATGTGAGCACAGAGCAGACACTGTAAGAAATAAAGGCATCTTCCAGCAAGGCTGAGATCACACCCCATTTCTCGAAATTCTACGGGGTTCACCAAGTCATAAATCAGTGATGGCACAACAGCAACATGACCGGGCTGGAGCAGAGTTTGGCAGATGTGAATGACTGGGAGTGTACACCTGGATCATTGTCACACACTCAGGGACGGAGGCCTGACAGTGAGATAGAAATAGAGGAGTAAGAGTATGAAAAGCAATAGTCATGGATGATGCCAATGAAAACATCGACCACTTACTACTTGGGCATGCAGCCTGGCTACCAAAAATACACGTGCGAGGAGAACATGTAGGAGGATAGATTGAGCCTTCGTCATATAGCTGGTCAGTGTGCTTTTCCCAAATGAGTAGGTGATGTTGCCTCATGTGCTTATGAGGAGCTGTAGTTCCTAGACTTTTCTTGCTTGTATATCCACTGTTTTTATTCTTCATGCAAAGCTTCACATTGCATAACAACTGACCACCAATACAACCATGACCAAAGCTTTCAGGTGCTATTCAAACAACGTCCTTCAGCAACATCAGTTGTGGCATCACGTTTTCTTTTCTCTTTTACACTACCCTCTTCATTGCAATTGCCACCATTTCTTTTACCATATATTTTAACAACAATTTGCCAAAAGTTCATCTTTTCAACCTAAATTATTCACCCTTCTCAAAAATGACATGAGAAGACATGCTGGGTAAAAAAAAATGAGCAACTACAAAATCCTGCTGTATTAGTGTTGCATGTGTGAAAATTAACTAGTATACAGGTGAACAAAAACAGACATGCATAGTGAAATGTTTGGATATTTTCAATCAATTTCCTGTTTTTTTAACAAAATTGTCTTCCCTTCTCAGTAGAAAAAGACAAATAATGCTAAGTAGGTACACGTTCAAAAATGCAGCCACTACAGATGTATTGGTGTGATATAAATGTATGTGAACATTAACTAGTAAAACATGCGTCAATTTAAAAAAAAATGTAAAAAATGTATATGACACACACACCAACACAAAGTTTACTGAGGTAGATAGTTATAAATCTAGATTTTGGTCAACTTTGTTTAGTACCATATTTTTTGGACTATAAGATGCACCAGACCATAAGACTCACCTAGGTTTTAGAGGAGGAAATTAGGAAAAATATTTGAAGCAAAAATGTGGTCAATTGGGGGCGTGGCTATGTAGCAGAGAGAGGAAGACGTGCCTGTGTGAGCTCCTACCATCCTGACTATATTCTGCCATTAAAACCCGTCATCCACACAAAACTAGGGCTGGCGCTGATGTCCTGGGACCCCCAGGTATCTGAGGACCCCTTCGGTTTGACACAGTGAGGTCCTGGAGCGCCGAATACTGCGGTGGACCGGGCTGGTGAGGACTTCTTGTGTGGCGGCGGCCATATTACCTGTGCGCGCCCTGGCTGGACAGAGCGCAAGTGCCGGCTCCCTTTAGTGTCGGGTTTTCCCTGCGGTTTGACAGACACCGGCAGAGATCGCTGAGAGACATCGGGGCGCAGAAGCCGGAGGATCTAGGCAGGCGGCGGTGCCTGTGGGAGCCGAGGGTGCTGGAGGGACACACGTGGAGCAGCGGCCATTTTATGCACGCGCGCCCTGGGACATAGGGCGTCATTATCTCCTACTGGCACCGGACTTTCTTCATAACGGAGCCGAGAGGGGCAGGATCGCAGCGGTGAGACTCACTTTATTACATGACAGCTGAGGGGCCTGTGGTGGACGGAGAGGCGGCCATTACTGAAGCACGCTGTCTAACAGCACAGGCAGTGTCGCTCTATACATTAACAGTGCTGCAGGTGAAACATTCTTGTGCTTGAGATCTGGTGAGGGGGTGCGGTGTATGTATGCCCTGAGACATTGGGCCCTGCACCTCCTCTATTAATCAATCACTGCACTTGTGACATTATAATAGTGGGAATTAACCCCCCCTTTCTGCTGCTCTCCCTGCCAGCAAAAGCTGAGCGCCCGTCCAACATATAAGGTCTAACCACATAAATCAACACCTGGACTACTCCCCTGCGGTCCTCCCTACCATTACTGGCTAACACATAATATATGGAACTTTGGAGCATCATCTAATACTATATAGAACTTGCTTCATTTATATTCACAGAATTGGTGCACGGTCTGCCTATAACTACTTTCAGCACTAACCTGTGAGGTCCTTTTGTGTATACCCGCCATGCAGCATCCTAGAGGAGCAACGGCTGCTGAAAAACTTAAAAAATTTGCCAAGGATGACCCTCATGAAAATGTGCGCAATCTTAGGAATAACCCCACATCCTCTCAACGCAGAGGTCGCCCCTCTGACGGCACTGGGGAAGTAGAGGAGGAAGAACTGACTCTCAAACAGGCATCGGAGCAGTTAATGCAGGCCATATCCCTCACTAGGGCATCTCTTACAGAGAAAATAGAGGATGTGCATACTGAGGTGGGCCGCCTGCGACATGACATGCAAACTATGAGGGGGCGTATATCAGAGGTTGAAACGAGGGTATCTACTATAGAAGACACTATTACTCCTATGGAAGCCAAATTAACCAAAGCCACTGGATCTGTAAATGCTTGGAGGCAAAAGGCAGATGACCTGGAAAATAGACTGCGCCGGAACAATGTCCGAATCATAGGTCTCCCGGAGCGTTCAGAGGGTCAGCAACCTGAGCAATTTCTGGAGGGCTGGCTGAAATCCACACTGGGAGATGAATTCTCCTCAACATTCTCGGTGGAAAGAGCCCATAGAGTACCAACTAGGCCTCTGCCTCCTGGAGCTCCGCCGAGACCTTTCCTGGCACGTCTTCTTAATTGCAGAGACAGAGATACTATTCTTCGCTTGGCGCGACAGAAGGGCCTCATCAAACTTGGCAATGCCACCATATCAATCTTTCCAGATTTTTCTGCAGAACTTCAAAAACAACGTGCAAGATTTGTGGATGTTAAAAAGCAACTTAGAGACAAGAACATTGTTTATTCTATGCTCTACCCGGCTCGGCTCCGTATCGTCCACAATAGTTCCTCATTATTCTTCACGGACCCAGCGGAGGCGATTGAATGGCTGCGATCTCACGGAGGATCAAATATGGAAGTCCCCTAGCCTGGGTTCCTTGGAAGTTGGCAATAAGAATTGAGCTTTCCGTATAGGTGCGGGGAAATCAACAATACCGGACACTGAATTCAGTGAGGGTATCCCCTTTTCAATCTGACTGTGGGAGGATGGAAATACTCTCCCCTACCGTTCAAGTTTTCTTGTTCCATTTGGTTTTATGGTTTTGTTTTGGTTGTTTATTAGGTAAAGCTGCCGCTGATATTAAATCTACGCCTAATATGCTACTGCTGGAATACACCCAAATAATAATGATATGTATTGATTTTTCCCTCAAGAGTAAATATGGGAACTGAACTTATATGCATGACCTGGAATATCCGAGGTATAAAGACCCCTAAAAAGAAAATTAAAGTATTTTCACAGATAAAAAGATACCATCCCCACATTGTAGCACTGGTAGAAACACATTTGACAAGAGATAAAGTTCGATGTATGCAAAAGCCGTGGGTGCAATGGTCCTTACATGCCTTCCACACCAGTTATTCAAGAGGGGTCTCTCTACTAGTGCACAAAGAGGTCAGATGGGAGGCAAGGGAGGCGAGACGTGATCCAGAGGGTCGTTTTGTTTTTGTACATGCATTTATTAACTCGCGAGAATACGTATTGTTATGTATCTATAACCCCCCCCCTGCTAATATATCAGTTCTCCGTCTGGCCCTAGGCTTCTCTTTAAAGTACCCGGAGGCGAATGTTATCTGCATGGGAGACTTCAATTTGATTATGAATCCATCCATAGATAAACTGAGATTAGATGATGCAACGACAGGAGACATTATACCTCAACCCCCCTCTCAACTAGCATTATTTATGGACGGTAGTGGTTGGTTGGATTTGTGGAGAATAAATCATCCGGGGATCAAGGGGTATACCTGCCACTCATCCACTAGACAATCATTATCTAGGATAGATTATATATTTGGGTCAAGTGGGTTGGCACTGTGGGTAGATGGTATTGAGCATGGTAACCGAGGGATCTCGGATCATTCCCCAATTATCCTTAAACTTAAATATGGACGATCCGATTCTCACAGCGGGTCCTGGAAATTGAGCCCCTTCTGGTTAAAATTAATAGACTCAAGTGACAGGACGGTTACTCAATTAGATACCTTCATTCTGATACACTCGGAACTTCAAAATCTTGGTTTACTCTGGGACACACTGAAGGCATATTTAAGGGGATGTCTGTCCTCGACTATCTCCTATATAAAGAGGGCAACAGCGAAAGAGGATGAGGAGATGGAACAGAGATTAAAGGCTTCAGAGGCTGCCTATATAGCTAATCAATCCAGCAATAACAGAATTGAATGGCTCACCTCCCAGAGACTTTATACCCAACATATAGAGGTTAAATCGAAACGTAAATTGTTTTTCACGCGCCAATCTTATTTTGAGCTAGGAAATCAGGCTAGTACACTGCTGGCCTTTTTGGTACGTCAACACAATACCTCCAATACAATTTTACAGATTCGGGTGTCTGATGGATCTTTAGTATCCTCTTCTGATGAGATACTTCGGTGCTTCTATGACTATTATACTATGTTATATAAATCTAGTAACAACTCTAATGTTGATGAGTGCTTAGATTATTTATCAGATATTACATTCCCCTCACTAAACTCATCGCAACAAACCCTTATGGAAGCTGAATTTACTTTAGAAGAGGTGGAGCAGGCTATGGCTGACATGGCATCTGGAAAGGCCCCAGGACCTGATGGGTTTCCCATAGAATTCTATAGGAAATACCGGGACAAGCTAGCCCCCATATTGCTAAAGGTACTCAAGGGAATATGGGAAGGGGAATCTATTCCTGAAACGTTCTACGATGCTAATGTTATAGTACTTAAGAAGGAGGGGAAGGACCCCTTAGATTGTGGATCATATAGACCAATTTCTTTGGTAAATGTAGATTATAAAATCTTCACTAAGATATTAGCCACTAGACTAAACAAGATCATACTAGATCTTATACACCCGGATCAAACCGGTTTTATGCCAGGGAAAAACACTTCTATAAATATCAGGAGGGTACAGTCAGTCATACAATATAGTTCTCTGGAAACAGATAACAAATGGGCATTGGCTTCGCTGGACGCAGCCAAGGCTTTCGATTCCCTAGAATGGCCCTTCTTGGTTGCATGTTTGCGTAAATATGGGTTCGGGAGTAAATTTTTGAGAGGGATAGCCACGCTATATGCAAAACCCAAGGCACGCGTAGTAGTGAACGGCTTAATGTCTGCATCGTTCTCCCTACATAGAGGTACTCGGCAGGGGTGCCCTCTTTCCCCAGCTCTATTTGCCCTGGCAATAGAGGCTCTGGCAATACGAATGAGATCTTCTGTGGACATTAAAGGGATACATATTGCTGATAGGGTCGAGGTCATCGGTCTGTATGCTGATGACATGGTGGTGTTTATGGATCAAACGGAGGTCACTCTACCAAAAGTAATAACGATGATTGATAGATTCAGTAAATTTTCTGGCCTCTATATAAATTGGGGAAAGTCTGCTTTGATGCCTCTTTCCCACACTCCAATGTCCCGCCTTGAAACCCTCTCATTGCTACCCATTGTCTCCCAGTTCAAATATCTAGGAATATATATGTCCCAAAGTAGTCACCTAGATCTACATCTCAATATATTCCCGTTACTTGACGTGGTCAAATCCAAATTTGCTACCTGGGACAAACTACCATTATCTGTAGCTGGACGCATCAATCTTATAAAGATGATATTACTCCCCAAGTTGAGTTATTGTTTCCAACATAGTGCAGTTATTATACCTAAGTCCTTCTTCGCAACCCTAAATTCCCTTACTACATCCTTCGTATGGGGAAAGGCTAGACCTAGACTTAAACTATCTACTCTACAGAGACCTAAACAAGGGGGTGGGGCGGCTCTGCCAGATTTTTACTTATATTACCTAGCGGGCCAGGCCAGAATGTTGAATACGTGGATGCCCGGGAAGATTCTTCCCAACTCTGAACATCACATTTTGTACTCAGCTAAAGTTGATTGCCCACTGGGTTTTTTGGAAATGGAGAGAACTGCGATTCCTCATTTACTCCCTATACTCCGGCTAGCACGTTCAATATGGAGGCAACTTAAAAAATTAATAGGATTTGCTGATATAGCAACTGAAATGCCTTTGTGGAATAATGGTTATTTCCCGATATTACTGGGTCACCCATCCACCAAATTCTGGACATCATATAGTGTCCTCACAGTGGGTAATTTACACCAGCGGGGGATTTTTGTCTCCTTCGAGCAATTACAAACTATATACAATATACCGAGGTCTCAGTTTTTCCGTTACCTGCAACTAAGGTCAGCCTTCCAATCGTATATGCGGAGTGCGGGTACAGGACGTGCTATTTCAGATTTACCGTTAATAGGTATCCTTAATTCACAGGGCCCCCAGGGACTTATTTCTTCTCTATATACCTATCTATTATCCATAAATGAGAGATCCACCTTAGACTCCATTAAAGGGAAGTGGGGACGGCTCCTTCCAGACACTCTGGAGGAGGAATGGGATGAAATTTTGGAATCCCCAACTAAAGTTTCCCCATCAGTTAATAATAGGATGACACAATTATATATCATACATCAGTCCTATTTGACCCCAATTCGTCTCTTCAAAATGGGTCGTCTACACTCATCAGACTGCCTGAGATGCCATTCCAGCAACGCAGATTTCATCCACATGATATGGCAATGTCCTATTATTTCCCAATTCTGGAAAGAGGTAACGACATTACTGACTTCACTGATATCTATCCCTGTCCCACTTGAACCTTTGGTTTGTTTATTTGGAGTATGGGAAGCTGAGACTTGGGATCGTTATGTAGACATTTTTCTGAGGGAGACTTTGTTTCTGGCGCGTAAGGTGCTGGCCCTACGATGGATGGGGAGCTCTGGTCCAACTCTTAGAACATGGGTTGATCTGGTGAACTCTATTGTTCCATATGAACGGGCATTGTACCAAAATAGGGGCAATCCAGCCAAATTTGAGAAGATATGGGGGAGATGGAACTCCTCCTCTCATACCGTTTAGATTAACATATCTTAATAACTATGCAAGGAAAGGGTGTCGGAATACACGGAGCAGCGGTGGCTTACAGGGCGAAACTTACTTAGAATTTTCCTCTCAGTGGCAGCGCATTAGTTTTGAAAGTTTTATTAGAAGATAAGGTAGATAAAGTTTGTATAAGACATGACCAAATGATTGACATGCACTACTTGTAACCTTTGCAATATCCCAATTGTGGTTATATGTAAAAAATTTATGTACTTTCTAGATGTTGGGAATGTAAACAATGTATGTACAATTGATATTGTTATTAATAAACGAATTTAAAAAAAAAATGTGGTCAATTCTGTACTTAATATCCCCTATCCTGGTATATATTTACCTTATCCCCATCCCGATACACATGTCTCCCCTCATCCCTACCGTGGTATGCATGGTCCCCTCATCCCTATCCTGGTAGGAATGGTTCCCCTCATCACTATCCTGGCAGGAATGATCGCCCTCCTCCCTATCCTAGTATGCCTGGCCCCATTCCTATCCTGGTATGCAGGGCCCCGATCTCATTCGATTATGCATGACCGCAACACTATTCTCGTATGCATGGCCCCATTCTTATAATTGGCCCCCACCCCCATCCTGGTATGCATGGCCCCATCAGAAAACATTAAAAAATTAACAAACATTACACTTACATTCCTGGCGCTCCATTGCAGCTTACTGCTCCATTGTCAGCAGCTGCTTTATGCTTGTAAGCAGAACATGGCAGTGACGTGATCATGGGAACGCCAGCGTGGCAAAGTGAAAAATTGTGAGTCGCAAATTTCACACAAATCGCAATTGTTTGAATTTGCCTGGACAAAAGAGTTAGCTATAACTATATACTGGGGGATATCACCATAAGGATAATAATATATACAGTTGTGCTCAAACCTTTGCATACCCCAATCGAATTTTTGCTTTCTTTGGCCTTTTTTCAGAGAATATGAATGATAACACCAAAACTTTTTCTCCACTCATGGTTAGTGTTTGAGTGAAGCCACTTATTGTCAAACTACTGTGTTTTCTCTTTTTAAATCATAATGACAACCCAAAACATCCAAATGATCCTGATCAAAAGTTCACATACCCCATTTCTTAATACCCTGTATTGCCCCCTCTAGCATCAATGACAGCTTGAAGTCTTTTGTGGTAGTTGTTGATGAGGTTCTTTATTTTCTCAGATGGTAAAGCTGCCCACTCTTCTTGGCAAAAAGCCTCCAGTTCCTGTAAATTCCTGGGCTGTCTAGTATGAACTGCGCGCTTGAGATCTCCCGAGAGTGGCTCAATGATACTGAGGTCAGGAGACTGAGATGGCCACTCCAGAACCTTCACTTTGTTCTGCTGTAGCCACTGACAGGTCAACTTGGCCTTGTGTTTTGGATCATTTCATGTTGGAACGTCCAAGTAAGTCCTATGCGCAGCTTCAGGGTTGATGATTGCAATTTTTTTTTTTTTATCTTCGTTTATTGAAAATATACAAACACATTTCCCATATCCATAAACAGGAGTACAATTTGTTATTACACTGGTTTACAAAATCAAAAGCAACAATGCATGAATTAGTAGTGTTCATTCCCATGTCTGGTCATTAACCATCCAACAATGCTACAATGTGATTATATATTTCACACACATCTATAAATATTGACAGACGAGATGGAGGGGGAGTCACCCCTGAAACCTTGCCATCCAGCCAGAGCCTATCAAGGCAATCTTTCATAACTAGATTAAAGTCTCCCATGCATATGATATGTGCATCCGGATAATTCAAAGCAAAACTCAACGCCTTTTTTATAATAGACATATTAGCGGGAGGGGGGTTGTATATACACATTATAACATAATCTTTCAAATTAACCCATGCATGTACAAAGATAAAACGGCCCTCAGGATCTCTCCGTACCTCCCCAACTTCCCATCTGACATCTCTATGTATTAATAGAAAGACCCCTCTAGAATAGCTAGTGTGGAATGTATGTAGAGACCATTGCACCACGGCTTTTGCACATAGCGGACCGAGTCTCTGGTCAAGTGTGTTTCAACCAGGGTTACAATATGAGGATGGTAAAGCCTTATTTGAGAAAATACTTTAACTCTCTTTCGGGGTGACCCAAGGCCTCTAACGTTCCAAGTCATACATGTAAGATCAGATGCCATACCCCTTCATCCACATATAATATACATTGTCACGCCGATTACACTTCTGGTGTACAATGGAAAAAAACATGGCAGCAATTTCTATATAACCAATACCTAACAATACTAAAACAAAATAAAGCAAAATATGTTTCAAAAGGGAGCAAACTTTCATGCTCCTGTCACAGTCCAAAAAAGAGGGTACCATCTCTGAACACAGAGTCCGGTATAGTTGTTTTCCTGGACTTTGGCGGAAAGAGCTCCTATCATTGAAAAAAGAAGAGAAAATAAAAGGAGAAAAAAACCCAATGAGAGAGTTCCATTTCCAATGTATCTATATATAGAGACGGCAGATGATCTAGGACTTTTTCCCCCCCATTCGCTCCCACATGGGATCGCATCCATTCCTCGGCTGCTTCTGGGGTCATAAAAAAGAAGGAAGAGCCCTTGCAAACAATCCTAAGACGGGCAGGATAGATCATTGAATATAAAATGTTTTTTTCCCTGAGTTGCTTGTTTATCTCCATGAATTGAGCACGTTGATATTGCAGTTCCATAGAGAAGTCCGGGAATATTGAAATAGTAGCATTATTGAATTTAATTGGACTTTTTGGTCTTGCCTTACGAAGCACAGCATCTCTATCTCTGCAATTCAAAAGGCGCTCCAAAAAGGGTCTCAGTGGGGCGCCCGGGGGAAGAGGTTTTGTTGGAACTCTATGGGCCCTTTCCACAGAGAATGTAGAGGAGAATGCATCTCCCAAAGTATCTTTCAGCCAACTCTCCAAGAATTGTTCAGGTTGTTGACCTTCTGAGCGTTCTGGTAGCCCAATAATACGGATATTATTCCAACGTAGTCTGTTCTCTAGGTCGTCTGCCTTCTGTTTCCAGGCATTTATAGAGCCAGCCACTTTTGTCAGTTTAGTTTCCATGGGTACAGAATTGTCTTCCAGGCGAGATACCCCTGACTCCACCTCCGTGATAAGACCTCTCATGGATTGCATGTCTTGTCGAAGGCGTCCCACCTCAGAGGGTACCTCCTCTATTTTCCCATTTAGGGATGTCCTGGTTAGAGAAATAGCCTGCATCAACTGCTCAGATGCTTGTTTCAAAGTTAGGTCCTCCTGATTCCCATCCTCCTCGCTATCAGATGCACGTTTTTTTGGCTGGCTTGCGGTCTTGGCCCCAAATGAATTGTCTTTATTTAACCGCAGGTTATCAGGGGGATCAGATCGTGCATATTTTCTTAGCTTTTCAGTTGCACCTGAGGTTCTTGGGCGGTGCATAGTTAATATTTTTAGGAGTAAGTTCCGATCACTATAGCACTTTAATAGGATACAGTCACTACTTGGTTAATGCACCAGTATGCTACAGTGTAGATATTTCTGTGCTAAATATCTGCACAGCGTGCAAAAGTCCTTGCAGTAGGAGTAATGTGCAGCACCAAAGATTTATTGCAGCTTTTACACTTATTTCCCTGGGGGGGAGGAGCAGGTCAGGGAGACAGAGTCAAAGTAAATAGAGCTCATTGTCCTTCAATAAATGCAGGCCCTTCCTCCAAACAGTGTTAGGATATAGTAAAATATTCTCTATAACAGTCTCCCCATGGTATTTAGCAGACCAGCCACTTATCAGTCACTGCAACTTCTGCAGCTGTACTCTGGATGGCGGGAGCGAAGGGAGAGATGTCAGATGCAGAGCAGACGCTGGATCCGGCCGGTGTTATACGGTATTAAGGATGGGGGGGAGCGCAGGGCCCATTTCTCAGGGCTCACACTGTGCACTCCCCCTTTCGTACCTCCAGGAGCTTCACCTGCGCCCAGCTAGCTCCTCCTGAGCCGAGTGCCACTGCTCCCCTTCTTTCACGGCCGACACAAGTGGCAATAAAGATTGGAGATCTGCTTTATAGGGAGTAATCAAGCCAAAAGGTGAGGTAATAGAGCAGCTGTTGGTACCAGGGCCCTATAGACGCAGGGTGTTAGACATGGCTCATTCCCAAGTGTTGGGTGATCATCTGGGGCAGATAAGACACCGGAGCGCATTCTGCGGAGATTCTACTGGCCTGGGTGTTACAAAGATATTGTGAACCATTATCGTTCCTGCCCCACGTGCCAACTGACCGCCCCAGTAGCCTACTTCCGTAGTCCTCTGGTTCCATTGCCCATTATCGAGGTGCCATTCGAGCAAATAGCGATGGATCTGGTGGGACCCTTGGTAAAATCTGCAAGAGGACATCAATACATATTGGTGGTCCTGGATTATGCTACCCGGTACCCAGAGGCAGTACCCTTAAGAAATGCCTCGGCCAAGTGTATCTCTAAGGAGCTGATCCATATCTTCTCCCGAACAGGCTGCCGAAGGAGATTCTGATGGACCAAGGGACCCCCTTCATGTTGAAGGTCATTGAAGACACAAAAGAGCACAGTAAGACCAAAAACACTGTTGTCTTACTAGTAAAAAGATGGAAAAAACAGGGTATTTGGTTGATACTTTTTTTGCAAAAAAATGTATACTAAGCTGCTCCATCAAACGTCAAGGTATACCCATATAGAGCAGTCCTAACTGATATATGTAATCCCTATCTGATTTAAAACCTGATCATCTGTATATTACCTGTATACGCAGGGTTCAGAGAGGGAATGTCCATGTGGACATGTTGAATGGAACAGCTTTTGTGCAAATGACCCACAAGGAGTGGTGGATACCTCCCCAGTCTTGTAGACACAAGAGAACAATTATGGAAACCGAAACACATGGGCTACTTGCACAGTGAATAAGTCTGTAGGAACATGTTCACACACCACCAAGAAACTTGATGACACAAAAGAGCACAGTATATTAACTATATATATTATATATTACCTTATATTAATTGTTCTCTTGTGTCTACAAGACTGGAGAGGTATCCACCACTCCTTGTGGGTCATTTGCACAAAAGCTGTTCCATTCAACGTGTCCACATGGACATTCCCTCTCTGAACCCTGCTTATACAGGTAATATACAGTAAAAACCACAACAGGAGGAAAAAAAAGAGGAAAAAAACCTCCACTATTATAGAAAAAACACCACAGAAAAACAGGCAAAGGTGCTTACCTGTCTAGGCCTCAAATCAAATGCACTCTCATGGTGCAGTGGGCCCAAGTAAAAGATGGCGACTACACAGGTGTGGTAATTCCAAATGAGACAGCCAGCCTACAATCAGGGATTGGCCGCTTGGCACACCAGTGCAAATAAATAATCTGCAGCAGTGGTCACACAGAGTATGCACAGCAACTGGATCATAGCCTATTAGTAACGCCATGTGGCGGGCTGGCCAGTGCTAACTGTAATGCGTCCCGTGTGAAAAGAAGCCACAACTTACAAAGCCATCAGGGCCCAACTGCAGTTGTGTGCACTGGTGTGCCAAGCGGCCAATCCCTGATTGTAGGCTGGATGTCTCATTTGGTATTACCACACCTGTGTAGTCGCCATCTTTTACTTGGGCCCACTGCACCATGAGAGTGCATTTGATTTGAGGCCTAGACAGGTAAGCACCTTTGCCTGTTTTTCTGTGGTGTTTTTTCAGGTAATATACAGTATATACCATGATGTTTGGTGGAGCAGCTTAGTATACATTTTTTTTGCAAAAAAACCTATCAACCAAATACCCTGTTTTTTCCATCTTTTTACTAGCAGTTGCTTATTACTGTGAATTTTTTTACAACAGTGTTTTTGGTCTTACTGTGCTCTTTTGTGTCTTCAAGTTTCTTGGTGGTGTGTGAACATGTTCCTACAGACTTGTTTACTGTGCAAGTAGCCCATGTGTTTCGGTTTCCATGTTGAAGGTCATACGGGAGTTGTGGAAGAACCTGCAAATTTCCCAGCTCAGAACCTCAGTGTACCATCCCCAGACTGACGGGCTGGTGGAGAGGTTTAACAAGACCTTGAAGGCTATGCTGAAGAAAGCAGTGGAGACTGGGACTGTCTGCTTCCTTACCTGTTGTTCTCCATCCGGGAAGTTCCCCAAGCTTCCTCTGGCTTCTCCCCATTTGAACTTCTCTATGGACGACACCCTTGAGGGCTCCGGGATGTGGTGAAGGAATCCTGGAGAGGCTGAAACCACCCCCTATAGAATAGTGGTAGACCATGTCACCCAGATACAAGAAAGGATTGCCAGTGTGATCCGCGTTATACAAAAAGTCTAACCGGCACTAAAGGAATATACGCTGTGAGGTTGCACTGTTCCCGGACTAGATCCTTTTCGGCTGAGAGGGTGTAGTTAGCCAAAGAAGACTCGGAGGTGCTATGCATCAATGTAAAGTAGTCCACACGGGTATATAGAAAATGAAAGAAATGCAGCACTCACCATTAGATCTTCACGTGCGTAAATGTTCTTTATTACACATAACAATCCATTCTGGATGTGGCACTAAACCGGCTAGGGCTTGTGAGGGGAGCAGGAGTGTGCAGAGATGAGACAGACAGTCTGTCTCGTCTCTGCACACTCCTGCTCCCCTCACAAGCCCTAGCCGGTTTAGTGCCACATCCAGAATGGATTGTTATGTGTAATAAAGAACATTTACGCACGTGAAGATCTAATGGTGAGTGCTGCATTGCCAGTGTGATGCCTATTGTGTAAAAGCACCTCCTCAAGGCTCAGGAAGCCCAGTGCAGGGGTTATAATAGGTCTGCGTTGGTAAGACAGTTCAACCTGGGGGATCGAGTACTTGTGCTGGTGCCCACAGTGGAGACCAAGTTCCTGGCCAAGTGGCAGAGTCCCTATGAGGTAGTGGAGAAAGTTGGTGAGGTCAACTACAAAGTCCACAAACCGGGGAAGCGGAAGCCCTACAGGTGTACCAAATGAACTTGATCAAACTGTGACAGGACAGAGAACCCGTGGAAGCTCCTTGTTTGGTGCAGACACCTTGTCTCGCTCACAGAAGCAGCAGTTTCGAGAGTTGCTACAGCGCAACAGAGACCTGTACTCAGAACTTCCAGGTTGTATGAAGGTCATAGAGCATGACGTCCTGACGGAGCCTCATGTCCGGGTCAACTTGAAACCCTTCCGGATTTCTGAAGCGTGCTGAGAGGTGATCTCCAAGGAGGTGAAGCGGATGCTGAGCGTGGGAGTCATCGAGGGATGCAAGAGTGGTTAGTCCAGTCCAATAGTCCTAGTGTCGAAACACGATGGGGAATGGTGATTTTGCAATGACTATCGGAAGCTGAACAAGGTTTCTAAGACCGATTCCCTGGGTCGATTAATTGAGAGGCTAGGGCCAACTCGGTACATTACTACCTTTGACCTCACAAAAGGGTATAGGCAAATTTCTATGTCCCAAAGCACCAAAGGGAAGACTGCCTTTTTTAATGCCAGATGGTTGCTTCCAATACACAAGGATGGCATTTGGGTTACAAGGAGCTCCAGCAACATTCCAAAAAGACATGGACCGCATCCTAGCTCTCCACAAAAATATGCAGCGGTCTACCTGGGTGATATTGTGATCTTCAGCCAGGATTGGGGAATCCATCTGAGCTAGGTCGAGGCAATCTTTGATGCTCTAAGGAAGGCAGGGTTTTCATAAACCCAAAGAAGTGTGCCGTGGGAATGGAGGAAGCGAGATACTTGGGCTATGTTGTAGGCAGGAGAGAAATATAGCCCCAGATAAACAAAGTTGAGGTGATCCAGGGCTCGCAACATGTCCTCTCAAAGAAGCAGGTGAGGATGTTCCTGGGCATTGTAGGCTATTACCGCTGTTTTATTCCAAACTTCGCCATTGTAGCTTCCTCTCTGACAGACCTTCTTAAAGGGACAAAGCTGGCTATGGTGAAGTGGTCTCCAGAAGCTGAAATTGCCTTCCAGGAACTGAAGCTGGCTCTGTGCAAACAGCCGATGCTGGTAGCACCCGATTTCTCCAAGGAATTTGTGGTCCAGACAGACGCGTCAGATGTCGGGCTGCGAGCTGTCTTGTCCCAAGAGGTGAATGGGGAATAGCACTCCATAATGTATCTCAGCCGAAAGTTGTCATCCTGCAAAAATAATTCTCCATAGTGGAGAAGGAATGTTTAGCCTTTAAGTGGACGTTGGACTCTCTAAGGTACAACCTCTTGGGCAGGAAGTTCAGACTGGTGTCAGACCATGCCCCTCTGAAGTGGATGAGGGAGAAAAAAAGGGAACAATGACCGAGTGAGCAGGTGGTTCCTAGCACTTCAGGATTTTAACTTCCATGTGGAGCATAGGTCAGGGAAACTGCATGGCAATGCTGATGCTCTGTCGATCTACTGTTTATTGGCAGGAGGTACCAAGCCTCAGGCTTTGGAAGGAGGGGGAGGGTATGTAAGATAACTGCCGGACAAGTCCTTGAGGGGAGATACAGTACAGACCAAAAGTTTGGACACACCTTCTCATTTAAAGATTTTTCTGTATTTTCATGTATTATGGCTTTTTTCTTGCCATAATACACATTCTAACAGTCTATTCAGTAGGACTATCAGTTGTGTATCCACCAGACTTCTGCACAACACAACTGATGGTCCCAACCCCATTTATAAGGCAAGAAATCCCACTTATTAAACCTAACAGGGCACACCTGTGAAGAGAAAACCATTCCTGGTGACTACCTCTTGAAGCTCAACAAGAGAATGCCAAGAGTGTGCAAAGCAGTCATCGAAGCAAAAGGTGGCCACTTTGAAGAACCTAGAATATAAGACATATTTTCAGTTGTTTCACACTTTTTTGTTAATTATATAATTCCACATATCTTAATTCATAGTTTTGATGCCTTCAGTGTGAATGTACAATTTTCATAGTCATGAAAATACAGAAAAATCTTTAAATGAGAAGGTGTGTCCAAACTTTTGGTCTGTACTGTATGTGTCATCGCGACTATTAGCTGCGGTGATGTGAGCTCGGAAGTATGCTCCAGCACATATAGTGCTGAGAGAGTTGTTTGGCTCACTGCAGGGCTGGGTTTTTCGAGCGGTCATAAGAGATGGGTGGGAATGACCGCTCACATATTCCCGCCCTAGGTACGTGGTTTGGCTAATAAAATGGAGGCCAATTGCCTCATTCAGTGTCTGTGGCTGGAGGTGTGGAGACCTCCATGTGTGTGTTGCTGAAGACGCTGACCTGAGCGGCCGGACCCGCAGTGCTTTATGAACTTTTTGTTTTCTGTTTGTTTTCAGGTTGTGCCAGAAAAGGCTGTTTATTTGTTTTTCTATCCAGAGCGGTTTATGCAGTATAATATACTTGCTTGGAGATTCCAGTGATACCGCTTCCTGTGCCTGCCTCAACTGCAGCCGAGTGAAGCCTGTGGCTGGTAATGTTTCTGTCTTACATATCAGAGGTCACTGACGCGAACATGCTACATCATTTGTTTAGAGACATCCATTGTGCACAGTGACCTGTGATGAACAGGACCATGAGTAAAGAGTTATCTCCATTGGAGCAACTCAGAAACATCCTCTAGATGCAGCGAGAAACATTTGTTCAAAATACGGAAAAAATAAGCGTGAAACACTGAAAAGATGCAAACTTTTTGCTGAAATTTTTGGCATCTTCACGCCAGTTTAAGGCAGGTCTGCCAAAGTGGGTGGAGCATGAACAAGGCTTGATGGTGCCCGCCAAATTCAGTGCTAGGGGCATAACTTACACCCTTCAGAAATGTTGTTCCAATCCGTCCTGAACTTGGGTACAATTTCTGGCGAGGAGCACAGAGGCACGCATTACTGGGAAGCAGTGAGCACATGTGAATCACTTCAGCATTACTTACCCCACCACCTCCCTTCATGAAAGACTGGTGTGCATGGTGCTAATCTTAAGGTTGTTCAAGACTTTTTATTTTTTACTATGGGCTCAAGAACTAAACAGGCAGATATTTGCTAACAGAGACAATTACCTACTTGCTGTACTCGGAGCTGGGTCAAAGTGGTTACCGACCGCTCCTGCCGGTGATTCAGCTGCTCCATGTCAGCGAACAGCTCTTCTACTTCCGCGCTGCTCTGCTGACATGACTTCACATATCATGGTGATTGATAGTTTAATTGTGGGAAGCCAGCTGTCAATCACTGTGAAATCCGCAGCCACGCCCTGTCAACAGAGCAGAGTGGAAGAGAAATCGCTGCTCTGTTGATGTGACAACAGCAAAAGACGCGGAATCATCCGAAAGCAGCAAGTCAGCAGTAGGCACAAAAGGCAGGTAGAAAGTAACTCCCTGCGTGATAGTTCTTAGCACATTGTAAAATAATAAAAAAAAGTATAGTCCCAGATAACCCCATAATGAATCAGTTTCTACATGCACATCAAAAGGTTCAGGAGTACACACCGGAATTAAATAAACATCTAAAGTTACTCTACAAGTGAGTGAATGAATAGAGCCTTTGACTTCTCGGTATTTAGTGGTCACTACTCACCTGTGCGGTTATCTGTAGGAATCTCCTCCTTACACCGCTCATCACCCCTCACATATGTCCCTGCAGTATTACTATGGGGCAAATCTTCACCCTGAAATAAAGATTGTACAAGTCACTGACAGATGAAGACATTTGAGAAGATCCAGGCAGCATCAACTCAGACCGCATTGTGCATAAAGACTCTCTGTGTATTATACCACATCGCTGCAGATTGTCGGACGCAGAACCCCACAATTCTCCAATAACACCTTGGGAATCTTATCAGGAGGTCGCCACTAAGCTGAACCGCGTTTTCCAGCCCCCAATTCAAAAGTTCAGTTTTTTAAAGGGACAGCGCACCTTAAATCAAAATGGCCGAAAAGGACCTTACGCAGTTCTCCAATGCTGAAACAGAGCAAATACAACCCGATACCGTCCATTATGAAGACCGGGAAGCAGAGCCGGCTTCCGCAGCAGACCCAGATGCACGACCACTACGCTCCATCAAGCCAACATTAAAGGTCCTCGAGAATTACTGTTCCACAAGGGATGAGTTCAATGACAACCTGGACGACCTATGGGAACGAGTCGCCTCCCTCATGTCAAGCATCCAACGCCACAAAGACGATGCAGCGAGTTTACAGGACACAATAAGACAGCTAGACGCGGCCCACGGCAAATACAAGAGACTGTCCGCAAAGTATGCTGCCTTCCTAAAAGACTCTAAAATCGACGAAGCCCTATCAAAGTTAAGCAAGGCACACTCCAAAGACAGAGAAAGGGATGCCGCCGTGCAAGACGCTAAAGATAAAGCGGAGCTTCGTATCGCCCATCTGCAAGAAACTAGATCGCACATGTCAGCCTCATCTAAACACTCTGTTCGGTCATACAAATCATCCTGCTCAAGAACTTCAGCCCTCAGCGACAGAATTGTAGAGGCCCGTTTAAACGCAGAGCGATCCAAAGTAAGACGTTCATACACAGAAAAGAAAGCAGAAGCAGAGGCCCGAGCAAAGATTCTTGAAGCAGAGGCAAAAGCAGAAAGAGAGGCTCGAGCAAAGATTCTGCAAACAGAAATGGAGGAAGAAATCGCGCTAGCTGAAGTAAAAATACTCGAGCAAGCATTGAAGCAAAACGTCGACCCAATTTGCCTGCCACCACAGGAAGATGACCCAGCTGTCCGTACCAGAGACTACGTGCAGAAACAGATACCTGCAGCGCACAACTTCTCCAGCGATGTTCAACCCAACATTGCGGAAACGTCCAAGGCAGCCCAACCTATGGTGCCAGTATCACTCACAGCCCCTGCTGAGACCCAAGACCAACGCTGTGATGCACCCCCTCAGGAGCAGTCATCACAGCAAGACGACCGCAAGGCGCACTCCAGCCTGCCTCCACAGTTCAAGCAGCAGTCACCAGGATCTCCAGAGGATAAACCACAGCTCAACCCTGCAGCAACATCATTTTACCCGGGAACAATTCACCCTTCCACGTCAAACAGCTTATACACCCAAGGGGCACCACAAGCTACTACGGTAACAAGGAGTGAAGGATCAGACATGTCCGAGTTTGCCTGGTTCATGGTGAGCAGGGAGCTAATCAGCACTAGCCTCTCAAAATTCGACGACCGTGCAGAGAACTACAGAGCCTGGAAAGCAACCTTCAAGGCCGCCATTGTTGATCTCAACCTATCCGCGGAACAGGAGCTCGACCTCATGGTACCATGGTTGGGTCCCGAATCCACAAACCGTATCAAGAGTCTTAGGACTGCCTATGTGGGGCAAGCTGAAGCAGGTCTCGCTGCTGCCTGACAGAGACTCGAAAGAACCTAAGGCAGCGCTGAAGCCATCGAAAAGTCCCTATTCAAGAGACTGCAGAATGTTCCAAGGATCAACCTTAAGGAAGCCCACAAGCTTCTGGACTTAAGTGACCTGCTTATGGAGCTGGATCTTGCTAAAAGAGACCCTCGTCTGTCTGGACTGTGCTACCTGGACACTGCCCATGGGGTGAACCCAATCGTCTCAAAGCTGCCACATAGTCTGCAAGAGAAGTGGGCAGTGTGCGTCTCCAGGTATAAAAGGTCACATGATGTCACCTTTCCTCCGTTCATTCAGTTCTGCAAGTTCATTGACGTACAAGCCCAAATGAGGAATGACCCTAGCCTCGACTTCCTGGAGTCTAACACTGCAGCTCCAGCAACACCTTCATCAAGGTATGAAAGCGTCGCACATAGACGCAAGGACTCGAGGAACAGTGTAAGCGTCAGAAAGACTAACCTGCCATCACCTGCAGTACCTGCCGATAAGCAGTACACTATTCCGTCGAGGGATAAGTCTTTCAATCGCGAGTGTCCCATTCACAAAAGACCACACTCACTGAACAAATGTAGAGTCTTCAGGTCCAAAACCATGCAGGAGCGCAAGAAAATCCTCAGCGAACTTGGGGTATGTTTCAAGTGCTGCGCTTCATCAGAACACATGGCCAAGGACTGTAAATCTGCCATTAAGTGTGAAGAGTGTCATAGTGACAAACACCCATCAGCCTTGCACTCAGCCACCAGCGATCCAGCAGTCGCAGTTACCTCTAGTCCCGCTACAAGCCATGGCGGGGAGCCACAGAATCACGCCAAGTCCACCATAGCTGTTTCCTGCTCATGCTCAGAGGTATGTGGGGAGAAACAAAGTGCTAAATGCTGTGCCAGGTTATGCCTAATCAGAGTTTATCCAGAAGGGCAACCAGAGAAGGCAGTAAATATGTATGCCATCATTGACGATCAGAGCAATCGATCCCTAGCTGGACCTAGGTTCTTTGAAGCCTTTAGAATCAAGGGACCAGCAACACCCTACACTCAATACTTGCTCGGGGCGCATAGAGACTAGCGGCAGAAGAGCACAAGGTTTCATTGCTTCTCCTGTCAATGGAGACTTAGAAATACCCCTACCTACGCTAATCGAATGCGATCAAATACCAGACCAAAGGGATGAGATCCCCACCCCGGAAGCTGCATTCCAACAACCACATTTAAGGCACCTAGCCACCGTTATCCCACCTTTGGACACAGATGCTGAAATCCTACTTCTGCTCGGTAGAGATAACTTAAGGATACATAAGGTCCGCCAACAGTGTAATGGTCCTGACTATGCCCCCTATGCCCAGAGACTTGACTTGGGGTGGGTAGTCATAGGAAACGTATGCTTGGACCGAACAGTAGTCCATTCCTTTAAGACCTACGTACGCCGAGACGGGCGCACTACTTTCTGCAAACCATGTCCTCATCACTATGAGGTGAAGGAAAAGCTTCCAGATCCTGTACAGCTGCCTGATGTTATCCCTTCTCCCTATACAGACAACCTGGGAAGATTGGTGTTTCATACCACTAAGGATGACAACAAAGTAGCACCGTCTATGGAAGACAAGGAATTCATCGGGATAATGGACAATGAGTTCCTTAAGGACGAGACCAATCACTGGGTTTTTCCCTTACCCTTCCGAGCTACCAGGGTAAGGCTCCCAAACAATCATGAACAAGCATTGTCCAGATTCAACTCTCTCCAGCGCACACTAAGCAATAAACCAGAGATGAAAGAACACCGTCACTTTTATGGGCAAAATATTCCATAACAACCATGCGGAGCCAGCGCCTCCCTTAAAGGAAAACGAGGAGTGCTGGTACCTACCCTCATTTGGAGTATATCACCCGAAGAAACCTAAACAAATTAGAGTTGTCTTTGATTCAAGCGCCAAACATCAAGGCATATCTCTCAATGATGTCCTCCTCACAGGTCCTAATCTGACAAACAACCTAGTAGGAGTGTTGATGAGGTTCAGGAAAGAGCCCATTGCCATCACCGCCGACTTTGAACAGATGTTCCACTGTTTGATAGTCAGAGAGGACCACAGGAATTTCCTCAGGTTCCTGTGGTACAAGGACAATGACCCTACCAAAGAGATGGTGGAGTATCGCATGCGGGTGCACGTATTCGGGAACAGCCCTTCACCCGCAGTGGCAACATATGGCCTGCGGAGAACCGCACTAGAAGGAGAGTCCGAGTATGGATCAGACGCCAGAGACTTTATAGAGAAAGACTTCTATGTAGATGATGGACTAAAATCTCTACCCACAGAAGAAGCGGCAATCGACCTACTCAAAAGGACCCAACATATGCTGTACCGAGCTAAGCTTAGATTGCACAAAATTACTTCAAACAGCCTGGCTGTCATGAGAGCCTTTGAGTCAAGTGACCACGCACTTGGATTCAAGGACATAGACCTAGGACCAGACCGTCCGCCTGTGCAGAGAAGCTTAGGCCTGAGGTGGAACCGGTCAGCCGACACCTTCGGTTTCCAAATCAACTGTGCAGACAAACCATTCACTAAACGTGGTGTAATGTCAGTGGTAAATAGCCTATATGACCCACTGGGATTCGTAGCACCAATTACCATACAAGGTAAATCCCTTCTGAGACAGCTATCCAAAACCGTCAAGGACTGGGATGCCCCTCTCCCTCCTGATCAGGAATCGAAATGGGAAACCTGGAAGCAGTCTTTGTGTGCTTTGGATGAAATCCATATACCGAGATGCTACGCCGGAATCTCACTTGCTGCTAGGACGGAACTCCATGTGTTCTCAGATGCATCCACGGAGGCCATTGCAGCTGTTGCCTACCTGAAGGTGACGGGATCCGACAATCAAGATCACGTTGGTTTCGTTTTCGGCAAGGCTAAGTTGGCTCCCAAGCCTGACCACACTATTCCCAGGCTGGAACTCTGTGGGGCTGTGCTTGCAGTAGAACTTGCAGACTTTATTCAGCATGAGCTGGACACCAACGTAGATGACGTACAATACTACAGTAACAGTAAAGTTGTCTTAGGTTACATCTACAACCAAACAAGGCGCTTCTACGTGTACGTCAGTAACCGCATTGAGAGAATAAGAAGGTCTTCCAAACCTGAACAGTGGCACTATATCCCATCTGAACTTAATCCAGCCGACCATGCCACTAGACCTATGTCTATAAATTCCTTTGCTAACTCTTCTTGGCTTTCTGGTCCAAAGTTTCTGCTGGAACAGAGGGGAAGTGAATGTGTCCAGGAAGTCTTCAGCATCCAGGATCCGGATGATGATCCAGAAGTCCGCTCCGAGGTCAGTGCTCTGGCCACGAACGCTAAACCAACCTCCACCCTCGGTTGCCAGCGCTTCGAAAGCTTCTCCAATTGGATGACACTCGTCAAGACTATTGCAAGGTTAGTCCACATAGCGAGATCTTATCACAATTCACATGGAGACAAAGACTGTCATGGTTGGCACATCTGCCAAAAACCACTCTCTACTTATCACATTCCGGTAGGATAAACCATGAACAGAACACTGCACTAGTATTTTGTCCATTGGATTACAGTGGGTCAGAGATAGTTTGGCCTAGTGCGGCTTCTCTGATCTGAAGATGGGTTTTCCTTAGGATTATCTCAGGAACTGACTTAATGTCTTATCTCGTTTAAAGTTGTTATTGCATTGCATGCATGTTTGGTTTCTTTTTTTAGGTTGTTGGACTTTATTTCAAGGACATTAGTATAGTGAAATCCCTTACGGAATTTCAGACGGGGAGTGTGCTGTTTCATGTATGTTCTTCATGCTATGTATGTTGTTATATTTTATTCTGCTGCCACCCAATGGCCTTTTTCTGTATGGCAGCTTGTTATTCATTAATTCTTGTGGGCATGTCTTTCCACTTCCGGTTCAGGGGTCAAGTCTTCTCTTCCTCTGGCAGCCATTTCAGTTTCAGTTACTTGCTCTTGTGAGAGGACGCTTTTGAACCAGGCTTAGAGAGGCATCAGTCTTTCGACCACACACTCTCTCTTGCTGCTCACACTTGCAGTCATACTTGGTACTACATCTAACTATACCTTGTCTACACCTGCATTTCTGGAGAAAGCACTGTATTACCAGTTATACGCTGTATGTCCAGATTTACAAATAAACAAGCCTGGACTGCACAATCCCTGGTGTGCATCATCTCTCCGGACACTGAGCAGCATTGGTCCTGTCTGCCTCACAGCGAGGAAAATACGGAAGGTACGGTTATCTCTCTCACAACCCTTATTAGTCACTCACACCTTTATTCGCCTCATGTGGGGACAGAACATAAAACATGCACTGAATGTCCACTTGCAACTTGAGTGTCCTTATAGGATTTAGAATGCTACAAGGGCCCATACATTAAACCAACATGCAGGGGGCGGGGGGAGCCCCAGTCCACATCTAGCACCAGGCCCATCATACTCTAATTATGCCACTATTAGCTCTTGAGACATGATATTAGGTGTGCAGAAAAATCTGAAAGAATGGGAGAGGTTTACTCCTGGGTGCTACTAGAGTTTGGATGTAGATTGAAAGTTGAAGAAAGAGGAAGTGAAAGTGTGAGAAGCAAGAAGAACCCTGACTTGGAGTTTACAAAAATCTAGATGGTCAAACCAGGATAAGGATTGTACAGAGAAAGCGGTCTGCATGGAAAAGGAGTCGCAAAACGTGCTATGAGGAAAGATGGAGGGTCCTTCGAAAATTACGGAATGTAATTGCTAAAAAGTGTATACTGTAATTTATGTGCCCCTGTTGGAAACAAAAAAAATGTTATTTTCAAGTCATGTACTCTCTCTACACACACAAACAAATATACGTGATCGAAAATACTTGATGCTTTGTGTTGCTCTGAGTGTAAAGGGAATGATACATAGTTTTCTAATAATTGCAGCGAAAGGTTGTCCTACAAAGTATTGAGTCAGGAGCCTGAATACAATGCACCTTACAAATTTTAGATTTATAGTTTTTAAATAATTAGAAAACCATGCATCATTTCCTTTACATTTCACCGATCCTTGCTAATTAGCTCCGGAAAATCACATAAAATCCAAATAAAATACATTTAAGTTTATGGGTGTATAGTGAAAAAATGTGGAAAGGTTCACGAGGTATGAATACTTTTTCCAGGCACTGTAAATTGTAACATAACAGGGAAGTATAGGGTTAAATCCCCGCTCTACGGGATCTTGATTAGATACACCTGTAGGGTTTTGCCAAGCACCAAGAAGTAGCTTCCTGGAGTGGAAGAGTTGCATGTGCTGTTGGCGAGTGTCCAGCCAAAATGCGACTTGCAACAGAAAGAGTCTCTTTCTGAATGGAGACTGCGCTAAGCAGTTTGTTAATGAGAGCTGCAGAGAACCGCTGCACCTCGGGCTGATGGGAATACCGCAACTGGTGGGAAGGAGCCTCTTCTGTGTATGAAGTCTGCTTCAGAAGAAAAGACTGCAAAATGTTTTGGTGAGCATGCACTGACTTATGTGATCATGATTAATTACACAGGCCGCGTGCAGAGAACCGCAAGCATCAGTGGTTGATATGGACAATAGCTGTTTTGTGTGACCGAGAAGGGGCTAGCTCAGCTGTGTATAAGTAGCCAGAGTCTGTTTTGTTTAGTTAGTTCCTGGACAAGGATAGAGATTTAAGTTTATGATTTTGTACTGATTCATGTACTGTATGTCGACCAAAACTGCAAAGCTTGTGTGAACACTACATAAGGCCCCATGCCTACCAGAGTGAGTGAATCCCTACGAAAAAATAGATAGAGATATAGTAATGGTACAGGTCACTGTCCTTCTACCATAAACTACTGCCATCAAAGGATAAACTTGATCAGTCACAATACTTAGGTGAGTCGTAGTGTTCCAACATCTATCCACAGATATCAGAAAACCCATAATGTGACACCCCTGACACAAAAGGTCCATGGATTCATCATGCTGCTTGTGTCAAATTCTGACCCTTCCATCAATCAAGATTCATCTGAACAGACAATGATTTCCATTGCCCAGTGACACCAGGTTTGCCCTCTTTTTCCTTTCTGTAGGTCGGCAACGACCCTGGAACTGGTCTCCTGCTGCTATCGCCCATCTGTACTAAAAATTGATGGTTACATTCAGACTCAGTAGTTGAACACTAGCGCAGTTTTCAGCTGCAGTGTGTATAACTGCACTACATGTTCTCAGAACTACTGTTCACATTTTCCTTGATACATTTTTCCATCCACGTGATCCAACATCACTGATATTTCTCATTAATGACACCATTCTCAGTATACTATTCACATCATTACATGAGGTTGTCAATTTTTTAAATACTGGTCCTGTCTAATCTAGTAACAATGACAGTGAGCAATCTAAATGATTTTGAACAATCTTCCCATCTGATCACTCCGATTTATGCTGCACTCCACTGTCCTGTGTCTAATAAGTTTTAGATGGGAGTGTGGAAGTGTCTCTAATAAATTGGCCGTTCCATATAAGGGAAAAGTCAGAGAGCTTTATAACTAGGACATGGATCGCATCGAAATGATCAGACTGGCTAGCGGCTCTCCTGATCCGAGCGTGCCAGCTGCATAGAAATATACACTGTCATGCTCGGCTCAAGAGAGCTTTCGGCCAGTCTGAGCATTGCGATGTGATCCCCGTCTGATTTTTACAGCTCTCTGACTCTTCCCTTACACTGGCGGATAAAACTAGTCTGAGCTCAAGACCTTCACAGACTACTACACATCATAGTGAAGATTTCATGACACCTTCTTTCCATCTACCTGATGATCCTGACAATCACTGGGATCTTCTTGTTTACAGTCCTGTGGAAGAAGAGGAGGATGGGGACATCTCTCTGGTGTTGTCCTCTTACTGGATAGAACTGGAGGAAACACATACAGGGACTGAATTCATTCTTTACATGCAGATAATTATAGGCCATGTATATTTAGCCCTATTACCTGGTGATATGAGGGGCTGGGGAACCTCAATCATGATGTCTTTGCACAGATCTTTGTGTTCTTCTAAATACTCCCACTCCTCCATGGAGAAATAGACGGTGACATCCTGACACCTTATAGGAACCTGACACATACAATGATACCGTCATCACCCCGATCCCTTAATAGCATTAAAGTATAATGTCCCAGCATTCCCAGCAGTGTCACCTCTCCAGTCAGCAGCTCAATCATCTTGTAGTTGATTTCAAGGATCTTCTGGTTATTGATGTCCTCATGTATCAGGGGGTGAGGTGGAGGCCCCGTGATTGGGCTCAGGGGTCTTCCCCATCCCTCAGACACAGGGGCCTGACAGCGCTCACTAGAGGTCTTCTTCACTACTGTGTAATCCTGGTTACGGAGAGACACATTAATAAATCTCACTACAGACATTCCCAGAGTCTTCACCTCTCCAGTTCTGTCCATCTGTTATTCCCATAGATAAGAATGATGTAATGTGACGTCATCAGAATCTCTCACCTCTCCAGTAAGCCGGAAGAGGATCTCTAGGGTGAGGTGTAATATCCTCTCCGCCATCTTGTCCCTGTCCCTATCCATCCTTGTAGGGTCACTCAGGAAAATTCTCTTACATAGATCTCCACTGAGAGGATCCGATATTGTAGGGACCTGAATGGGGAGAAGATGACGATGTAACAATATAAAGATCCCATGTAAGAAATCTCCGGAGCTGTTACCGGCGTCACATGATCACTACATCCGGTCATGGCCCCGTCCAGCCCCCGGTATAACACACAGTCCCACTATAGTCACATACAGAGATTTATCACATAGTATCTCCAATCCAGCACCAAAAGACACAGAACAATTCTAATATTTTGGGTGATTAACTTTATTGATTACTACTTGTTTACTTTGTGTTTCTGTGCTGTTGGTTCTTTACCTTTTTAATGTATTTTTAACTTGATATATCTATTTTATTGTGTGCGTACACCACCGTAGTTGTGCCACCATTTCACCATGCATTTCAATAAAGGTGTTTTATCTCTATTTCTTGCCTAATTGTTTTTTCCTTCATTGGTTCTTGCATGTTTCCGAATGGTCTTCCATTCCTCTATCGTTGCTCATATACATCACAGACACTTGCCTATTAGTGTCTTATGAAGCACCATTAGTGTGGGTATATGTATTGCACATATTCCGTTTGCTTTGTTTTCTATACTCAATTTTCAACCTGATGGATTCACCTGAATTTGATGACAGCTTCTTAACTTTCTTAACCTTTCCATATCTATCCTCCCAGTAAACCAGAAATTTTAGAGAATTTTTAGCCTCTGCCCTAAAAACAGTTCTTAACTATGTGGTGAAGATAGGAGACTCTTCACAAACGGTTTGTTCAATACAGGAACGGCAAAGTCGCTTATGCCAAGAGCTAGTAAAGCCTTCCTTGCAGAGCGCACAATCCCTGTGTTTAGCTTTCGGCATGCACTTTCTAGGCTTTTCCTGACAACAAATGACAAGACAAAACCTCCATATTAAAGTGAATTTTCACAAAGATCACTTACCACTTAGCAACATTTAGAGGTGGAATGCTATCACCCAACTGATCCCTTCTGGAGGTCATGGATTCATCCATTCTGTCAAGATCCACCTAGTTACAGTTGAGGCTCTGCTGGCTGGTTTTACTATTGCTCCTGGTGCCACGCTTCCAACAGATGCGATTGCCACTGCCACCGCTGTTGTTGTTTCTGTTACATCCTTAAAAAGGTATTCCCGTCTCAAAAATCCCATTTCAATATGTAGTATGTGTAATACCAATAATATTAGCAAATATGTCCAGTTAGAAATAGATCATAGTTTTTCAGATTTGCCACATTGCTTACCTCATGAAGTGCATGGTGGTAACCATGGATACCTAAACTACTGCAATACCCTACATGAGGTAAGCGACAGAGAATCTGAAGAATTACACTAGATTTCTAATTGGAGGTAGCTGATATTATTAATATTATACCTACTATATATTGGGATAGGATCTTGGAGATGGGAATACCACTTTAAGCTGGTAGGGCTGCCGAAGCAAAAGACCTGCATTTTAAATATGGGACCAGTTGGACATGGCACATCCATCTGCTAATGCCTTTTCCAGCCCAACCTGGAAGTGAAAAACAATGCTGGGTCAAATGTTACCAGAGCACTCATCATAACGGTGTGCATACTCGTCGGTGCATGAACAGACTTGGCAGACCCAGAAGAAAGTGGCACCACTGCTTGTACCCACCAGCCAAGCCGCTATGGACCTACTGTGGCTCTTCCAGGTTTACTGCACTGGCAGCAGAAGTTGTCCAAGACTACCGGCCAGGCTTGGGTAAGCTGAAGATCTACTTATCTTCTAGGTACCGCAGAGAAATCAGTTCGGATGTACAGTAGGTTTCCCTGTCAAGGATAGGAAAACAACTGAAGTATGGGAGAGGTTTCACCCTTTTTATCCAGCAGCTATTCTGACCTTGAGGAGTAGATCCCTCTCACTCCATGATGCAGTTGTGGGTGATAGAAAAGAACTCCTTTATGCTAATATTGTTTCTTTACCAAAAAATCCCTCTGGCCTTAATGGACATTGAGTTCCAGTGTTCCCCCAGGACTGAGTCCTGTCCCCTCTATCACACAGTCCCTGCTCCTCCATTAGGCTCTCAGCCGCCCAGAAAAGGCACATCTCTAAAATGCGCCAATTCTGGCACTTAGCCTCGCTCTTCCCACTTGCCCTGTAACGGTGGCAAGTGGGGTGATAGTGGGGGGGCTGATGTCACCTTTGTATTGTCAAGTGACATCAAGCCCCAAGGTTAGTAATGGAGAGGCATCAATAAGAAGATCCCCCCAGTACTTACCCGTCACATTGTATGACAACTGACACGCAGAAAAAAGTCCTTTAATTGAAAGAATGACACAGACTCCTTTAATAATCTTAATTAAACCATACTTACGATCTTGCCCATTCCCCCGATGCCCTGGTTATCTGCATAAGAGTTAAAAAACCAAACAACATTCCTCACCTTTCTGCAGAGATGTTGCTAATCCATTTTTCCCACGACGGGTCTATCTCTGCTACATCTAGATGGCAGGCTGCATTGTTGCATGATGCGACCATACAGCCTGCCATCCAGCAGACATTAAGCAACGTTTGCCCAATGTTTCTCTGGAAACTACTATTACCTATCTGATGGCACCGCGGCTTTTCTTCAGCAGGGATAGGAAAGCTGGTCAGAGTTTATTTGAAGCTGGGTGAAGCCAAAGACGGGGCAATTCTAGAGGAAAACCAGTGACAGGCTACAAAAGACTTGAGACTGGGGTGTAGGTTCACCTTCTAGCAGCACAAGGACTCTAAGAATACTGCCAAAACTACAATGGAATGTTTCAGATCAAAACATATTCATGAGTGTGAATGGCCCCGAAACAGCCCAGACCTAAATCCCACTGAGAATCTTTGGCAAGACCTGAAAATTGCTGTTCACAGACATCTCCATGCAATCTCGCTGAGCTAGAGTGAGTATGCAAAAAGGAATGGGCAAAAATTTCAGACTTGAGATGTGCAAAACTGGAAAAGACAGACCCCAAAAGACTTGCAGCAGTGATTGCAGTGAAAGGTGGTCCTACAAAGTATGGACCAGGGGGCCTGAATGCAAATTCACGTGACCATTTTCAGATTTATATATTTAAAATAATTTGAAAACCATGTATCATTTACTCTACCCTTCACAAATAGTTGATACTTAATGTTGGTATATCACATAAAATCTATTTAAATTTGGGTGTAACCTGAATAAATGTGGAAAGGTTCACAGGATATGAATACTTTTTTCAGAGTAATATTATATTTGTATCAATCAGTAACACTCAGTTTATTTTCAGAACATGGACTGCAATCTTCCTTGTCTATATGTTGTATCTTGATGTGTCTTTTGATAGTGTGCATATCAAATGACTGACCGTCACTTCCAAACAGAAAGACAAATGTGAACAGGAGCAAGCTAAGAGAGCCACTCTTTATGTAACTAACAAAGTTGCACTCTGAAACGCGACAGTATGTAAACATTGAATATATGAAATTGGAATTGCATTACTGGTATATAAAACAAGCTAAAAGATTAAGGTACTTAGCGCATAAGTTGGCCAATTCATGTGAGCCCAACAGCCAATAACAAGGTGTACATCTTTGTTGGGTCTCAACATGATGGGATCAAGTTCTATTTAAAACAGCCATAAGCTAATATGTGCTCAGTCATATTTCTGATATTCATACATGCCTTCTAACTGAGCACTCCACCAATCAGCCTATGGTGATTTTAAATAGAACTTGGTCCTACTTGCCCATATAATTGCAGCGCGGAAGAGACATCATGTTAGGTCAGGGACCCAACAAAGGGGGATACGCCTTGTCGTTGGCCTCACATGAATTGGACATTTTATGTGCCAAGTACCTTAATTTTCTAACTTGTTTTCTATAGCAGTAATTCAATTCCAATGTAATTTATTCAATGTTTACATACTACAGCGTTTCAGAGTTCAGCTTTAGTATGTTTCTGATAGTATGCACTGATGAAGGGAAACATCTGCAGAAGAACACACACCCTCAGGAATATGTTTCACTTGTGTTGTAGAAAGACACTTCGGCCCATGCAACTCTTACATTGGAAGTAATCCATGACAACATAACACCAGTCGTGCAGACAATGACCCATCCGTTTTTTTACCACAGAGTAAATATCTGCCATGAAGGGATGAACTTGATTAGCCACAATACGTAGAGAGGCCCTAGTGTCAAAACATCCATCCACAGGTATCAGAGGACCCAGAAGTGCCAAATAAATATCCTTCACACCAATACTCTACCTCTACCTGTCTGACCTGTGGACCCCTGAAAGAAAAAGGTCTAATCAAATTCTGACCCTCAATTCATATATCAAGTTTCATCTGAAGACAATGATTTCCATTGCTCGGTGATATCATTTTCGCTCTCTTTTTCCTTTCTGTAGGACGGCAATGACCATGGAACTGGTCACTGCTGCTATCGCCCGTCTGTACTAAGGAATGATGGCTGCATTCAGACACATTAGTTGAACACTATCGCAGTATTCAGCTGCAATGTGTATAAAGGCACCACATGTTCTCAGAACTATTGTTCACATTTTCGTTGATATTGATATTGGGATCCAATATCACTGGATATTTCTCATTGATGACACCATTCTCAATATACTATTCACCATTACATGAGGTTGGCAATTTTTACATACTGGTCCTGTCTAAGCTAGCACCAATGACAGTGGACAGTGTTCAAAGTCATTTAGATTGCTCGATCTTCCTATCCAGACGTCTGATCACTCAGATATATGCTGCACTCCACAGTCATGTGTCTAATATGAGTCAGATGGGAGTGTGATAGTGTGTCTAATAAATTGGCCATTCCATATAAAGGAAAAGAGTCAGAGAGCTTTATGACTCGGACGGGGATCACATCGCAGTGTTTAGACTGGCCGGCGGCTCTCCTGACCTGAGCGCAACAGTTGCATAAAAATTTATACTCATGCTCGTGTGTGGAGAGTCACCAGCCAGTCCAAGGATTGCGATGTGATCCTCGTCCAAGTATCCGGCCGTCTGACTTTTCCTTTATACTGGTGGATAAAAGTAGACTGAACACAAGACCTTCACAGCCGTCTACACGTCATAGGGGAGATCTCATGACACCTTCTCTCCATCTACCTGATGATCCCGAGGAACAGCATGATGTTCTTGTTTATGGCCCAGTAAAAGATGAGGACGGGGATATCTCTCTGGTGTTGTCCTTTCATTGGATAGAACTGGAAGAAACATATGCACGGGCTGAATTCAATCTTTACATACAGATAATTATATGCCACATGTGTTTAGTCCTGTCTATTACCTGGTGATGTGAGGGGCTGGGGAACCTCCATCATGACATCCTTGTACAGATCTTTGTGTCCTTCTAAATACTCCCACTCCTCCATGCAGAAATAGACGGCGACATCCTGACACCTTATAGGAACCTGACACATACAGTGATACCGTCATCCCCCGATCCCTCCATAGCATTACTGTATAAAGTCCCAGCATTCCCAGCAGTGTCACCTCTCCAGTCAGCAGCTCAATCATCTTGTAGGTGAGTTCTAGGATCTTCTGGTCATTGATGTCCTCATGTATCAGGGGGTGAGGTGGAGGCCCAGTGATTGGGCTCAGGGGTCTTCCCCATCCCTCAGACACAGGGGCCTGACAGCGCTCACTAGAGGTCTTCTTCACTACTGTGTAATCCTGGTTATGGAGAGACACATTAATAAATCTCACTACAGACATTCCCAGAGTCTTCACCTCTCCAGTTCTGTCCATCTGTTAGGCTATGTGCACACGTTGCAGATTTCTGTGCGGATTTTTCCGCTCAGTTCTTGAAAAATTCGCAGGTAAAATGCACTGCGGATTTACCACAGATTTTCAGCGTTTTTTGTGTGGATTTCACCTGCGTTTTACCACCTGTGGATTTCTATAAAGGAACAGGTGTAAAATGCTGCGGAATCCGCACAAAGAATTGACATGCTGCAGAAAATACCGCGCAGAAACGCTGCATTGTCTTTTCCGCAGCATGTGCACTGCTGATTTTGTTTTCCATAGGTTTACATGGTACTGTCAACCGAATGGAAAACGGCGAATCCACCGCGTCAAATCCACAGCGGATCCGCAGCCAAATCCGCAACGTGTGCACATACCCTTATTCCCATAGATAAGAATGATGTAATGTGACGTCATCAGAATCTCTCACCTCTCCAGTAAGCCGGAAGAGGATCTCTAGGGTGAGGTGTAATATCCTCTCCGCCATCTTGTCCCTGTCCCTATCCATCCTTGTAGGGTCACTCAGGAGAATTCTCTTATATAGAAAATCTCCACTGAGAGGATCCGATATTGTAGAGACCTGAATGGGGAGAAGATGAAGATGTAACATCATAAAGATCCCATGTAAGAAACCTCCGGAGCTGTTACAGGCGTCACATGATCACTACATCCAGTCATGGCCCCGTCCTGCCCCTGGTATAACACACAGTCCCATTATAGTCACATACAGAGCTTTATCACAGAATATCTCCAATCCAAACCCCAAAACACAAAACAAATCTAAAAGAAAAATCTAAATTATCTGAATCTTTATTAAATATTCCTTAAAAACAAGACAAAGTTTTAAAGTGAAGGGAGCATCCATAGAGATCAGGACATCAGTAACAGATAATGATAATCCCAGTAAGGCCGGGGTCACACTAGACCGTAATACGGACGAGTGCTATGTGATAAAAAATCGCATAGCACTCGGCCCAATGTTAATCTATGGTGCAGCTCCCATCATCCGATATTTTCTCCACCGTATTTCGGATCCGAGGGAACTCGCAGCAGGCTGCGATTGTCAGCGTATCTCGGCCGAGACTCGCCAATGAAAGTCTATGGGGGCGAGAAAAAATCGGATTACACACGGACCATGCGTGTGCATTGCGAGAAATACGCAGCGCTGCTCTATAGAAAAGCCGGTAATTCAATTGCCGGCTTTGCATTTCTCCTTCACAAACCCGACAGGATATAAGACATGGTTTACATACAGTAAACCATCTCATATCCCCTTTTTTTTTGCATATTCCACACTACTAATGTTAGTAGTGTGTATGTGCAAAATTTGGCCGCTGTAGCTGCTAAAATAAAGGGTTAAATGGCGGAAAAAATCGGCGTGGGCTCCCGCGCAATTTTCTCCGCCAGAATGGTAAAGCCAGTGACTGAGGGCAGATATTAATAGCCAGGAGAGGGTCCATGGTTATTGGCCCCCCCGTGGCTAAAAACATCTGCCCCCAGCCACCCCAGAAAAGGCACATCTGGAAGATGCGCCTATTCTGGCACTTGGCCACTCTCTTCCCACTCCCTGTAGCGGTGGGCTATGGGGTAATGAAGGGTTAATGCCACCTTGCTATTGTAAGGTGACATTAAGCCAGATTAATAATGGAGAGGCGTCAATTATGACACCTATCCATTATTAATCCAATTGTTTGAAAGGGTTAAAAAACACACACACACACATGATTAAAAAGTATTTTAATGAAATAAACACAGCGGTTGTTGTAATAATTTATTGCTCTCTCATTCCATTTTCAGACCCTCGCTTGGCAAAACAATAAACACACAAGATACATACCCTCTCTGATGAACTGTCACGTCCCACGAAGTAATCCATCTGAAGGGGTTAACTAATATTACAGGCAGGAGCCCTGCTAAATGCAGCTGTGCTCCGTGCCTGTAATCCCCGGCGAATGAATGAAATGTAGGTCATTGACCTACATTTCCTTCAGTCGCGGTGATGCGCCCCCTGGTGGATGTCCTCATATGACCTGGAGCGTGGGAAAAAGTTCCCAGGCTGCAGTTCATGAGAACATCCAGCAGGGGCGCATCACCGCGACTGAATGTAAGTACAGATCCAGCTTTCCTTTCAGCACCCGGGGATTACAGGCACGAGCGAGTGGTTTATCGCAGCTCTGCCTGTAATATTAGTTAACCCCTTCAGATGGATTACTTCGTGGGACGTGACAGTTCATCAGAGAGGGTATGTATATTGTGTGTTTATTGTTTTGCCAAGCGAGGGTCTGAAAATGGAATGAGAGAGCAATAAATTATTACAACAACCGTTGTGTTTATTTCATTAAAATACTTTTTAATCATGTGTGTGTGTGTTTTTTAACCCTTTCAAACAATTGGATTAATAATGGATAGGTGTCATAATTGACGCCTCTCCATTATTAATCTGGCTTAATGTCACCTTACAATAGCAAGGTGGCATTAACCCTTCATTACCCCATAGCCCACCGCTACAGGGAGTGGGAAGAGAGTGGCCAAGTGCCAGAATAGGCGCATCTTCCAGATGTGCCTTTTCTGGGGTGGCTGGGGGCAGATGTTTTTAGCCACGGGGGGGCCAATAACCATGGACCCTCTCCTGGCTATTAATATCTGCCCTCAGTCACTGGCTTTACCATTCTGGCGGAGAAAATTGCGCGGGAGCCCACGCCGATTTTTTCCGCCATTTAACCCTTTATTTTAGCAGCTACAGCGGCCAAATTTTGCACATACACACTACTAACATTAGTAGTGTGGAATATGCAAAAAAAAGGGGATATGAGATGGTTTACTGTATGTAAACCATGTCTCATATCCTGTCGGGTTTGTGAAGGAGAAATGCAAAGCCGGCAATTGAATTACCGGCTGTTCACAGATATCGCGCTGAATGAAATATAAACACCGGATTACGTACCGGTAATGCTCTTTTATAGAGCCACGACAGCACCCACTGAGAGAGGGGATCCGCCCCTAGGAACAGGAAACCCTACGGAGAGATAAAAGGGGCGGTCCCCCTCGCTCCCACAGTTTGGGTTACAGAGATCGCGAGGAACCGCCCACCAGTATTAGTAGGCAATTCTATATCATCATTTTATCTTATACTACTAATATTTACAAGAACCAATCACCCTTATTTGTGCTCATATGCAAACTAATATATATATATATATAAGGGAGGGAAGTGAAGGGGTGCTGTCGTGGCTCTATAAAAGAGCATTACCGGTACGTAATCCGGTGTTTTCTCTTCGCCACGACAGCACCCACTGAGAGACTTTCAGAGACAGTTATTTGGGGGGGATTATCGTGTTAAGAACCGATCTACCGAAACACAGGTCAGTGGAGGCAGATAAATCTAGTCTATAGTGACTATAGAAAGTAGTAGGAGACGACCAGGTTGCGGCCTTACATATGAGTTCTATTGGAACTTCTGCCCGCTCTGCCCAGGATGATGCTATCGCCCGGGTGGAATGTGCCTTTACAGTCTCAGGTGGATCTTCCCCTCTAGACGAATAGGCCAGGTATATCGCCTCCCGAATCCATCGGGATAATGTGTTTTTCGTAACGCCAGCTCCTTTCCTCTGACCCTGGAAGGAAACAAAGAGAGCCCTGCTCTTCCTCCAGGCGCTAGTCCTATCTAGATAGGTTATTACAGCCCTTCTCACATCTAAGGTATGGTATTTTTCTTCTTCCTGATTTGTAGGATTATTATAGAAGGCAGGAAGGAGAATTTCTTGAGATCTATGGAATTTGGTACTCATTTTAGGTAAGTAGGAAGGGTCTGTCTTTAGGACAATCCTATCTGGTAATATTGACATAAATGGAGGATCTACTGATAGCGCCTGTATGTCGCTGACCCTTCTTGCCGATACTAAGGCAACAAGGAGAGCTGTTTTGAGGGAGACATGTTTAATGTGAGCAGAATGTAGAGGCTCAAACGGGTGATTTGTTAAGGCTTCAAGGACCAGATTAACATCCCAAGGAGGTGAGTTGGGAATATGGACTGGTTCTGCTCTCTGGCAGGCTGAGATGAATCTGGATATCCATCTATCTCCTGCAACGTTGTGACTATACAAAGCCCCTAGCGCTGAAACTTGCACTTTCAAGGTGTTAACTGAAAGGCCTAAATCACGTCCTCTTTGGAGAAATTCAAGAATAATAGGGACTGGAATTTCTTTTGACAGGGCTGAGGGATAAAGGCTTAAAAATTTTCTCCATACTTTCACATAGATCGATGTAGTGGATCTTTTTCTACTCAGCAATAGGGTATCAACTACTTTATCAGAGAAGCCCCTTAGTTTTAACAGCTGCCTCTCAAATCCCAGGCTGTCAACCGTAGACCCTTCACATGAGGGTGGTTGAAGGGCCCCTGGAAAAGCAGATCTTGATTCTCTGGGAGAATCCATGGATCCGAGATGGACATGGCTCTGAGCAGGGAAAACCATGGTCTCTTTGGCCAGAATGGAGCGATCAAGATTACATTCGCTCTGTCCTCTCTTATCTTCCTGATGACTGTTGGAAGAAGGATCATCGGGGGAAAGGCATATGCTTTCTGAAATGTCCATGGAATCTGGAGGGCGTCGAGAACATCGGGGTTGTCTGTTCGGAACATTGAGGCGAATGTTTTTATTTGCCTGTTGTCTCTTGTGGCAAAGAGATCTATGTCGGGTATACCCCATTTCATAGTTATCATAGAGAATATTCGACGATTTAACACCCACTCCCCCTGATGGAGGGTATGACGACTGAGAAAGTCTGCTTTGGCGTTGTCTATCCCCCGGATATGTAGCGCTGATAAGGACAGAAGATGATCTTCGGCTATAGTCAAGATGTTTTCGGCTATAGACATGAGAGTGCCTGATCTCGTTCCGCCTTGATGGTTGATGTAAGCCACCGATGTCATGTTGTCTGAGAGTACCCTGGTATGTGTTCCGTGCAACTGTGGGAGGAATTCACATAGGGCATGATAGATGGCTTTTAGTTCTTTTTTATTAGAGGAGTCGTCTAACTCCGTAACCGACCACAGCCCCTGGACAACCTGGTCCCCCAAGTGTGCTCCCCAACCCTGAGGGCTGGCATCCGTAAAAATTATATTTGAGGGTTTGACCTCCCAGGGAACCCCACTAACTAGATGATCTGGCTGTAGCCACCAGGTTAGGGATTGGATTACGTCATTAGAAAGGGAAATTTTACCGTGTAATCGCCCCTGTAATTTTATCTCCTCATGTAAAATTGTATACTGTAAACACCTCGAGTGGAACTGCGCCCACGGAACTGCTGGGATACATGACGTGAAGGAGCCAAGCAAGGACATACCTTCCCGGAGGGAAATTATAGGTTTACCTAGTATGGACTGAACCTTATCCCTAATAGTTATTTGTTTAGATTCTGGGAGGAAACATTTTTGACTTAGAGAATCTAATATAATTCCCAAAAATACCTGCCGGGTTGTCGGGATCAGTCTAGATTTTTCCCAATTTATTATCCATCCCAAGTTCTGTAAGGATGAGATCATATGACATAGTCTTTGCTGACATTGTGAGGGGGATTTTCCCACTACTAGCAGGTCGTCTAAGTACGGAATTATGAGTGTGTCTTTTAATCTTAGATAAGACATAACCTCTGACATTAGTTTAGTAAATACCCTAGGAGCAATTGATAGTCCAAAGGGCATTGCTGTATACTGAAAGTGCCGTATACATCCATTTAATATAACCGCTACGCGGAGAAATTGTTGATGCTCTTTACAGATTGGTAGATGGTAATACGCATCTTTCAAGTCCAAAACCGCCATAAAGCAATGGGGAAACAGGAGTTTTACAGTGGATCGAATGGATTCCATTTTAAAAGTTTGATTTTCTAGGAAGGTGTTCAGTTTTTTAAGATTTATGATGGTTCTGAATGATCCATCAGGTTTTGTGATTAGAAACAGCGGGGAATAGAATCCTTTCCCTTCCTGAAGAAATGGAACCTCCACCAAAACTCCTTTGGATAGCAGATTCATTACTTCTTGCTGTAATGCCTCCTGTTGAGCCTGTGACTTTAAAGAAGTCAATAGAAATGAGTCCGAAGGGACTCGGGCAAATTTTAATTTTAAGCCAGAGGTGACGAGATTATTAGCCCAATTGTTCGAAGTTATTTTCCTCCATTGGTCTGAAAAAGAGGATAATCTACCTCCCACAGGTAGATCTGCTCTAACGGGGCTTGTCTTCAGATTTAAAAGGGCGCTTCCCAAAGAATGCACCTCTTTGTTTGGCGTCTCTAGGGGTCCAGCGATCTTGGTTTTTAAAATCTTTTCTTTTATTAAATATGGGCTTCCGGAACGCTTTCCTATAGAATGGAAGGTAGTTGTTATTAGGGAAGCCCTTCTTTCTCTCCCCCGCTTTAGTTAGAATCTCGTCCAGTTTGGTACCAAACAGGTACTCACCCTGACATGGGAGGCCACATAACTTAGACTTTGTCTGTGGATCGCCTTTCCAGCCCTTAAGCCATAGGGCTCTGCGTGCCGCGTTTGTGAGACCTGCTGATTTGGCTGCCAAACGTATAGAATCGGCCGATGAATCCGCCAAAAAAGCTGTAGCCCCTCTAATTAAGGGTATAGAGGACAGCAGTTTGTCTCTGGAAAGACCACTTTTAAGACCTTCCTCTAGGTCACTCAGCCAGACCAACATGGACCTAGCGGTGCATGTAGCAGAGATAGATGGTCTGAAGGCTCCCGTACACGACTCCCAGGCTCTTTTTAGTAGTGAGTCGGCTTTACGGTCTAACGGGTCCTGTAATGAGCCTGAATCCTCCACAGGTAGCAAAGATTTTTTAGATGTAGATGCTACCGCAGCGTCTACTTTTGGCGCTTTTGACCATGTCGAGAACTCTTCATCATTGAAGGGATACCGTCTCTTGGAGGATGGAGGTAACCCCCTTTGGCCCTGGCTTTCCCATTCTTTTTTAACTAAAGATTTTATTGCTGCTATCACCGGAAAAGAAGGCCTTTTCTTTTCCGATAAGCCAGCGAACATAATGTCCTGCTGTGTTCTGGGAATTTTAGAATCTTCGATACCCATTGTATTACACACGGACCTGACCAGGTTGTCAATACTATCCGTGGGAAAGCATGTATCTTGTTCCTCGTCTGAGGAAACATATTCGCAGGAGATGTCAGAGTCCGCTTTCTCTCTATCCGAAGATGGGTCAGATATAGGGGATTCATATCCTTTTTTACTTCTAGTATGTGGCTCTTTCTCAGAATCTCGCAAGGTTTGTAACTCTTGCCTTATCATGAGCCTGATGTCCTCAGATTTAACTGAGGCCTCCTCCCGCAAGGTAGAAGCAATACATGATTTGCATAACCTCTTTTTATAACTATCCGGGAGAGGCTGGAGGCATAATGCACACTGTTTGTGCTTCGTCTTTTCTGTTTTCTTTCCCTAAGTGTATAAAGGGAAAGGGAACACCAGTCAGCTTATGAGGGTAGGAGCACACTTACCCCAGTGAAGCTTTAACGGTACCGATTGACGAGGAGGTTTAGGTGGAGAATCGGATTTCTTCCTGGAGGATCCGCTCTGTTTGGAGCGACTGCTGCTGCCCCGTGTACGCAGGGTGGCCGTGGTGTCTTCTATGGAGAGCATCGCAGGGGTCTGTGACGCATCCATTGTGGACACCGGGCGCTTGTGCCGGTGTCCTTTTTACATGGGGGCCGCCATCTTCTTCCGGTTGAACCCGGAAGTGCTAACCACTTCCGGGTCGCGGCCATACTGTATGCACTCGCGCTGTCACCGGCATCAGCGCGGGTGTCGTCCACCTCCTCCTCCGCCCGGAGTTTCAATTCAGGACTCCCGGGTAAACTGTGGAGCTGCACGCCGCCTGAGCGCTCGCCAAAGCGCAGCGCTTACCTCTCCTCGGCGCTAGGTCCCGCAGACTGCCCGGATGGATTCCCATGAGCCAGGAACCCCTGCAGTTGTGGCCTCATGGCGTCTGCCAGCCGAGGGGGGAAACTGACGAGAGGACCCCCGACGCTGCATCCAGCTCTGGAGCCCTTGCCGTCCTCACAGGTAAACTGCGCAAGCGGCATCCAGGCTAGGCATCCTCTTCTCCGTGGATTCCCGTAGGAACAGGAAACCAAACTGTGGGAGCGAGGGGGACCGCCCCTTTTATCTCTCCGTAGGGTTTCCTGTTCCTAGGGGCGGATCCCCTCTCTCAGTGGGTGCTGTCGTGGCGAAGAGAAAATACAGAATATATATATATGTGTCTCAATGACATATATATATATATATATATATATATATATATATATATATATATATATATATACTGTATATATGTTTTCCCGAACATTTCAGCACATAAATCCATTAGATGTCGGTTTTTCAAGCTTGCGAGAAAATCTCGGCATACGGATGCCATACGGATGTCACACGGATGTCACACGGATCATTTGATGCGAGGAAATCGCATCCTCGCACTGCACACGGATCACTGTTTTTGAAACATTTGTGCGATTCTCGGCCGTGAAAAACGGACCGTTTTTTTATACGTTAAGTGTGTCCCCGGCCTAAATCTGATTGTACCAGAAAGGCACTGCATAAATCGAGAAAACTGAAAAAGGTGATATGTGTCAGGGAAGACATAATTCTAACAATTACTAAAAGAAAAAAAAAAAATTGTTAAATTCATAAAAGCAACGGGTATGAATGTTCTCAGTAACATAAACAAAAAATAAAATTGGTGGATGAAGGGGGAGGGGGCATGACCGGAAGCAAGGAGAGTTAGACATGCAGAAGAGACCTCTGAACCAAACAGCATAAATCTTTCTAATCTAGCCGGTTTACCCTACCATCCACAGCCAAAACATCTCACCTCACTCTGTGGCAACGGGAGAAACCGTTTGAGCTCACTATTGTGGCTGCACTGGTGCCATCATCTGAGGCCTACTTGTAGGCCCGAAGCCTTAGACTATCCAGAGAGCAAGTCGCCTCTCACTGACCTGGAAGTAGCCTGCAGCCCTCATAGACGAGACTGAAGCTTTTGAGAGGTAGGAGGCTAATTGACACCCTTCCTGGGTGAGTCCACCAGAAAGCCGGAGGGTTAGGACCCAGTATGCATATGGTAATACCCCCACCCTAATTATCTGCAGCCACAACCAAGAGCTTCCCTCTGCCTAATGAGCATTCATACAGCAAAAAAGGCAGAAATTTTTACCTCATTACTTCACAAATAATGCAGCAAACCCATGTAGTAAAGATGGCGGCAACACAGGAGCAAAATACCGTATTTTTCAGACTATAATACGCACTTTTTCCCAAAAAAAAAATTTGTGAGGAAAATGGAGGGTGCGTCTTATAGTGCAAACGCAGGCTTACAGGTTGGTTGCGGCAGTGGTGTGGTGTCAGCAGAGATGCGGCGATGCTGAGGTGCGGTGGGCGGTACGGCGTACACCTGAGCAGGGTCCCTTCCTCAGGTGTGGTGACGTTGCGGCCCGGTGTCCACGGAGAGCAAGAGCTGGGTGAATCACGGGTTTCTCGGCGGCCATCTTCCTGAGGCTGCGAGTGCGCAGATTGAGTTCCCTGAAGCCCCGGGAAGCAGAGTACTCAAGCTGCTCACATGCGGCCTCAGGAAGATGGCCGCCACCACTGAGAAAGCCGTGATTAACCCGGCTCTGCTGCTCGTCTTGGACACCGGGTCGCGGTGTCACCTCACCTGAGGAAGAGACCCTGCTCAGGTGCACGCCGTACTGCCCACGGCGCCTCATCATCACCGCACCTCTGCCGCCGCCACCCCTCGTGGACACCAGGCCGCGGCATCGCCCACCTTAGCAGGAAGGGACCCTGCTAAGGTGCACTCTCCATAGCCCACACCGAACATCAGCACCGCGAACACCAGACTGGACTAATCCTGAGGAAGGGACCAGGGATGATGCCTCCTGTAACCCTGCTGTACCACCGCCAGCCCTCAGGTAAGATACCTTAAATTCAGACAATAAGACGGACCACCATCTTAGAAAAATCTTTCTCTTTCTCGTTTTCTTTCTTCTTCTGCTGAACTTACATATATGTTGCCGTTAGATCACTGACTATGAGAATGTGTTGAGGGAATTAACCCCTTTCAGACCTCGGACGGGATAGTACGTCCGAGGTCAGAACCCCGCTTTGATGCAGGGCTCCGGCGGTGAGCCCGCATCAAAGCCGGGACATGTCAGCTGTTTTGAACATTGAGGCATCTAACAGGCGCTTCTGGCCGGAAATGAGCGCATCGCCGACCCCCGTCACATGATCGGGGGTCAGCGATGCTTCTGCAGAGTAACCATAGAGGTCATTGAGACCTCTATGGTAACTGATCACCGGTAGCTGTGAGCGCCACCCTGTGGACGGCGCTCATAGCACACCTGCATTTCTGCTGCATAGCAGCGATCTGATGATCGCTGCTATGTAGCAGAGCTGATCGCGTTGTGCCAGCTTCTAGCCTCCTATGGAGGCTATTGAAGCATGGCAAAAGTTAAAAAAAAAAAAAAAAAGTTAAAAAAATGTGAAAAAAATAAAAAATATAAAAGTTTAAATCACCCCCCTTTCGCCCCATTCCAAATAAATCAATAAAAAATAAAATCAAACCTACACATATTTTATTATTGCTACGTTCAGAATCGCCTGATCTATCAGTAAAAAAAAGCATTAACCTGATCGCTAAACAGCGTAGCGATAAAAAAATTCGAAACACCAGAATTACGTTTTTTTGGTCGCCGCGACATTGCATTAAAATGCAATAACGGGCGATCAAAAGAACATATCTGCACCGAAATGGTATCGTTAAAAATGCCAGCTCGGCACGCAAAAAATAAGCCCTCAACCGACCCCAGATCAAGAAAAATGGAGATGCTACGGGTATCGGAAAATGGTGCATTTTTCTTTCTTTTTTTTTAGCAAAGTTTGGAATTTTTTTTCACCACTTAAGTAAAAAATAGCCTAGTCATGTTAGGTGTCTATGAACTTGTAATGACCTGGAGAATCATAATGGCAGGTCAGTTTTAGCATTTAGTGAAACTAGCAAAAAAAGCCAAGCAAAAAACAAGTGTGGGACTGCACTTTTTTTGCAATTTCACCGCACTTGGAATTTTTTTTCCCCATTTTCTAGTACATGACATGCTAAAATCAATGACGTCTTTCAAAAGTACAACTTGTTTCGCAAAAAATAAGCCCTCACATGGCCATATTGACGGAAAAATAAAAAAGTTATGGCTCTGGGAAGGAGGGGAGCGAAAAACAAACACGGAAAAATGGAAAATCCCAAGGTCATGAAGGGGTTAATATACTGCCTTCAATATACTTTCTAGAGAGGGTACAGAAAGTATTCAGACCTCTTTAAATTTTAAACTCAGTTTCTTTGCAGCCATTTTATAAATTCAAAAAAGTTCATTTTTTTCTCATTAATATACACTGCACCAGATCTTGACTGAAAAACAAAGAAATGTAGACATTTTTGCAGATTTATTAAAAAAGAAAAACTAAAATATCACATGGTCATAAGTATTCAGACCCTTTGCTCAGTATTCAGTAGAAGCACCCTTTTGAGCTAGTACAGCCATAAGTCTTCTTGGAAATGATTCAAGATAAAGGTATGACCACCGATCCAAAATATGTGAAACAAGCAGGGTGGGACCAAATAGTTAAAATGTAACTTTTAATAATTATATTTAAAAATGGTGTTAAAAAACACCTAACAACTGATAATTTGCGCACACTAATTCACACTCAACTACATGCTAACAAGACTAAACGGATTAACCTACGGTTAGATATTATTCCAGGAGTTGCCAAAAAAACCTGTATACTAACACAGCTAGATAGATTAATCAGCAATCAATATAATTCAAAAAGTAAAGAGTAAAATTATTAGTAAAGCACATGTTCCCAATGATACTTATACGTAGAGACCGACTCTTGGAAAAATCATAAATGAATGATCAAAGCAGAAACATTTACTGCTCATACATGACCGATCATTTGCGGATCAGGAGTAACACACTATGATCAAAATTAGCAAAAGGAACGATCTCACCTCGTATTCCTTTGTTCATCCGGTGAAAAAATAAGGACCTTTGTACTTGGTGTCATATTATGGTGGAGGCACCTCTTATTCATCCGTACATTGCCCCGAGACGAATCATCAGCCAGGACCCATACCGTCACCCCAAAGCCCACAATTGCTCAGTTTGGCTGGACGGCCAGATCTAGGAAGACTTCTGGTGGTCCCAAACCTCTTCCATTTAAGGATTATGGAGGCCACTGTGCTCTTAGGAACCTTGAGTACTGCAGAAATTCTTTTGTAACCTTGGCCAGATCTGTGCCTTGCCACAATTCTGTCTCTGAGCTCCTTGGCCAGTTCCTTTGACCTCCTGATTCTCATTTGGTCTGACATGCACTGTGAGCTGTGAGGTCTTATATAGACAGGTGTGTGTCTTTCCAAATCAAGTCCTATCAGTTTAAACACAGCTGGACTCCAATGAATAAGTAGAACCATATCAAGGAGGATCACAAGGAAATGGACAGCATGTGACTTAAATATAAGTGTCTGAGCAAAGGGTCTGAATACTTATGGCCATGTGATATTTGTTTTTCATTTGTAACAAATTTGCAAAAATGTTTACATTTCTGTTTTTTTTTCAGTCCAGATGGGGTGCAGAGTGTACATTAATGAGGAAAAAAAATGAACTTTTTTGAATTTACTAAATGGCTGCAATGAAACAAAGAGTGAAAAATTTAAAGGGGTCTGAATACTTTCCGTACCCACTGTATGTTAAGATTCTACACTGTGTGCAGGATTCTTGGAAATGATAATACTGTATAGACATTTACTCTCTCATGGTGATTGTCGTTATTTAGGCTCTGTCAGTGCCTTGGGGTTGTACCATTTGTTTCTTTTATAACTCAATAGGTACAGAAATAAAAATAAAAAAAAACACAATTGGTGGCTGAGCAACATAGGCAGCCCCAGTAGTATAAGGCATAGTACACAAAGTGTAAGTAAATTTAATAGAAAAATGAAAAAAGTGTTTATGAATCAGTATTCATTAACATATAGATATACCGTATATCTAATCATAAAATAACTTGTGCAAATATGAAATGGATGAGTATCCCACAAAGGAGTCACAAACAATACATATAAATAATTGGTGACAATAAAGTCACTCACCAAAACACAAATGCTTCATCAGAGATGGGGCAAAAAAGGGGATAAGGGGTGGGAAAAAGAGGGGATAAGGGATAGGAAGCAGAGGGGATAAGATTGTGGAGTTTAGCCAAACATTTAAAAAGCGGATAGCCAATAAAAAAAGGTACTGTACATATAGTGACAGCAGGTGATTTCAATGCAAATATTAAGTATTAAGAAAAAGTATGTGCTGTGTACTCACTGATGCAAGGGCAAAAATAACAGATCAGAATGTCATAGTCTAGATACTGAATAGATCATAGAGAAACAGAATTAATAAAGGGAGAAATAGAAAGACAAGCAATAACATCCAGACAACCCAACATAGTAACATAGTTATTAAGGTTGAAGGAAGATTTTAAGTCCATCTAGTTCAACCCATAGCCTAACTTAAAGGGAACCTGTCACCCCGTTTTTTCGGTATGAGATAAAAATACTGTTAAATAGGGCCTGAGCTGAGCATTACAATAGTGTAGTTTGTGTACCCCGATTCCCCACCTATGCTGCCGAAATACGTTACCGAAGTAGTCGTTTTCGCCTGTCAATCAGGCTGGTCAGGTCAAAAGGGTGTGGTGTCCTCCCCCAGATCTTGCGTAGTTTTCCGTTGGTGGCGTAGTGGTGTGCGCATGTCCAAGGTCCAGAATCCTCTGCCAGGGGATTTCAAAGAGCGCGGTGTCCGTTATTGCATTGGTGATCGGTGGGCGCGGCCATCTTCCTTTGGCCGCGCGTGCGCAGAAGCGGCGCTGTGCTGGCCGCGACGCTCTGCTGGCCGCGGCTTCAGGAAAATGGCCGCGGGATGCCGCGCGTGCGCAGATGGATATCGCGGCGGCCATTTTCCTGAAGCCGCGGCCAGCAGAGCGTCGTGGCCAGCACAGCGCCGCTTCTGCGCACGCGCGGCCAAAGGAAGATGGCCGCGCCCACCGATCACCAATGCAATAACGGACACCGCGCTCTTTGAAATCCCCTGGCAGAGGATTCTGGACCTTGGACATGCGCACACCACTACGCCACCAACGGAAAACTACGCAAGATCTGGGGGAGGACACCACACCCTTTTGACCTGACCAGCCTGATTGACAGGCGAAAACGACTACTTCGGTAACGTATTTCGGCAGCATAGGTGGGGAATCGGGGTACACAAACTACACTATTGTAATGCTCAGCTCAGGCCCTATTTAACAGTATTTTTATCTCATACCGAAAAAACGGGGTGACAGGTTCCCTTTAAGATTCCCTAACATGTTGATCCAGAGGAAGGCAAAAAACCCCATGAGGCAAACACTAGGCTCCACATTGGGGAAAAAAAATTCCTTCCCAACTCCACATTCGGCAATCAGACTAGTTCCCTGGATCAACGCCCTATCAAGGAATCTAGTGTATATACCCTGTAACATTATACTTTTCCAGAAAGGTATCGAGTCCCCTCTTAAATTGGATTTTGCCATGGGATATTCTTGTGTAAATACTGATGAAAAAAAGTCATTTAGCATATTGGCTTTTTCCTCATCCATCATTTCACCCAGACTATTTTTAAGGGGGCCAACACTATCATTATTTAGTTTCTTACTATTTATGTAGTTTAAGAATATTTTGGGATTATTTTTACTCTCTCTGGCAATGAGTCTCTCTGTCTCAATCTTAGCTGCCTTGATTTGCTTTTTACAGAATTTATTTAATTTTCTGTATTTATTTAATGCCTCATCCCTACCTACTTCCTTTAATTCTCTAAATGCTTTCTTTTTGTCACTTATTGCGCCCCTTACAGCTCTATTTAGCCATATTGGTTTCCTCCTATTTCTAGTATGTTTATTCCCATACGGTATATACTGTGCACAGGTCCTATCCAGGATGCTAATAAATGTCTCCCATTTTCTTTGTGTATTTTTATGTCTCAGGATATCGTCCCAGTTAATTGCACCAAGATCATCTCTCATCCGTTGGAAATTTGCCCTCCTGAAGTTTAGTGTCCTTGTCACCCCTCTACTACACATCTTATTAAAGGATGCATGAAAACTTATTATTTTTTGATCACTATTCCCCAAGTGACCCCCAACCCTTATATTTGATATGCGGTCTGGCCTGTTGGTTAATATTAGGTCTAGCAGTGCCTCCTTCTTGTTGGGTCCTGAACCAGTTGTGAAAGGTAATTGTCTCTTATAGTTGTCAAAAACCGATTACCTTTGCTGGAACTGCAGGTTTCTGTTCCCCAATCTATTTCAGGGTAGTTGAAGTCCCCCATAATAAGGACTTCTCCTTGAGTTGCAGATTCATCTATTTGCTTTATGAGGATATCCTCTGTTGCTTCCATTATCTTTGGGGACTTATAACAAACCCCTATCAGTAATTTATTACTTTTTCCCCATCCCCTTATCTCCACCCACAGGGACTCTACATTTTCATTAGATTCACCTATATTATCACGCAGGAAGGGTTTTAAGGATGATTTTACATATAGACACACCCCTCCCCCTCGCTTATCCGTTCGGTAATTTCTGAACAGACTATAGCCCTGCAAGTTAACAGCCCAGTCATGGCTCTCATCCAGCCATGTCTCAGATATCCCCACCATGTCATAATTATGTTCCAACAAAATTAATTCTAACTTCTTAAATTATTAACTGTTCTAACCCCCCCCATGCCACCCCCAACATCCTTATTTGTACCCAGGTCTCTATCTGCACTATCTTCCCCTCCTATAAATTGAATACCCTCCCCCCCATTCCCTAGTTTAAACACTCCTCCAACCTTCTAGCCATTTTCTCCCCAGCACAGCTGCACCTTCCCCATTGAGGTGCAGCCCATCCCTAGCGTAGAGCCTGTAGAGAACTGAGAAGTTGGCCCAGTTCTCCAGGAACCGAAACCGCTCCTTCCTATACCAATTCCTGAGCCACTTACTTATCTCCCTAATTTCCCTTTGCCTCTCTGGCGTGGCACGTGGTAAAGGCAGTATTTCAGAGAATATCACCTTGGAGGTCCTTGCTTTAAGCTTGCAGCCTAATTCCCTGAAATACTTTTTAAGGACCTTCCACCTACCTCTAACTTTGTCATTTGTGCCAATGTGTACCATGACCACTGGGTCCTCACCAGCCCCTCCCAGTAATCTGTCCACCCGGTCAGCGATGTGTCAGACTTGAGCGCCAGGTAGGCAGCAAATCGTTTGATGATCTCTGTCTTTGTGACAGACTGCCCTATCTGTTCCCCTAATAATTGAGTCCCCCACTAGTAGCACCTGTCTGGCCTGCCCTGCTCTCCTATTTCCCCACTCACTGGAGCAGTCACTCCTCCGGCTTTCAGAGGACATGCCTTGCTGCAGCAGTGCTACCCCTGTACTGGCACCCCCCTCATCTGACAACTTAGCAAACTTATTGGGGTGTGCCAGATCAGGACTAGCCTCCCTGGCACTCTTCCATCTACCCGGCCTTCTGTCACCCAGCTAGCTGCCTCACTTTCCTGCAGCTCCATAATACCATCCTCCCCACATCTATCCCAGTGAGCTGCTACTCAGTGAGCAAAAGGCTCTTTTCCATATTGTCTATGGATCTCAGTGTTGCCAGATGCACATTTAGATCCAGAACCTGGGCTTCCAAATGCACAACATGCTCACATCTCGCACAGCAGTATGCACCCTCGACCGGCTGCTCAAGGATTGCATCCATGTGGCAAGATGTGCACAATGTCCTAATGGGGATTGCACCAGACAGAAAAGTTAAGTAATAAAATGCAAACAGCAATTTGGTAATTCATCCCTTGTAAACTCCCTGAACCCAAAGTCACCGAATCAGAAGTCGCACACTTACTTCCATTCGCATTTATGCTCCATTCACACTCGCTAAGGAAGATTTAAAGAGTTTTTTTTTCCTTTAGCACTAACCCAACATCTCAATGCACTTCCAAAAAAAAAAACCATCACTGTGCTGTGTATGTAATAACGTCCACGGGCCCACTCATCCCTAATCACAACAATAGTCAGCGAGCGCACAGGTGTAAATACAGGCGTATATGACTACAGTGAGTACAAAGGAAAAACTTCCAGGTTCTCTTATTTCTCTAACAAATAATCCCTGTGACCCTAATGTGCAGGGTCCCGGTGCCCCCCAGGACTGAGTCCTGTCCCCTCTATCACACAGTCCCTGCTCCCCCATTACCGCTCACCAGTGCAGACTTCTCCCTTCAGCTCTTACATGTGGAGCCGGCTGTACCCTAATGTGCAGAGTCCCGGTGCCCCCCAGGACTGAGTCCTGTCCCCTCTATCACACAGTCCCTGCCCCCCATTACCGCTCACCAGTGCAGACTTCTCCCTTCAGCTCTTACATGTTGCAGCTTCCTGCACAGCAATCCCTTCACTTCCTACAAGCCCCCATCCTCCTCCTCCTCCTCCTCCCCCATTTGACTGATCACATGACTGTGACATCATCACAGGTCCTGGAAGCAGAACTTCAGAATAGAGAGAGGGAGAATCTCTGCTCAGCTCTGGGTAAATGTTTCTTCCCCTCTAGCGCCCCCTGTGGCCACAGACATTTCCCACGTGTTTCTGCCCCGGCAGGAGGAGATGTCGGAGGGGACATGAGGGCAGTGAGGGGCATTCAGCAGACCCCCGAGACTGCAGGGCAGAGACCCAAACCCGGACTGTCCGCTGTATCCGGGACGGTTGGGACCTATGGAGTTATTTGTGTTCCTCATTCACAGTCGGAGCAGATAGAACTTTCTCATGTTCCAGAATCTTCTCTATACGACCTCTGGCTTTCTGTGCCTGTAAGGCCGTGGTCACACAGTGCAGAAATAATGTTTTGTTTTCTGCAGGATCCGCACTGAACTGCATAATAACAATCTCCTCTGATTATTACATTATTGCTGCTTTTCTCTGCCTTTTCCTCATTATTTGATGCAGTTTTGGTGCAAATGTGAAACAATGTGATTATTAATGTGTTTTCATTGAAAGAAATCACTGAGCTTAAAACTCCAATATGAAAGAGTCCACTAGTTTATAGGCATCACTGACCTCGGTACACTTAGGGTACTGTCACACAGTACCATTTTGATCGCTACGACGGCACGATCCGTGACGTCGCAGCGATCGTATGATTATCGCTCCAGCGTCGTAGACTGCGGTCACACGTTGCAATCACGGCGCTGGAGCGATGCCGAAGTCCCCGGTAACCAGGGTAAACATCGGGTAACTAAGCGCAGGGCCGCGCTTAGTAACCCGATGTTTACCGTGGTTACCAGCGTAAACGTAAAAAAAACAAACAGTACATACTTACATTCCGGTGTCTGTCCCCGGCGTTCTGCTTCTCTCCACTGTGTAAGCGCCATAGCCGGAAAGCACAGCGGTGACGTCAGACGTCACCGCTGTGCTCGCTCTCCGGCTGGCAGACGCTCACAGTGCAGAGAAGCTGAGACGCTGGAGGACAGACACCGGAATGTGAGTATGTACTGTTTGTTTTTTTTACGTTTACGCTGGTAACCAGGGTAAACATCGGGTTACTAAGCGCGGCCCTGCGCTTAGTTACCCGATGTTTACCCTGGTTACAAGCGAACACATCGCTGGATCGCTGTCACACACAACGATCCAGCGATGTCAGCGGGTGATCAAGCGACGAAAGAAAGTTCCACACGATCTGCTACGACGTACGATTCTCAGCAGGATCCCTGATCGCTGCTGCGTGTCAGACACTGCGATATCGTAACGATATCGCTAGAACGTCACGAATCGTACCGTCGTAGCGATCAAAATGGTACTGTGTGACAGTACCCTTAAAATATAACTTTTATTGTGAACCCTATAAAAAACGTGTACTAATTCCACCGTACCGTTTAGCAGTCTTATCCAATCCGACAATTTGAATCAGATATGGATACTAATAATGGGTACATTTAGATATAATCGGCCGTGCATGCTAACAAGTCTGTTAGTTATTGTATTACTGATGCGGTGAGGCTGCCGAGCGTCATTGTCCAGCAATACATTGCTCTATGCCTCATGAAGTCAGAGAGGTTCCGTGCATATAATACCATCATATTCCTTGTCAATCAGTCTGGAACTGCTCTCACATTAGCTCCCAATCTAGACATTAACTAGGTCACAGAGCAGCTGAGTAGAAGCTGGCTGCCTAGTATCCCTATCTTGCCTGACAGCTGCTTATAGGACCTGGTAATGAGCAGAGATGAGAGAACGTGTTCAGAAAACGTTCACCAATCTCAAATTCGACATGAATGTAGCACATTCGGATTTGTGTTCACTTTCACAAGCATTTTAACTCATTTGGTAAAAGTCGTCACAGTTCAGTAAATCATCGCATTTCCACTAATGCTTTTGTATGACTTTGGCTAGGATAGTGGTGCTTTATGATGATAGGGAGGCACAGGGAGACATGTTTGATGAGGAGATGGGGTGTGGAGAGTTTAGAGGAGCATCTGAAGAGATTACAGGAGTGGCACGCTTTTTTTATTTTTTCCACTTTATGTGTGTTGATTCCGGCAACCAATCAGGGCGCAGAAACCATCAAGAGCATCATGACACAATGTCTTCTGTGATTGATTGCCAAAGTCATAAGTCCCTGGCCATTTAAAAAGCGGACATCTTGTTTTCCTTGCACCATTTGATCAATGTCACAGTGCAGAGAGGTCAGTCCTGCCACAACTGTGACAGTCTCCGGAAGCCCCATTAGCTACTCCAAATCATTTGTGCCAACTCTGTGTTTTGGTGGCAAATCAGAAGGTCAGATTTCCACGTAAAAATCGTTAGGCTTAATTCAGTGTTGCAGCCACGAGGCCCAATTAGCTACTCCAAATCGTTTGTGCTAAAACTGTGTTTCAGTGGCAAATCAGAAGGCCAGTCTTCCACTTAAAAATCATTAGGCATAACAGTGTTGTTCAGGCACACTAAGAAAATAAGTAGTGATTGTTCATTTAGTGACAGGTGACTGACTGCTGTGGGCCTAAGGTTGTAAAAAAGCAGGGTACAAGAAGGGAAGGCTACTTACAACATGAGTGGGAAAAAGCGAGGTCGTGGTAAAAGGGGTAATATGATCGGTGTTCGACATGTACTTGGGTAAGATGTTAATGTGAATGCAAGCTCAACTGAACAAACACCGTCTCATCCTATCGAAAGACCACTGCAACATCTGTTACTTGGCCTGCCTACTTGACTCCCTTTCTTTGGCAGCCACACAGCGTTACGCCTTGTAGATGAGGCTCAGAAAGAGCATGTGCTCCAGTGGATGGCAAGTGTTGCATCAAGTGGCCTCTTCTCTTCATTCACTTTAACATCACACACAGTACAATTCTCAGAGGTGGCTCCCCAATCACCCTTGTTTTCCCCCTTGTCAAAAAGTTTCAAACACCCAACTGACTGTGGGGAACCTCAGATGGGCCATTCTGAAGAGCTGTTCACACATTGTATTCCATGGGCATCAGAGGTCTGCTCTGAAGAATCACAGAATCGAGAGAAAAGCATCTTCACTGATGCTCAAAATTATTTCATGTTGGATCTGGGGCTGGATGAATTAGGGTCCGAGCAGAATCCAGACCCTCATCACCAGACGTTAACCACCAAGGGTTGAGGTGGTCCTGATGAGACTCAGATACCAGAGGCACACATGGTCTGTACAGTGCTGTCAGGGCAAGATGAAGAGAAGGGTGACTCTCAGGGTGAAGAATGTGAGAACAGAAACAATGAGGTTGTAGATCCCACTTGGTGTGAACCCAGAGGTAAGCAGCTGAGTAGCTCAGTGGAAGATGAGGCAGTTATGTTGCGAATTCCCACACAGACAAAAAGTAATGCAACCACGATATCACTGCTACTCAGCCCCATCTCTGGCTATGGCGAGCACCGGTTGCGTATGTGCAGTTCACAGGGGCCGCAAGGTTGCCTAACCTGTATGTTTTTTGCAACCACAAAAGATGACCCTATACACGTTATCTGTCAAAAAATGCATAAAAACACAGGGGAAGCAAAAGTTTCAATAATTTGACAAACATGCCATAGTGTGGGAATCTCACTGCGTTAAAATGCGGACTAGTGGGTCTCTCCAATGCGGACTAGTGGGTCTCTCCAACCACTGGCTGTCTCATCAACCCCATCTACTGCTTCTTCCTCCTCCATCACTATTCTAAGTCTTCACAAACAGGTCTCTATTTACCCACACAGTCGGGGTGAGCGACTACTGCTTTTGTGTCCCCTAGCACAACACATCTTTCTCAATCCACCATAACATCTCTGCCTGCACCTCACTCACAGTTCAGCAGTTTGTCCTGTTCTCTGTACTCTGCCCTCTCAGCACAGAAGCCAGCCCTCCGTCTTGCAGTTGTGGTCATGTAAAAGAATATTTCCTCCTACAAATGGCAAAGCTAAGAGCTTGGACTCCACCATCTCCAATCAGTTGGCCATGGAAATGCCGCCTTTCTTCCTAGTGGAAACAGACAGTTTCCAAAAGTTGATGGTCATCGCAGTCCCCCAGTACCAGTTGCCCAGTCGCCATTCCTTCTCTAAGAAAGCTGTGCCTGCGCTACACCAGCTTGTCACCTTGGGGGGAGGGAAACCAAAGATGATCATACATTCCATTGTATAGTGAAAACAAAATGAAAAACACACACAAATGTATGCAGATATGTATCAGATACAATGAGTAAATACAATCCCACATAGTGAAACCTAATAGATGACATATATTACAGATAAAACGTCCAAAATAAGGCTGCAGCCAGAGGTATACTAGTATAATGTCCTATTACCTGAAGAGATTGCACCAGCAGGGGCTCATATGATCCGTGCGTCCGCCCCTACGTGCATTTCGGATAAGTGTTTAAAAAGTATATTTTACGGAAGTGTGGTTAGCCGTGGACTGGAAGTGACGGTATGTTGCTATGGGTCAATGTAAATTCTAGTAATTCCAATATGAGATCCCTAGTCCCAGAAGACAAACTAGACTTGTCTAGGAAGTACCGTGCGGCCCTCAGGCCATCACAATGTTTTATGTTGGCATAGAGAGACTCAACATCCGCCATCACCAACATAGTATTTGAGTCCAGGAACAAATCATCAACTTTTTGGAGTTCGCCCATGTCCTTCAAAAATGATGGTAGGTTCTCAACTAATGGCTGCAGGTAAAAAATCTATCCATCGATTGATGTGCTCCAAATAGTTTCCCTAACCAAAATTATGGGATGTCCTGGTGGCATCTTATCGCTTTTATGGATTTTAGGAAGGAGGTACAGCGTCGAGATGGTAGGTTCTGCAACTGTTAGTGCTGAAGCCAGGTCTCTATTGATGACACCACTCTCAATGGCCCAATTCAGAGTGGCCTCAAGGTGAGAACTATAGGCAGACAATGGGTTATACCTCATTTTTCTATAACAGGTGGTAATATTGAGTTGGTGAAATGCCTCCTTCTCATGCATTATTTTGGGACAAATAAAAATGTTGCCCCACTTGTCTGCCGGCTAAAGCACTACATCAGGTACATTTTGAAGAATCTGTAGACATGCCTGCTTCTCCAGGCCCTGATACCTCATGCATGGCCCATGACTGACTGTTGCTGTGCCATTTGCACCTTTCTACTGTGGGTCAATTGATGGCACTTTTCATGGTGTCTGCCCCTAATTTTAGCTGTGAAGCTTTTTGTCACCCCTTAAGGTGTTGTCTATGCGTTTGGTTTTGCCTCCCATTGAATCTAATGAGGTTCGGGTACGTTCGTCGAACTGTCCAGCGAACAGTGGTCCATTCGGCGAATCCAAACCAAACCTTAAAAGGTTCGCTCATCTCTAGTGATGAGCCTCTCTCACAAGGCCAATCAGTTCCCAATCATTAACCCCCACGATTCTCAAGGATGCTAAAGATCTCAATCATCACTAAAAGTAATTATGACCAGTATCACTATATTGTATATAAGATTAATCAAATAAAAGGGGTATAGTAGATATTTTCATTTAAGCCCTTCGGAGTTACAGTTTTTAATCTGTAAAACCACTGGGCCTCGTTCCTCAAGATTTTGTTATCAAGATCACCCCCTCTTGGGAACCTCAAATTTTCTCTATCCCTGGAACTCGGCTCTCCCGATCTCCCTTCTTCCTGCCGGTCCCCACCGCTCTCCGCTACCTCTTTCGGGAGTGCGTTGGCTGGCTCCGCCCCGGTCCCTTCCTCTGCTGTCACGTGCCGCAGGTCCTGCATATCGGCGGTCGCGCCCCGACCCAGCCTACTCTCCATGAGCTACGAGCGCTGCTTGTCTTGCACCCAGTAGGACACGTGAACTGACTGGAGTGCTGTCAGTCGGTGTTCCTGATGGTAAATATGTTTTTCTGGTGATATCACATGTAAAGGAGCCTCTCAACCAAAAAATCACATGTTTTGCACAACCCATATCTAAAAGTCCCTGAGGCTGAGGGGGTGACCTTCATAATGTATTTTTTATACCATAGAAAAGCAGTTTTTTACATTAGTTTTTTTAGGCTCCGCATAGAATCTTAGAGATAAAAAAGGACCAAAACCACACAGTTCAGCAGCGTCTTTAGACTCTCAGTGATCAGAAGTTTTCATGATATCAGATGTGGCGTTGACAAGTTCACATCTACATGCAGAAAAAAAACTATAATAAATATAGCAATTACACTATGTGTGAACACGGCCTTAGCGTTACATTTTTATCACATTTTTAATTGTGGCAAGTGGGGTAGGCTTGGAGTTGATGTCAGCTTTGTATTGGCAGCTGATATCAAGCCCAGGGGTTAGTAATGGAGAGGCGTCTATAAGAGCCCCCCATTACTAACCCCATAGTAAGTTAAATACTGAAATAAACACATAGCAAGAATAAAATCACACAAACAAATACTGAAATAAACACATAGCAATAATAAAATCTTTTATTTAAAAAAAATCAACACCCTGCTTTACAAATTAATTTAAAAATGAAAAACAAAGTTTTTGTGACAACACAGCATAGTATCTTAACCCTCCGTCAGGAACAATGCCTTCACTAACGAGTTCAGGGTGGAATCTTTTGGGCCGAACTTGAAGGCTAGAGGGGATACTGATAGTTTTCATATTTCTACGCAGCTCTCCAAGCACTAGTTCATGGGCCAATTTTTTCAGATAGGCTCATCTTTGTTCAAGTTGGTTTTGAAGTTGCCGTATATACTCAAGTATAAACCGACCCGAGTATAAGCCGACCCCCCCTAACTTTGCCACAAAAAACTGGGAAAACTTAATGACTCGAGTATAAGCCTAGGGTGGAAAATGCAGCAGCTACCGGTAAATGTCAAAAATACAAATAGATACCAAAAGAAGTAAAATTAATTGAGACATCAGTAGGTTAAGTGTTTTTGAATATCCATATTGAATCAGGAGCCCCATATAACACTCCATAAAGTTTATGATGGGCCCCACAAATGCGGATTAAGGCCCCATAAGATGCTCCATACAGACATTTGCCCCATATAATGCTGCACAAACGTCGATTATGCCCCATAAGATGCTCTATAAAGATATTTGCCCCATATAATGCTCCACAAATGTTGATAATGGTCCCATAATATGCTCCATAAAGATATTTGCCCCATATAAAGCTGCACAAACACTGATTATGCCCCATAAGATGCTACATGTAGACATTTGCCTCATATAAAGCTGCACAAACATTGATTATGCCCCATAAGATGCTCCATGTAGACATTTGCCCCATATGCTGTTGCTGCGATACAAAAAAAAAATAAAAAAAATCACATACTCACCTCTCGTCGCTCAGGCCCCAGGCACTTGCTATATTCACCTGCTCCCCATTCCACCGCCACCGGCTGCGTCTTCCCCGTCCTCTGCAGACTGTTCAGGCAGAGGGCAGCGCGCACACTAATCGCATCATTGCGCCCTCTGACCTGAGTGAAAGTGCAGAGGACGGGGAAGACGCAGCTGCAGCCGGCGGCAGTGGAACGGGGAGCAGGTGAATATCGCACATTGCGTTATACTCACCTGCTCCTGGCGTGGTCCCTGGTTCCACGGCGCCGGCAGCTTCTTCCTGTAGTGAGGGGTCACATGGTACCGCTCAATACAGTAATGAATATGCGGCTCCACCCCTATGGGAGTGGAGTTGGGTCCATATTCATTACTGTAATGAGTGGTACCATGTGACCGCTCACTACAGGAAGCTGCCGGCGCCGCGGAACCAGGGATCGAAACAGGAGCAGTTGAGTATGATTACACAGCTGCCGCTCCACCTCCCCTGCCGTCCCCCTGGGACAATGACTAGAGTATAAGCCGAGAGGGGCAATTTCAGCCTAAAAAAATGGGCTGAAATTCTCGACTTATACTCGAGTATATACGGTAAATTATTTGTGAATTTACACCACCTAAATTCAACATAGTGAAAGATATGATCATTAGCCAGCGTGTGGCGTTTCTGCTGACGCTAAAAGTTGAGCACATCTGATCAGCTGTATCAACACCCCCTTTGGTTGCATTATAAAATGTAACTATTTCCGGGTTTTTTTGTGCTTCAGACCCAGGATCGATGGCATCATCATCATGAAGCGTTGAGACAATAATTACATTTTTCTTTTTGCGCGCGTATATAGGAAACCAAATACTTTTCATTATTGAAGCAAACATACTGCTATACTGTTTTCTCCCTTTCACATTTACAAACTGTGGGGCAATTCTTTTTTATTTTTTCTTCAGTACATACATATGAAAGATTCTGCATTTTCACATAATCAGATCACAATTTCAAAAGCAATTGTCAGCTGTTATATTGCAACTCAATCCAAATACTGTAAGGGCTCAGCCATTCTTTTCACAACATCACTGGGTTTGTTGCTGACATGGTATGGACCTTCTCCCTTTCCTGCATAAATTTCAAGGTTGTATGTGTAGACCTTCCTGACATCAACAAGGGCATACATTTTAACTCCTTATTTATAGGCTTTGACTTAATGTATTGACGAAATGCACATCTGCCACGAAAACCAGGGAGCATTTCGTCAATAATGACGCTCTCCCCAAGGCAACAGCTTTTCTTACAATTTTCAACAAATTTTTGGAATAAAGCGCGTATCGGAGCAAGCCGGTCATATGTATTACAATGGGTTCGGGTAGTTCTGTCGTCAAACAGAATCTTTAATCTTTTTAAACACATAACAAAGCCAAATTTTTCTTTTACATTACCATCTATACCCCAAAGACCCTCCAAACTTTGGCAATGTGCCCTATAAGCTCCTGCAAGGTATAACAATCCAAAAAAAAGCCCTCAGTTCTATTTAATCTGTGGGCTTGATGATTCTGTTGCAAATGAACTTATCTTTTATAATGTCTATATATTGATTTGTGTATGTAACAACAGAGTCTAGAATGTCATCTGTGAATAAACTTTTCCAGCATTTAGCGGCAGTTTTAGCATTCCTTGATGTTCCTTTAACTCCTTAATTACCAGGGGTAATTTTGGTTTTGCTTTTTAATTTTTTGCTCCCCTTCTTCCCAGAGCCATAACTTCTTTATTTTTCGATCAAAATGTCCATGTGAGGGCTTGTTTTTTTGCGAGACGAGTTGTATTTTTGAACGATACCATTGGTTTTTACTGGAAAAAGGTAAAAAAAATTCCAAGTGCAGTGAAATTGCAAAAAAAATTGCAATCCTACAGTTGTTTTTCGGTTTGATTTTTTTACCATGTTCACTAAATGCTAAAACTGACCTGTCATTAAGATTCTCCAGGTCATCACAAGTTCATAGACACCAAACATGTATAGGTTTGTTTTTATTTAAGTGGTGAACATTTTTTCAAAACTTTGTTAAATTATGCCATTTATCGATACCCATGCCATTAATCGATGAAAAGAGGATCGTGGACCTTATAAAATCTGGCCCAACACACTGCACAGCACTGCCCCCTGACGAAGCCGATGCGAAACGCGTGTTGGGGCTTTGGTGGTGACCTCTGCAAGTCTGCATAATGGGTAAGGTTTTTGGAACAGGGATTGACTTTTAGTGCGGTATACTTGACTTTGACCCTGGTGTGGGATGTATGATATATAGTTGGTAACCTTCCTGGCCTTAAAACTCCCAGTATGACAGTACTGTTAGCACTTTATTATGAAACATATGCAGACATTGCTAGGGGTTGTCACCATTTACTTTCAGTGTCTTTTCCAGTCTTGCTCACTGTATCATCTATCTATTTGTTGTTAAATGATATTACTATTTTGTATGTGATCTATTTGTGGAATAAAAATCTATATATATACTTTCTGCAATTTGGACTTTCCCAGGTATATATGGTTGTCTGGTAGAGTGTCCTATTTAGTGAAATGTGATTTCCTTTTGATATTCATGACACATGGCCAGGGGCTGGCTGGCATTTTTCAGCCTGGGGGGCAATCACAAGGCAGTGGCCCTTCAGTTGCGGTGGCCCTACTTTTCCCTAATAATCTTTGGCCACTGCATAAAAGTAGCAGAGATAACAGGCTTTAAAAACAGACTGGTTCATAGATATGGGAACAGAACGGAGCTTGCTGCATAGATATGGTAGCAGAACCAAGCTTGCTCCAGAGATATGGGAGCAGAACCGAGCTTACTCCAGAGATATGGGAGCAGAACCGAGCTTACTACTGAGATGTGGGAGCAGAAACGAGCTTACTCCAGAGATATGGGAGCAGAACCGAGCTTATTCCGGAGATATAGGAGCAGAACCGAGCTTACTACAGAGATATGGGTGCAAAACAGAGCTTACTACAGCAGTATGGGAGCAGAACCGAGCTTACTACAGAGATATGGGAGCAGAACGGAGCTTTCTACAGAGATATGGGAGCAGAGCAGAGCTTACTGCAGAGATATGGGAGCAAAACAGAGCTTACTACAGAGATATGGGAGCAAAACAGAGCTTACTACAGAGATATGGGAGCAGAACCGAGCTTACTACAGAGATATGGGAGCAGAGTGGAGCTTACTGCAGAGATATGGGAGCAGAACTGAGCTTACTACAGAGATAATGGAGCAGAACCGAGCTTACTGCAGAGATATGGGAGCAGAACGGAGCTTACTACAGAGATATGGGAGCAGAACCGAGCTTACTACAGAAATAAGGGAGCAGAACCGAGTTTAATAAGTCTACTACATGGAACCAAGCCTGCTACATAGAAACTGGAGCAGAACCGAGATTATGGCATACATACGGTACCATAATCTAGATTACTACATTGATACAGTTCTAGAACCAAGTTTACTGCTTAGATATGGTGCCATAACGGAGCTTACTTACAAACATACATACAATACGGCTACACAGTACCTACTACTATCACCACTACACAGCGAATACATAATATTATAATATCACCATTACCTCTATATGAAACTACATTCTATACAAAGACCAATGATACCACCATACACCCTTTACTATGACTGAATCACATTTAGCTGCTACTAAATAAAAAAAAAAAGTTACCTAAAAAGAGCAATATTACAACCTAACAGTAACCTTATATTGGTAGATACCAGTTCCGCAGAACAAGTGATTACAGTACAGTTATATACAGTATATAGTAACTTACACATGACGTTCTTTCTGATTCAGATCGTTCACTTTTCTATCTGGCCCAGACCGACATGACAACTTCTCCAGCCAGGACTCGTCTGCACAGATTACTATAAAGGCACATTTGACTTCTCACATTTCTAGCGCCGTCCCCATCTATTCCCTACCTACAAAAACTCCCCACTCTGTGTGCACCTGCAGTGTGGACCACTGACCCCAATATTTAATCAATTGTGTCATTGCTAGGATTACTCCCACCCCCCAAAATCCCACAGAAAGTAGTAATGCCCCTACTGTGCAACGACATGTATGGGCCTTTGAAGGATATAAATATATAAATACAATTGTAAATGCATTAATTAAAAAAAAAACACAATACTAAGTGCTATTTACATGAACTCTGTATTTACTGTCAGTGTACATGTAACACAGTGATCACTGGTGACATTATACACAGGAGCTCTGTATATAGTGTCAGTGTACAGGTAATACAGGGATCACCAGTGACATTATACACAGGAGCTCTGTAAAAAGTGCCAGTGTACAGGTAATACAGTGATCACCACTGCCAGTGACATTATATACAGGAGCTCTGTATATAGTATACAGTGTATAGTGTCAGTGCACAGGTAATACACTGACTCACCAGTGACGTCTCTAGCTGAAGTCCTTCATCTTTGTTTTTCTCATTCATGGAGCACAGACCGCCGTCGCTTCTTCCAGCCAGGACTCGCCTCTGCATAAAAAAAACACAGTTATCTAGAGCACCGCTTTCAGAGCACATTCCCCACTTTTTCCCTTTCTTCTACACTACACATCTGAATACAGAGGTCCACCCACAATCAATATATAATTGGTTATTATGCAACCTCATAGATTGCAAGCTTACGAGTCCCCCATCATGTGCAGTCCCCCTTACCTCCCACTTCATGTGCAGTCCTCCTTACCCCCACTTCATCATGTTCAGCCCAACTCCCCCACTTCATCATGTGCAGCCCAACTCCTCCTTCATCATGTGCAGTCCTCCTTTAACCCCCTAATTCCATCATGTGCAGCCTCCTTTAACCCCCCACATTCCGTCATGTGCAGCCTCTTTTAACCCCCCAAATTCCATCATGTGCAGCCTCCTTTAACCCCCCAAATTCCATCATGTGCAGCCTCCTTTAACCCCCCAAATTCCATCATGTGCAGCCTCCTTTAACCCCCAAATTCCATCATGTGCAGCCTCCTTTACCTCCCAAATTCCATCATGTGCAGCCTCCTTTAACTCCTCAAATTCCGTCATGTGCAGCCTCCTTTAACCCCCCAAATTCCATCATGTGCAGCCTCCTTTAACCCCTCCAAATTCCATCATGTGAAGCCTCCTTTAACCCCCCAAATTCCATCATGTACAGCCTCCTTTAACCCCCCCAAATTCCATCATGTGCAGCCTCCTTTAACCCCCCAAATTCCATCATGTGCAGCCTCCTTTAACCCCTCCAAATTCCATCATGTGAAGCCTCCTTTAATCCCCCAAAATTCCGTCATGTGCAGCCTCCTTTAACACCCCAAATTCCATCATGTGCAGCCTCCTATAACCCCCCAAAATTCCATCATGTGCAGCCTCCTTTAACCCCCCCAAATTCCATCATGTGCAGCCTCCTTTAACCCCCCCAAATTCCATCATGTGCAGCCTCCTTTAACCCCCCCAAATTCCGTCATGTGCAGCCTCCTTTAACCCCCAAAATTCCATCATGTGAAGCCTCCTTTCACCCCTCCCCACTTCTTCATTTGCAGTTACCCACCATTTAATTTAAAAAAAAAAAAAGTTTTTCTTATACTTACATCACCACTCGCTCCCCTGCAGCGCCTCTCTGCTAGCCTCCTGGCCGGGACATGTCGGCACGTGCGCGATGACGTCATCGCGCACGCCCGACACCTGACCCGGAGGCATAGAGAGATATCATGGAGGGAGCAGGAGCTTGCAGCCGTCAAGCTGACAGCCGCGCACGCGGCTCCTGGACCCGGCGCGGACGTGTGCGCCGACTGTGACTGCTGCCGGCCGCTTCACAGTGCAGCGCACACGGCCGCGCACAATTTGATGTGCAGCTCTACAGCCACCACCAGGCGGCCGGCCCTGATCAGCTGCAGGGGGAGCGGCCCGGGGGGCATTTGCATCTTTGCAACCCGGCCCAGTCCGCCCCTGCACATGGCTATGAGCATGTGTGGGAGATCGGATTTGTTTTTGTCCATTGTGGGCTGTAGTTATTACATTTATCGATACCTGTAGCGTCTCCATTTTTTCGTGATCTCGTGTCAGGTGGGGGCTTATTTTTTGCATGCCGAACTGGCATTTTTAATACCATTTTGGTGCAGATACAATCTTTTGATCACCTGTTATTGCATTTGAATGCAATGTTTGCGGCGACTAAAAAAAGTACTTCTGACGTTTTAACTTTTTTCTCGTCACACCATTTAGTGATTGGGTTAATTATTTTTTTATATTGATATATCGGGCTATTCTGAATGTGGCAATACCAAATATGTGGGTTTTTTAATAGTTTTCTTTTGAATGGGGAAAATGGGGTGATTTGAACTGTAATATTTTTTTAATATATTTAAAAAAAAAAATTATTTTAGCATGCTTGAATAGTCTCCATGGGAGACTAGAAGCTACCATAATCTGATCAGCTCTGCTACATACAGGCGATGATCAGATCGCCTGTATGTAGCAGAATCGCTCACTTGTTATGAGCACAAACCACCTGGCGGCGCTCATAGCAATCTGATATTAACAACCATAGAGGTCTGCTGGAGACCTTTGGTTGTCATACCAACCCATATGTGACCCACGATCACATGACGGGAGTCACCGAAGGGCGCTTGCCGTGACAGAGGCATTTAACTAGCTATCAGTTTGATATTGCACCTGTGGCTGTTAGAGGCACATGTCAGCTGTTCAAAACACCTGACATGTGCCGGGAAAGATGTGGGCTCAGCGCCAAAGCCCACATCAAATGGAGGGAGTACTATTACGCCCGATGTCGGAAAAGGGTTCACTGCAGCAACGTGAGTGAGAATGTCGTGAAGTTCCCTATGTTTCACTTACATGGGTGACATTGATCCATTTTTTTTGTCTCTTCCCATATAATATGTTTCTGTATCTTCTTCATCATCACGTTCACTTTCTTGCTCTGCTTCAGAATCAATTTCACATACTTCCACTCATCATGAGAATCAATTTCACTTTCTTCTCCTAAATCCTCAAGCACTGCGGGGTCCGCATCATCATCATTATCTAACAGCATCTTTACTTCATCATCATGAATTGGTTTTGACAAATCTTACATTTTCCTCTCCATTTCAGCAGATAATCTGAAGCAAGAGAGAATGTGTGTTAGGGAACAATGTGCCTGAGAAGCACACTTTCATTTGTAAGAAAACCTTACTTATTTCTAGGAAATATCCTTTGCACTATCCAATCATAAAACAAGCTAAATTAACAATTGTGATGACTAAAAACATAAAATACCAACCTTTTATAGTGTGACGTGTTCGGGAACAATGTGTCTGAGAAGCCAGCAGTTATATCTGCTCTCCTGAGTCTCTGTAGTACAACTGTGATATCAGGTTTCACAAAGCATCAATAGTCAGGAAGGTATTGGCGGGTGGTGATTTCATGACAATCTGGTGAACAGGGAGAAATGAAACTAAAAGAGCTGCGTTTTATTTTCCACAGCATGTCAATTCTTTTTGTGGATCTGCAGCGTTTCTGCACCCATTGACTAACATTGAGTCAGTCAAATCTGCAGCTAAACCCCAAGTGTAAAAAGGTTTGTGGATTTGCGTGCCAAAAACGCTGCAGAAAGGAAGGAGGAAGAGTGTGTGGGCAAAAAATATGTGTGTGGGCGGAGACTATGTGTGAGCTGAGAATGTTTTTCTGTGGGTATGTGTGTGTCTGTCTGCGGGTGAGTGTCTGTGTGTGTGTGTGTGTAGCCAGGCATCGTCTGATGGGACTACTACTCCCATCCGGCTATGTGTGCTGTCACATATAACAGTGACAGCATGAGCCGATGATGGGACAGTAGTCTCCAGATGTGACTGTTGTACACGTGAGATCCTCATGGGACACTCGGTAAATGGACTACTTCGGACAGGGAGTATTTATGTTGGTTTATTATTTTATTATTTTATTTTTGTTACAGGAGATCAAGGGATTTGGGAATTAGGCGATGCAGTAAGTATGGTAAATTAAGATTCAAAAAAGGAGTGTGTGATTATTTCAATTAAAGGACTTCATTCTGGCCGTGTCTTTATTTACCATGTAACTATAGGATTAGTAATGGATAGGTGTCTTATTGGCGCTTCTCCATTACCGGACACCGGACAATACAAAGGTGACATCAACCCCACAAATATTACCCACCGCTACAGGGCAAGTGGGAAGAGAGATGCTAAGTAGGGTTGAGCGACTTTTACTTTTTCAGGATCGTGTGGGGTTTTGCGAAACCCGACTTTGTCAAAAGTCGGGGATCGACCGAAACACGAAACCAAATGCAAGTTAATGTGAAATTCTCCTCCTCCTCGTGTTTGACTGTGGAAATCGCTATATCCCAAACGTTAAGATGGCGGTTTTACCCCGTGACGCCGCACAAAGCAAGCCGGAACCTAGGTCATCACGCTGCCCACACTCCTTCATTGGCTGAAAAAATGGCGGGGAAAGCGTCATATGAAACGCGACTTTGGCGCGAAGATCGCCGACCGCATGGCTGATCCCACAGTGGGATCAGGTCGGGTTTCATGAAACCCGACTTTGCTGAAAGTCGGCGACTTTTGAAAATGTCCGATCCGTTTCGCTCAACCCTAATGCTAAGATACAGAATTGGCGGCGGCTGAGAGCTGATGGTTTTTAGCCTGGGGGGTGCCAATATACATGACCACTTCCCAGGCTATTAATGTCAGCCCACAGCTGTCTGCCTAGCCATTGCTGATTCAATTTTATAGGGGGACCCCATGTCAACTTTTTTTCTGGTTTGCTGTGTAAACTAGCCAGTAAAGGCTAAGCAAATATCTGTGAGCTGATACTAATAGCCTGGAAACCTTTACGGCTATTGGCTCCTTCCCAGAATATTAATATCAGCCCTCAGCCGTTGGCTTTCCCTCTGCTCTTTATGAAAATTACATGGGAGCTCACGCAATGTTTTAAATTAAAAAAATAAACAGATATTGCATTTCACTCAAATTTTGCATGTGTGTGTCTTTTATTTAACTCTTTATGTACCATTTTATTAATGAGGGTATCTGGTGACACATATATATATACTGTATTTTTCGCTTTATAAGATGCTCCAGATTATAAGACGCACCCCAAATTTTGAGGCGAAAAATAGGAATTTTTTTTTTAATAAAATGGTGGTGCTTCTTATAATCCATGCATCTTATTGCTTACCGGGGTGGTGGCTGTGGTGAAGCGGGGTCTCAGCGTTGCTGTTGCAGGAGGTGGGTGTTGCCATCGAACTCTGTCCCTTGCTGCCGGGTGCTGCCACCATGCTGTGTCCCTGATGCTTGCTGCCACACTCTTTTACAGGGTGCTGCTGCCGCGCTGTATCCCTGATGCTTCCTGCCACACACTTTTACTGGGTGCTGCTGCCACGCTGTATCCCTGATGCTTGCTGCCACACACTTTTACTGGGTGCTGCTGCCACGCTGTATCCCTGATGCTTGCTGCCACACTCTTTTACTGGGTGCTGCCACCATGCTGTGTCCCCGATGCTTGCTGCCACGCTCTCTAACTGGGTGCTGCCACCTGCTGTGTCCCCGATGCTTGCTGCCACAATCTCTTACTGGGTGCTGCTGCCGCGCTGTATCCCTGATGCTTGCTGCCACGCTCTTTTACCGGGTGATGCTGCTGTGTCCCCGATGCTTGACGCCATGGTCTGTCCAATGCTGCCAGGTGCTGCCGCTGCTCTCTGTCCTGTGCTGCATGGTGGAGCTCCCGCAGTTCCATCCATGCTTTCCTGTACGGTGGATTCCTTCTGGGAAAATGGCCGCCGGGAGGTGGCGCATGCGCAGATGAAGATGTTGGCAGCAAGATCTCGGGAGATGAGATTTCAGCACTGAGATCTCATCTCCAGAGACCTCTGGCGGCCTGGAAAGAATCCACTGCACAGGAAGGCATGGATGGAACTGCAGAGCCCCCCCACGCAGCACGGGACAGAGAGCGGCAGCAAGCACCGGGGACACAGCTCGGCGGCAGCAGCACCGGGGACACAGCACGACAGCAGCAGCACAGGGGACACAGCACGGCGGCAGCAGCAGCACACGGCAGCATAGGGGATAGTGTGGCGGCAAGTATCGGACACCCGCAGCGGCACCACCGATAAGGTATGTCCGCATTGTAAGATGCACCCCCCATATTTTTGGGAAAAAAAGTGCGTCTTACAAAGCGGAAAATACGGTATATAAAATATATTCACTTATGTTTGTATTGTGTGTGTAAACATTATATTTGAACATGTGATAACATTATGGTCTTCAATGGAGAATGAAAAAGAATAGGTTGGACAAGGAAATGACATCACAATTCTTTTTTTTTGTTAAATAATATATCTGTATTTAGCTTGCAAATCTGCAGACAAATCCGCAGAGAAAACCGCATGAACATCCACATCAAAACAGCGCGGATTTTCAACTGCGTTTTCTCCCAAGAGAGGAATAATCCAGGCAGAATTTTACAAGAGCAAGTCCACAACGTGCGCACATACCCTTATAGTGAGATTGGAGCCAAGCCTTTAATTTTAGGGATAACGGTTGGGAAACCATCTCGTGCAAATTTATTTCTGGGTTCAATATCAACCGGGAACAAGTGCATCACAGTGGTGGTTATCAGACAATAAATCACGCTCTTTGATCCAATATACATCTTAATAGATGTATGATTATACTTTTAATTTATGCAAAATATTTATGTCAATAAAGGTTATGTTTTAATCTACATTTCCTTCCCCCTTCCTTTTCCGGTATTTACCATTTTGGTGGAGTTCACCCTCTTATTTGGTCCGTTGAGACTGGATTTTTGCCAATTTATTACACATCCCTTCCAATTCTTCACCCCTTTTCCCTATATTCTATGATTTAATGGTGGTGTACACCAATGATTTTTTTGTCCAATGAGGTCTGACAATAATAACATATACTTAACTATATAAAGGATAGCAACCTCCATAGACAGAGATTTAGACAGAGATATCTCCAGCCAACCAGGAGATCCAAGGAACCAGAGACTCTCTACAGTACAGCATTCAAGACATTGTGGCTCCATCATGAGGGACACAGATTTGTCATTCCACAGGATGTCAGGTTAGAGGACCACGGCCCTGACTGGAAGAATACAGATCAGCCCCATTGACCATTGCGAATTTATGGATACGTTTGGGGTAGTCTGGATTTGGACCAACCGATCACCTGAGCCCCATGGATGTTTGTGGGGGCCAGGAATGAGACCCACCGGTCACCTGGATCATGGAGATGTTCGTAGAAGCCAGGTTGTGACCCTCCAGTCTACTGGCCTGAATGGATTGTCATCTTCCTAAGCTTATTGTTACGTTCTCTCTGTGCGTGTCACAGGTGGGGTAGTTGGCCCTGGAAGCTCTGAAGTCACATGTGCTCTTATCCCAGAGAGTCAACGTAATGGCTCTTTTCCACTTGAGAGAAAAAAAAGGTCCGATTTACGGACCAAAAAAACGGAGGTAAATCATGCGAGTGTCATGCGATTTTTTTATCGCAACATCCGTATGACATCCGTATTGCTGTCTGATTTTTACGCACCGGTGTCCTTTGAAAAGCCAGCAAATCAGTGCTGTGTACAGTAAAATCACACTGACAGATTAGAATAGAATAGATATATACACATAGAATAGGTATATATATGTCAGTGCGCCCCCTGCAGGTATAAACTCATATGGACTCTAGCGTGAGAAAATATTCAAAAAAATTCCCACGCTGGAATTCATATGAGTTTATATCAGCAGGGGGCGAAGCACCGTAAGTCTAGGTAGCTACGTTCCCCTGCTTTCCATTCATTCCCCAGATTTTACAGGCAGGAGTACAGCTGCATTAGCAGAGCTCCTGGCTGTAAAATTACTTAACCCCTTCAGATGGATTTACAGCATGGGACAAGACTGAACGACGGAAGGTATGGGATATTGTTGATTTTTCATTTTAACTTTGTTTCAGGCAACAAGGGTCGTCAATTGGATTGAGAAGTATAATAAACTATAACAACACCATGTGTCTTTATTTCATTAAAATACTTTATTTCTAGTGTGTGTGTTTTATTAACTATTTACTAGTATTGCATTAATAATGGATAGGTGTCTTATTGACACCTCTCCATTATTAATCAGGCTTAATGTCACCATACAATAGCAAGCTGGCATTAACCCCTTATTACCCCATATCCCACCGCTACACGGGAGTGGGAAGAGTGGCCAAGTTTTTAGCCGGGGGGGGGGGGGGGGTCCTATATCCATGGTCCCTCTCTAGGCTATTAATAGCTGCCCTCAGTCACTGGCTTTCCCACTCTGGCGGAGAAAATTGCGCGGGAGCCCACGCCAAATTTTTCCATGATTTAACCCTTTATTTTAACAGCTAGAGCCACCAAATTTTACACAAAGACACTTCTTACATTAGTAGTCAGGAATATGTAATAAAATAAGGGATATGAAATGGTTTACTGTATCTAAACCATATCTCATATCCTGTCGGGTTTGTGAAGGAGATAGCAAAATCCGGCAATTGAATTACCGGCTTTTCTGCTATCTAGCGCTGCATTAAATATAAATTTATATATAAATATAGGTGTATCACTGACATATATATATGTATATATACCTATTCTATGTGTATATATCTATTCTATTCTAACCTGTCAGTGTGATTTTACTGTACACCGCACTGAATTGCCGGCTTTTCAAAGGACACCGGTGCGTAAAAATCGGACAGAACTCGCATGGTGCGAGTGCTGTGCGATTTTTTTTCTCGCACCCATTGACTTACATTGGCGAGACTCGTCCAAGAATCGCAGCAATACGCAGCATGCTGCGATTTTTTTCTCAGTCCGATTTCGGCTGAGAAAAAAATCGCAAATGAGATGTCACCTATTGTCTAACATTTGTCCGAGTGCAATACGATTTTTTATCGGATTGCACTCATACGTTTTTCCCACAAGTGGAAAAGAGCCCTAAGGCCGGGATCACACACAGTGAGATACGGCCGAGTCTCGCAGGTTAAAACCAAGCTCTGGCACCAGCACTCCGGAGCGGAGTGTGCGGCCGCATAGCAATACATGCTATGTATTGCTTGTTTTTAACCTGCGAGACTCGGCCATATCTCGCTGTAGTGTGACTCCGGCCTCAGGGTGAGGCTCTGTACTTATACACGATCTTGGGTATTGTGCTGGGACTGTTCTATGTGTTATTTGTCTTAGCGTGGCAATATTTTATTGAACCACAGTTTTACCCTGTGTTGTCTGAGCAGCATTATGCCAACATTAAAAGGAGGGTGGGCGTTCCTTGGGATGATCCCTGGTCCATGCGGTTTTGGCTAGCAAACCAGGGCACCCGCTGACCCCGTGTCTCCACAGTTATTCTCACCTTTATGCCTAAAATCCATTGAAGACTATGTTCCCTGTAAAACAACTAAAATAATGAACAACCATATCTCTCACCTATCCGATGTGTAAATAATCCTCCAATGCCTATATCCCCTATAAAAAACTAAAATAATTAACAACCATTCCCCTCATCTGTCCGGCGTGAAGATAATTCATACCGTTCCACACCGTAATCCATCTCTGCATCATCTGGTTTTCAAACTGAATAGTGGCATGATGAGACCGTTCAAGTTGAAAGGCAGAAGACACTGAGATGCTGAGGTGGCAGTTTCAGTGACGAGCTGTGACATAGAGGTTACAGCCGGTCACTGAAGCTGCGTTCCCATGGGCAGTTAACTGTGAGCAGCCCAATATACTTCGGTGACCTCAATAAGATCACTAGAACCATGAGAAAATTTTCATGGTGCTAGCAGTGATCTCATTGAGGGTCGCTCAGTGAAGTGCCCGTGGGAACACAGCTTCAGCAACTGGTGGTAACCTCTATGACATCACCGCTAGTCAATGAAGCTGCGTCCTCAGCAGCTCAGTGTCTCCTGCTTTTCCGCCTGAAAGGTTACATCATGCGACAATACAGTTTAAAAGCCAGATGTTGCAGAGATGGATTACAGCGTGAGACAGTATGGATTATCTTTACGTAGGACAGGTGAGGCATATGGTTATTATTTTTGTTATTTTTAAACGGGGCATTGGCTTCAATGGATTTTAAGTGTAAAAGGGAGTATAACTTTTATTTTTAAATAAATGCGTAAAACAAGGTGTTGTGTTTTATTTCTAATAAAGGGTTTCATTCTTGCAGCGTGTTTATATAAACTTACCATAGTGTTAGTAATGGAGGCATGTTATAGATGTCTCTTCATTATTAACCCCTGGGCTTGATGTCAGCTGATAATACAAAGCTGACATCAACATCAACCCGTGGACTTTCCCTCTGCTGGTTATAAAAGTTACGCAGGAGACCAATCCATTTTTTTTTGTTATTTAATTCTTAATTTTACACAGAATGTACACAACAGGTGCTGAACAAAATTCCCATCATTGTCGTCTTGCCGCGCTGATCTCAGGGAGACCAAGTGACAATAATGAGAGCTGCCTCCAGGTGCCAGCAATTGTGAACAGCGCAAACTGTACCGCTTCTTCCTAGGCAATGGTAGGTGTCAAATATGTCATTCGTGTGTCATCAGTGTGCAGCACGCATTTTGTCCGCGCTTCGTAAAAAAACCTGACATGTCTGCGGGTTTTTCACATGGACACATGGCCCGTGTGTAAAACCCGACATATGTGCACCACCAATGAATAAAAAATGAATCTCAGATATACTAAACGGAGTGTGAAGGGAGAATAAGGTGTAGCAGATTGAAGATAGAGGAAATAGGGCAAGGAGGGATTTCTGTGGGGTTTTGAGAGGATGTGATAGGTGCTGGCTTACAGGTCATTGCAATGTATGATGGAAATTGTAGTAATAGACAGGGTGGATTGATTTAAATCACGCCGATTTAAATCATGATTTAAATCACGATTTAAATCAAAAGATTTTTTTCTATTTAAATCGGATCGATTTAAATCATGATTTTAATCATGATTTAAATCACTGATTTAAATCAAAAGGTTTTTTTTAATATAAATCACGATTAAAATGAGAAGTGAGAGCAGTGCGCATGTGCGCCCATAGTTACACGGACGAAACTAGGGGCAACGATCTAACGCCAGGGTGAGGGGGGGACCCCAAAGTAAGTAAAAATCTTTTTTGTTTTACTATATGGCAATAGGTAGGTGTTTAAAAGCAGCATGTCTTAATTGTATAAACTATTAATAGCCTCCACATTTTGTTCATACTGCCCCTTTAATTCCACACTTCTAGCTTGGTTTCACTTTTGGTTTAGTTTCTTTTTCCATTCAGTTGACATGCCCAAACTTGTTGGATAGTCAGCATCCTACAGAAACCTCTGGAAGAGCATGGCATTGTGAATGTTACACATATACAGCCTTTATTCTACTGAGTTAAACAACTCAGCTTTATCTCATGATGGAAGAACCTTTGGATGGTAAAATATTTTCCTCAAAAAGCAGTTTATTGAAAAAAATCCGATTTAAATCAAAAAAATCCGATTTAAATCAAAAAAATCCGATTTTTTTAAAAAAACATTGATTTTTATCCACCCTGGTAATAGAACATAGGAAGGCAGGAGAGAGGAAGTTGCTGATTAACCCCCATCAGAGCTGCAGCCAGCCACAAGACCGTGCTGCTACAGCATGATAAAAGGTAATATTAGTAAAATAACACAATGGATGTACTGAGATGCATTTGAAGGGAACCTGTCAGCAGATTTTGCCGCTATAAGATGTGGCCGCATAATGCCTTTCAGGGCTTCTAACTCTTCCAGACTTTGATTTTCTTATTAAATTATGGTGTTACAAAATCAATAATCCTTTGAATTTGAAAAGAAAATGGCTAATTTACTGTATGAGTTTTTATATGTATAACAAGATTTGTTTTCAGATTGAAACATTTCCCACATTCTGAACATGAAAATGGTTTCTGCCCTGTGTGAATGCTCTGATGTGTAATGAGATGCCATTTCCTATTAAAACATTTCCCACATTCTGAACATGAAAATGGTTTCAGCCCTGTATGAATTCTCTGATGTGTAATGAGGTAACATTTCCTATTAAAACATTTCCCACATTCGGAACATGAAAATGGCTTCTCCCCTGTGTGAATCCTCTGATGTTTAACAAGACTTGATTTCTTTGTAAAACATTTCCCACATTCTGAGCATGAAAATGGTTTCTCCCCTGTGTGAATTTGCTGATGGTATCGAAGACTTGATTTCTCTGTAAAACATTTCCCACATTCTAAACATGAAAATGGTTTCTCCCCTGTGTGAATTCTCTGATGTGTAACAAGATGTGATTTTTCTGTAAAACATTTCCTACATTCTGTGCATGAAAATGGTTTCTCCCCTGTGTGAATTCTCTGATGTGTAACAAGACGTGATTTCTCTGCAAAACATTTTCCACATTCTGAACATGAAAAAGGCTTCTCTCCTGTGTGAATTCTCTGATGTGATAGAAGTTTGTATCTATCACTATAATGTTTTCCACATTCTGAACAAGAAAATGGCTTCTCACCTGTGTGACTTCTCTGATGTGTAACAAAATTAGATTTCTGTGTAAAACATTTCCCGCATTCTGGACAAGGAAATGGCTTCTCCCCTGTGTGAATTCTCTGATGTATAAAAAGTTGGGATTTCTTACTATAATGTTTTCCACATTCTGAACATAAAAATGGCTTCTCTACTGTGGGTGTTGTGTGAGTTCTCTGATGAGTAACAAGACATGTTCTTTGTGTAAAACATTTCCCACATTCTGTACAAGAAAATGCCTTTTTACCTGTGGGAGTTTTCAGATGTGCAACAAGACTTGTTTTCCGATTAAAACTTTTCCCACATTCTGAACATGAAAATGGCTTTGCCCCTGTGTGTATTTTCTGATGTCTAACAAGACATGATTTTGTTGTAAAACATTTCTCACATTCTGAACATGAAAATGGTTTTGCCCCTGTGTGTATTATCCTATGTCTAAAAAGACATGGTTTCGTTGTAAAACATTTCCCACATTCTGAACATGAAAATGGCTTCTCCCCAGTGTGTATAATTTGATGTCTATCAAGATGTGTTTTCCGATTAAAACATTTTCCGCATTCTGAACATGAAAATAATTTTTCCCTTATGTCAGTTATTTCATGGTCAACAGCCCTTCTGTGACTTTTGCCTTGCATATCTGTCTTTGATGAAGCAGAAAATAGGACGTGTTGAAAAGGATCAGATGACAGATTTTTTCTGATAACGTCTTGAGGTGTATCTGGTATAATGACATGTTCTTCACAAGTATCGGGTGTGATACATAGATTATCTGAAAAATCTGAGATTATCAGACGTCCCTCTGAGCTCCTGGTACAGTCATCTGCTAAGAATAAAAAATATATTGGTCAGTAACACTGCACTGGAATTATACTATTTATATTATATACTTCACAGTATTTCCATGCTCAGAAGAGACTCAAAGGATCTGTAACCAGTTTTATTAGGAGATTCCTTCTCATACATTCTCTGACAGGTACACGCACTATAGCACAGAGCAAAGCACATTGGACCAATATCATGTACACATGGCTTTGGAGAAAAAGTAAAGTTTTTAATTTTTTTTATTACTGTACCTAAACAGTGGATACAAGAAAGGATAACAAGTCCATTATATTCTATATGTCATGAAAGCCAATAGAAACATTGAGCACTGGGGGATATGAAATAGTATTTGCAGCAGTGTCCTCTGCTAACAGTTGTCCATCGCTGATTCTTTTGTAGATCACTTAGCCTTACACTGGTGCTAGAAAGTTTGTGAATCCTTTAATTTCCTATTTTTGCATAAATTTGACCTACAACTAAATCTGATTTTCACACTAAGGGTATGTGCACACGTTGCGGCTTTGCTGCGGATCCGCAGTGTTTTTTGTGGTGCAGAAACGCTGCAGATCCACAATTGATTTACAGTACAATGTAAATCAATGAGTAATAAAAAACGCTGTGCAGACGGTGAGGAAAAATCGGTGCGGAAACGCTGCGGATTAAAAGAAGTAGCATGTCACTTCTTTTTTGCGGATCTGCAGCATTTTTATACCCATTCCATTATAGAAATCCACAGGGGTAAAAACCGCTGAAAATCCACAAAAAATCCGCAGCAAAACCGCACAAAAACCACTGAAGATCCGTACAAAAAACGCGACAAATCCGCAGCTGTGTTTTCTGCCAAGAGATGCAGAATCCGCAATCGAAATTCCTAAGGCTAATCTGCAACGTGTGCACATAGCCTAAACGTTGATAAAGAGAGAAGTCTATTTGTACTATCTAGAAGATCAGTTACGTAACTTTATAAGGTCAGTCCTCCCCCTAGGCCCATGACTGATTATTTTCTAACGACCAGGGTGTTGGTTTACCTCATTTTCTGGAGAGATCACCTTATACTATCAAAAAATGTCCCAATAGTGTCATCTAAGTACCCTAAGTAATTTACATGTACTATTACTAGTTATTTACTTAACACATGTAATCTGCTCATTTTGTTTTTATCCTAGGTTCAAGTTGCAAGACTGCATCGCTGCTGATCATAACCTTTGCACAGCGAGCCGTGACAGACATGTACTGTACATGACCAGAATTGCCGCTCTATGGGGCAGAGCACATTAAAGCTTAATGCCAAGAGGAAGAGTGCCCATGTAATGCTATTCCTGTGAGCACAGACCAGGCACCCCTTTCTGTAAGAAATAATGGCATCTTCCGACAAGGCTGAGACCACACCACCATTTCTCAAAATTCTGTGTTGTTCACAAAGTGGTAAATCAATGACCACACCAAGAACAACTTGCACGGACTAGAGTTGAGTTTGGCACAAGTGGATGACAGAGTGTACACCTGTTTCATTGTCACAAACTTAGGGACGGAGGCCTGACCTTGAGATACAAATAGAGTAGGAGCATGAAAAACGATAGTTGTGGATGATGCAAATGATGACACCGACCACTTACTACTTGTGCATGCAGCCTGGCTACCAAAAACACAGTTGCAAGGACATGCTGGGTATTTAGGTACATGGCCAAAAGTCAGCAACTGCAAAAATGCTGCTGTATTGTTGTCAACTGTAGGGGTATCAAAATGAACCGGTAAACAGGTGTACAAAAACAGACATGCCAAGTTAAATGTCTGGGCCAAACGCTTGACATCTGACCAGTGTCACTTTGTGTGTTAACCCGAATTCTTCAACAAATTTCAGTGATTTTGAGATTGTTTTTTATAAAAAATATCAAAATTTTGACAAAAATTAAAAAAAAAAACCCCAGCAATTTTCAAACTTTGAATGATTATCCCTTTAATCCAGATAGTCTTTTCTTACATCAGTACCATTGGTAAAATGTTATTTTATTTTTTCAAGGAAATGTACATCATTTATTTATTTTTTTGAAGTGACTTTGAGATTCCTATGTATTGGAAACCCCCAAAAGTGATACCATTTTAAAAACTGCACCCCTCGACATATTGAAAACTGCCGTCAGGTAGTTTAGTAATCCTTCATGTGATTTTCAAGAATTAATGTAAAGTGGCAAAACAGAAATGAAAAATTGCATTTTTACCACCTAAATGTAGCTAACTTCTGAACAGGCCACTGTAGCCAAGAGACTCTAAAAGGCCGTTATTTGGCTGTGAATTGCCATGGCAAACATCAGGACCACACAATCATGATCTCTGGGTGCTGATGAGGTTAAATAGGAAGCCACACTCTGTTAACCATTTAAATGATGTAATCACTTTTGATAGCAGCATCTAAGGGGCTAAACAGATATGGACGGTGTCAACACTGATCGTGGCTAATACAGCAAGTTGTCAGCTATGGAGTACAGCCAACAACTGCTGGATTGTCACCAGTATGGGGATGCTATACTCTTATATCTCAGGTCAGTAAAAAGATGCATTGGTGGTCTGTAAGGGGTTAAATTAGTTGTTTAATTTTTTATTTTTTATTTTTTTTTTTTAAACAAAATTGTCTTCTCTCCTCAAAAAGAGACAAATAATGTTAGGTAGGTGCGCGTCCAAAAACTCAACCACTACTGTTGTATTGGTATATATGTATGTGAAATTTGACAAGTAAAATAGGTGTATGACATGCACATCACTTACGGAGTTAGATAGTGTCACGACTCTTCCCTGTCCCTAATGCTAGGGGGTCACCCTAGCTCACCATGTTCTCCAAACTACTTCTGATGGTGAAAATGCCAGGGCCACGTACCTTGCCTTAGATCCTGAATCTGCCTTCAGTCTATACCATTCTCCATCCAGGGAAGAGGGGGAGTAGTAGTGTACCATAGTACACCAATCAGACTAACAAGGTAATACAAACAGGGATAAAGGAAAATACCAATCCTACAAATATACACACAAACAAAAGAGGTAAATACTGGGGAGTGGAGGATGGGGTTAAACCAAAGTAGGAGAAGAAAGGGAATTATCACACACAAAACCTAGCAGCAGTTACAGATAAATCCACCAAATGCCTTCTCCAAAACAACCTCCAGCCAGGCAGCATAAGCTACTCTGGCAATGAGTGATAGCCAGGGCCCAGATTATATAGGAGATGGGAGTGGCCATCAGTGCACAGAGGAGCCTTAATGCAGGAAAGCTTCCAGGAGCTTTCAAATGAGCAGACTAACCCCTGCACTGCTAAAAATAAATTTACACTGTTTAATATGAAGTGCAGGAGTAGGAGAAATCAGATGCTGTGGTCTTCTGGCTCTTTTCTGTTGCAGTAAACCCATGACAGATAGTCATAGTTATATGTCTGAATTTTGGTCAATTTTAAATAGTAATGTTAGAATACAACTATCCCCCTTCATAAAAAATGAATACACAAGAAATGGAAATATTCTGTACAGTTGGTCAATAGTGACAAACACATTTTCTAAGCACATTTTCTTTTATTGAAACTAAGTTTACATTTTATTTTCTTTAACAAATATTGTGTTGGCTTGCTACTTCTTGTGCATGAAGAATTCAGAAATTAATGGTTGTAACTCAAATGAAGCAAGAAAAGATGCCAGCCCATCAACACTACATCTCATATCAACCTCACCCACTATGGCTTCACTGCTGGCACCACTCTTCCGTCGCTCTCTACGGGTCAACTTTATCTCTGGGTTATTCACAGATTACTAATCTCATCATCTTTCTCAGCTGCAGTGTTACAATACAGACTTTCTGAAGTATCTGTCAAATGTTTTAGGGTTTTCTCTTCCCATCTCTATTGCTGAGCTCTGATGACCCCTCATTATCCAGAACCACCCAAAAATAGGTATAGCATTCCCTGTCTCAGCTTTTATAAAGGCTCACATATTTTCTCCTGATTTGTTATGCTACACTGTGCAATGTGATAGCTGCAAGGCATCATGGGAAAATCCATGTGGCCACGCTTGAGATCACAGGAGCCTTCTGTGGTGGATCCAATCATCTGCAAAGTGAAAAATGGTGATTTGCACAAATCAAAATTGTTCAAATGAATATCTATTTATATCAGCTGTAGGTCATCCAGTCTAGAGATGAGCAAATAGGTTTGGAAAACGATAGCAAAGCATTAAGCTACTTACGGGTAGCGGCATTTTTCGGAGGCCCATGACAGCACCACGAGAGAGGGGATCCGCCCCTTTAGGAACAGGAAACCCACAGATACAAAAGGGCGGCACCTCTCCCACGCATCAGTTGGATTACAGAGCCTGAGAGGACTACCGCAGTTAATGACAAGCAGACACAATATTGCATACAATTAAACACAATGACTTTAATAAAGTAACACACGTGAGAAGATAACATTTTTTCTTTACATTATCTATAACTTCAAGATGTGCAACCCCATGTGAAAAGGGAGGGAACTAAGGGTGCTGTCATGGGCCTCCGAAAAATGCCGCTACCCGTAAGTAGCTTAATGCTTTATTCGGACTCCCATGACAGCACCACGAGAGATTTACAGAGATGTAAGACATTTTTAGGGAGGGACCACAGCCTGCAGCACCCTTAACCCGAAGGTGAGATCTGAGGAGAACCCCAAGTCCAATCTATAGTGTTTGAAAAAGGTGGAAGGGGATGACCATGTGGCCGCCTTACATATCTGGTCGACCGACACTCCAGACCTCTCTGCCCAGGATGACGCCATGGCTCGGGTGGAATGTGCCCTCAGATTCTGCGGAGCCGGACCCCCACCTGTCGTGTAAGCAAGAGATATAGCCTCCCTAATCCATTTAGCTAGTATGTATTTAGATGCTCTAGCCCCTTTCCTTGGACCTTGTAAGGACAGGAATAGCGCATTGTCCTTCTTCCAATCATTAGTGACCGAGATATATTGAAGAAGGCATCTCCTGACATCTAAGGTATGGAGCTCCCTTTCTTTAGGGTTAGACGGATTAGGGATAAATGAAGGTAAAACTATTTCCTGCGATCTGTGATACTACTTTTGGTAAGTAGGCTGGGTCCGGTCTAAGGATAACTCTATCCTGGAGAAATTCTATATACGGGGGAAGTCTAGAGAGTGCCTGGATGTCTCCTATCCTACGAGCTGATGTTATAGCTATTAGGAAAGCTGTTTTGAGAGACAACATCCTGACTGAGGCTTCATTCAACGGCTCAAAAGGGGGTTTTGTCAAAGAAGAAAGGACAAGATTTAAATCCCATGGTACCATTTTGTTTCTATAAAGTGGTCTAATTCTACCGACCGCCTTAATGAATCTCGACACCCAGTAGTTTCCCGCAATATTACATGAGAACAGGGCCCCAAGTGCAGAAACTTGTACTTTTAATGTGCTTGTGGAGAGTTTTAACTCTAACCCTCTTTGCAAAAATTCCAATATTTGACGTATTGGTACACCGTCATTAATATTAAATTCTGAGGAAATTAAGAACTTCCTCCAGGTTCTGGAGTAGATTCTTGTTGTTATTGGCTTTCTACTTCTTAAAAGGGTATCGACTAATTTAGGAGAGAAGCCTTTATTTTCTAACAATGACCGCTCAAACTCCAAGCCGTCAAATGAAGTCCCTTCACTTGTGGATGGAGTATCGGCCCCTGGGAGAGCAAATTTGGGATGTCTGGAAGTACCCAGGGATCGCCCACTGACATCATCCTGAGCCATGAAAACCAGGTTCTCCTGGGCCAAAAGGGAGCAATCAGAATGAGTCTCGCACGATCTTCTCTGACCTTCCTCACCACTAGAGGTAGTAGGTTCAGTGGCGGGAAGGCGTAGGCCAGAGAAAAATCCCATTTTATGAGGAATGCATCCACTGCCAGTGGATTCTCCCTGGGATTTAGGGAACAAAAGTTTTTTACTTTTTTGTTTTCTCTTGTGGCAAATAGGTCCACTACCGGTTGACGCCACAAGCGTACAATCTGTCTGAAGATGTCTCCGTTTAGAGACCATTCTCCTTGCTTTAAAACATTGCGGCTGAGAAAGTCCGCTTTTATGTTGTCTTTTCCTGTGATGTGCAGAGCAGTCAAAGATTGTAAATTCTCTTCTGCCATCCAGAGGAGACGATCTGTGATCTGCATCAGAGCCTCGGAGTGTGTCCCTCCTTGATGATTTATATAGGAGACTGCCACCCGGTTGTCTGAGAGGATCCTGACGTGGTGGCCCTGCAGATACATGAGGAGGTTTTTAACAGACAATTCGATTGCTAACAATTCTCTCTGATTGGAAGAGGACGTTGAGTATGGTTCCCATTGGCCCTGCACTACAATGTCATTCATGTGAGCCCCCCAACCTGAGGAGCTGGCATCCGTAGTCACAACCCGGGACACGTCTATCATCCAGGGAACACCTGCTGACAAATTATCCCTATCCAGCCACCAATTTAGGGATTTGAGAGTTGCTGGTTCTAGCGTTATTTTTTCCTCTAATACACCCCTCAAGATCCTATCCTTAACCAAAATCTCTTTTTGGAGGGATCTAGTGTGAAAGTGTGCCCACCTTACCGCTGGTATGCACGATGTGAGGGACCCCAACAGGGACATAGCTTGCCGCAGGGTCATAGAGGGTGTTTTTACTGCTTTTAGTACCTGATGCTGAATCTGAGATAGTTTATTTTCCGGAAGATAACACTGCTGTGTAGTTGAATCTAGTAATAAGCCCAGAAACTTCTGAATTTTTTGAGGCTGTAATCGAGATTTTTCAAAATTAATTATCCAGCCTAGGCGTTCCAGCGTAACCTTAGTTAGTTCTAGTTGGGACAAACAGTGTTCTACCGAGTTACCTATTATGAGGAAATCGTCAAGGTATGGGACAATAAGGACATTAGATTCTCGTAAGTGGGCCATCACCTCTGCCACTATTTTTGTGAATACCCTAGGGGCTGATGTTATACCGAAAGGAAGAGCTCTATACTGAAAGTGATAAATAACTCCTCCCATTAATACTGCTACCCTCAAGAACTGCTGGAAATCCACATGAATAGGTACGTGGTAATAGGCATCCTTTAAGTCGACTACCACCATGAAGCAGTTTTTGAATAGTATCTTTATTGTCGAGCTGATGGACTCCATCTTAAAGGTATGCTTAACCAAAAAACTATTAAGATGTCTGAGATTTATAATGGTTCTATACGAGTTATCCGGTTTCTGAATAAGAAACAAGGGAGAATAGAATCCTTTCCCTCTATCAGTCTCTGGAACTTGTGTAAGAACATTTTTAGAACAGAGAGACCAAACCTCTTCTTCTAGAGCAGATTGCTCTAGGGGATTAGAACGTAAGGGTGTTAACATAAATTTATCCCGTGGGGTATGGCAAAACTCAAGAGTAAGACCTCGAGAAATAGTATCTTGCACCCAGACACTATTCGTGATCTTTGACCATTCTGATCCAAAATGCAAAAGTCTGCCCCCCACCGGGGCTCCTAGTCATTTATCCTCCTTCTTCCTTTCTTTTGAGGAACGACGGAACATATATCCCGTACCTCGTCTACGTCTGTCGTCCCACCTAGACCGATCCCTTGAAGGTGAAAAGGTACGCTTCCCTCCGCGACCGAACCTTCTTTTATTAAAGGGACGACGGTAGGACCCCAGCAGGTTGGGGAACTTCTTTTTGTCGTCTCCCGCTTTCTCTAGGAGTTCATCTAAGGTGGGTCCGAATAGATACTCCCCTTTACATGGAATGATGCAGAGTTTTGATTTTGACTGTATATCGCCTGGCCAACATTTCAGCCAAAGAGCCCTTCTGGCGGCATTCGAGAGTCCTGCTGCCCTAGCAGCCATTTTGACAGAGTCAATAGACGCATCTGATAGGAAAGCGGCTGCTTCTTGGATCAGTGGCAAGGCGGTCAGGATAGAATCCCTTGATGCGCCTTCTTTTAACTGAGTCTCTAATTGTTCCAACCAGACCATCATTGATCTGGCTGTACAGGTTGAAGCCACCGCAGGCCTTAAAGAACCGGCAGCCATCTCCCAGGTACTTTTTAGAAAGGTGTCCGCTTTTCTATCAAGGGGGTCCTTAAGGGTCCCCATGTCCTCAAAGGGGAGAGAGGCCCGTTTGGCCACCTTGGCTATTGCCGCATCCAACTTGGGGGCTTTTTCCCAGTTGGTGACTGCAGGATCATCAAACGGGTATCTGCGCTTCTGCGCTGGAGGTAATGAACCCTTTCTCTCAGGTTTTTTCCACTCTTTATGGATAAGAGCCTGGATTTTTTCATTGAGCGGGAAGACTCTACGTTTTTTCTGCTCCAACCCACTGAACATAATTTCCTCCTTGGAAAGTTGGGGTCTCGGTTCCGTTATGCCCATCGTTCCTCTAACCGCCTTGACCAGCTTATCCACTCGTTCAAGGGGTAGACAGAAGCGGGCGGTGTCCTCATCCGAGGAAGAGGATGACGCAGCCGAACCAGAGAAAACTTCCTCCTTATCCTCTTCTACTGAAGAATCGGAGAGTAGCGGAGCTTTGGATTTAGAGCTTCCTGCTTGAGAAAAACCCTTTAAGGATTGTCTGACCTCCATTCTGATCATCTCCTTTAAGCTGGTGGTCATAGTAAGGGATTCCTCCGCCACCTGAGGGGGGTAAGTAAAGCAATCTAATCCCTGTAGATATAATGCTGTCCCCCTCTCCCCTTTACTGAGACCTCACCGTCTGCTGTATACAGGGGCCACATAACTTTTTAGGGCACGAATCAGGTAGGGGAACCCCGCAGATTCCACATTCCCTGTGTTTCGCCTTCCCGGCACATTTCTTCCCCTATAATGGAACATATGAGGGGAATCATGTCACTGAGTGAACTTTCACGAAGATCACTTACCAGCGCTGCCCAAGAAAAAGTACCGGAATGCGAGGGGGATTTCTCCTGGCTGACGTTCCAGACCCCTGTCTGGAGGTGCTTTTGTGGCCAGATTCACTACTCCTCTTGTCGCGATCCTTCTCTTTAGGCTTCTGGGCTTCCAGAAGCTGCACGTGCTCGTCCTCCATCTTCACCAGATATGAGGCCAGAAGCAAGGGATCACGATCCGGAGTTCTTTTTATAATCTCTCCCCCGGCCAGCAGCTGTGCCTAGCGCTCCCCTGATTACTTCATCCGGCCTCCCCCTGGTGCAGGTGGTAAACCCTGGGGCTCAGAACGCCGGCGACGCTATACCGGTGGGCGCCGCCATCTTGGAATTCACTGCGCATGCGCAGGACCCCAGAAACCCGGAAGTGACTGCCGACTCCTCCCCCCGGCGTCACCCGGCCTCCCAGCGCTTCCCCTCAGCGCACAGAGCGGCGAGGACGCCGGACAGAGCCGCAGCACCTCCGGATGGCGCCCAGCATCGTCGCATACCTGAGACCCCGGCACCCAGAAGGAGGGGACCCAGGGGACATACTCACGCGGCGCTGGTCTAGAGTCAGGACACCACCGGTGACCGCTCTCTGCTGGAATGTCGCCCATATGCAGCCCTGCCAGGACCATTGCGACATCTACCAGGGATTCCGCACCGGCCGAGGTAGGAGACCCCCCCCGCTACCTGAGTCGGCCGGCCGGCCTGGGATCCTTTTGAAAATCTGTAGGATCCCGTCCCGTTAGGAACAGGAAACCAACTGATGCGTGGGAGAGGTGCCGCCCTTTTGTATCAGTGGGTTTCCTGTTCCTAAAGGGGCGGATCCCCTCTCTCGTGGTGCTGTCATGGGAGTCCGAATAAAACATAAATTCGGCACAAGAATTTTTTTCTTAAAATCAGAAAAAGTAGGTAAAATTCAGTAAAAGTGCGGGAAAATAATTGTGTTGCCACTAAAAAATTTTAAAGTAGATGATGGATAGATAGATAAAAAGGCGTCAATTCAGCAGCCGAGCACAGTAAAATCACAGCAGGACTCGACAGGAAAGAATAGATAGAATAGATATATACACATAGAATAGACACATATATAGAGGTCAGTGACATATACAATTAGTACAGTGCATGTGCAGATTACTGTAAATGAATTTAATTAAAAGATTTTTCTGAAAAAATGTTGTGGGTTCCCACGTAATTTTCTTAACCAGCAGAGGAACAGTCGATGGCTGGGAGCAGATGTTCATAGCTTAGGAAGGGTGTAATACTCACAGCTGTATACTTAGCTTTTACTGGCTATTAAAATGGGGGACCCAAAAAAAATGAAAAAATGACTTAGGGTCTTCCTATAAATAATAACCAGCAAAGTCTAGGCAGAGAGCTGTGGGCTGATATTAATAGCCCAGGAAGGGGCCATGGATATTGCGCGCCCCCTACCTCCCCAAGACTAAAAATATCAGCTCTCAGCCTCCCAAGAAAAGGTGAAACTATAAAATATGCCAATTCTTGCACTTAGCCTCACTCTTCCCACTTGCCCTGTAGCAGTGGCAAATAGGGTGATAGTTGGGGGTGTTTATGTCACCTTTGTATTGTCAGGTGACATCAAGCCCAGAGGTTAGAAATGGAGAGATGTCTATAAGACGCCCCCATTACTAACCCCATAGTCATATTCTATAAAAACACGCACCCAGAATAAAGTCCAATGATAGAAAGAATGACAGACTCCTTTAATAAATCTTAACTAAACCATACTTCGATATAGCCCTTTCCAGTGACGCCATTGTCACCTGCAAGAGAATTAAAATAAACAACAATATTCCTCACCTTTAGCTAAGCTACATCTAGATGGCAGGCTGCATGGTTGATTCATACGACCATACAGCCTGACATGCAGCAGAGACAATGAGCAGCATCTGCTACCGCTGCCTAGTGTCTCGCGGTGAACTACTATAACCTGCCCTATAATAGTGTCCGCTCTCAATTCCAGAAAATCGTGTGTTCGAAAACTGTGCTCTTTCCCTTTCGAGCCCTGCCATACACCCAAACAGTAGTTTTCCCCCACATCGGCGTACTGAGGAGAAATTGCACACCAAATTTTGTGGTTCAGTTTCTCATGTTACCTTCTTGAAAATAAAATTGGGTTTAAAGTAAAATTTTTGTGAAAAAAGTTAAATGTTATTTTTATCCTTCCATATTGCTTTAGTTTCTGTGAAGCACCTGCATGGATAATAGATTTCTAGAATATGGTTTTGAACACCTTGACGGGTGCAGTTCTTAGAATGGTGTCACTTGGATATTTTCTGTTATATAGGCCCCTCAAAGTCACTTCTAATGTGATATTGTACCTAAAAAAAAGTTTTTGTAAATTTTGTTGTAGAAATGAGAAATCTCTGGTCAAATTTTAACCCTTCTAACAAAAAATTATGTTTATAAGATCGTGTTGATGTAAAAGTAGACATGTGGTAAATTAAATGAAAATTAAAAGTTTGAAAGTTGCAACATTTTCGCCAAATTTCCAATTTTTTAAAAAATAAACACAAGTCATATCGATCAAATTTTACCACCATCATGAAGTACAATATGTAAAAAAAACACTCAGAATCAGTGGGATTCAATGAAGTGTTCCAGAGTTATTACCTCAAAGTGACACTGGTCAGCATTGTAAAATATGGCCCGGTCATCAAGGAAAAAACAAGCTTAGAGGGAGGGGAGAGGTGAAGGGGTTAATAAATTTCAACCATTACCACACTACACTCCTTTCACTAGCCTTGGTAAGAGAGGTAAAGAAGAACCACAAGATCTCTGTGGCTGAGCTCCACTGATGCAGTAGGGAGATGGGAGAAAGTTCCACAAAGTCAACTATCACTGCAGCCCTCCACCAGTAGGGCCTTTATGGCAGAGTGGCCCGCCAGAAACCTCTCCTCAGTGCCAGACATATGAAAGCCCGCATAGAGCTTGCTAAAAAAACACATGAAGAACTACTAGACTACGAGAAATAACATTCACTGATCTGATGAGACGAAGATAGAACTTTTGGTGATAATTCGAAGAGGTATGTGTGGAGAAAACCAGGCACTGCTCATCACCTGCCCAATACAATCCCAACAGTGAAACATGGTGGTGGCACTATCATGCTATGGGGGTGGTTTTCAGTTGCAGGGACAGGGCGAATGGTTGTAATTGAAGGAAACAAGAATGCGGCCCAGTACAGAGATATCCTGGATGAAAACCTCTACCAGAGCGCTCTAGACTTTAGACTTAGCGGAAGGTTCAACTCTGTGACCTTTCTTGACTGGCCCAGCCAGAGCCCTGACCTAAACCCAATTGAGCTTCTCTGGAGAGGCCTGAAAATGGCTGTTCACCAACGTTCACCATCCAACCTGACGAAACTGGAGAGGATCTGCAAGGAAGAATGGCAGAGGATATCCAAATCCAGGTGTGAAAAACTTGTTGCATCATTCTCAAGAAGACTCATGGCTGTACTAGCTCAAAAGGGTGTTTCTACTCAATACTGAGCAAAGGGTCTGAATACTTATGACCATGTGATATTTCAGTTTCTTTTTCTTTTTTTTTTTTTTTAAATGTGCAAAAATTTCTACAATTCTGTTTTATTTCAGTCAAGATGCGGTGAAGAGTGTACATTAATGAGAAAAAAATTTACTTTTTTGGATTTATCAAATGGCTGCAATGAAACAAAGAGTGAAAAATTTAAGGGATATGAATACTTTCCGTACCCACTGTATAATGGATGCTATCCAGCCTGAGTATCCTAGACTATCACTAACATGCCGTTATTAGGACTGTTTACTTTATTTTGCCTTCACTGAAAGGCCTTTTATTTAATTTCCTTGTAGCATGGTTTATGGAGTCTTAATAAACCAGCCTGGACATTTTACTTAAACAGCTTCCGGTGCCTACCTCAAGTTCAACCGAGTAAGGCTACTTTCACACTAGCGTCGTGCACTGCACGTCGCAATGCGACATTGCAGCGCACCGACGCATAGTGTGGAAGTGCCGCAAAACGGGGGCAGCGGATGCTGTTTTTCCACGCATCCGCTGCCCCATTCTGAGCTCCGGGGAGGAGGGGGCGGAGTTCCAGCCGCGCATGTGCGGTCGGAAATGCACACAACGCACCAAAAAACGTTACATTCAACGTTTTTTGGTGGCGACGGTCCGACGCAACCGTCGCACGACGGTTGCGACGTGTGGCAATGCGTCGCACTGCGTCACTAATAAAAGTCTATGGAGAAAAAACGCATCCTGCAAGCAATTTTGCAGGATGAGTTTTTTCTGCAAAACGACGCATAGCGACGTGCAGTGCACGACGCTAGTGTGAAAGAGGCCTTAGTAGGAACTTTACACTTCTCCTATCAACTGCTCAGTGAAGAACAAACAGCACTCAGATGACACACAGACTTCAGATGAAAATACAAAAGGAACATTGGGACCCTTCTGTGTTCGGATATGTGTCTATTAAAAAAAAAAATAAAGCTGTACAAAGTTATCTAAACTGACATGAAAAAAAAAACAAAAACATTTTTAGTCACATCATCACCGATCACCATAAAAATGTGTTTGCTTAATTGTTCCTGTTGTTACGATTATACAAAACATGTCATGTTTATTGTAATTGCTTTCAGTCCTTATTTTAGAAGGTACTGGCATATAGAGATATCTGTATAGACCAGTATGCAGGTGCCAGTAAAGAAGAATGATATTTAGGTTTTTGGCTTAGACAATTTGCGTGTACTTAACAGTGAAGCCTGTGGCTTTTAATGTTTCTGACTTTCATATCAGAGGTCACCGAAACCAACATGTTTCATAATATGCTTAGAGACATCCATTGTGCAGAGTGACCTGGGATGGACAGGACTGTGAGTAAAGAGTTATCTCCTCTGCAACAGCTCAGAAACTTGTTCTGGATGCAGTGGTAAAAATTCGTACAAAATACTGCTAAAAAAAAAAAAAAAAAAAAAGAAAAAGTGAAACAATGAAAAAAGTCGCAAACTTTTTGCAGAACATTGTCATTTTCACGACAGTTTAAGGAAGGTCCACCAAAGTGGTTGGAGCATGAACGAGGCTTGATGGTGCCCGCCAAATTCATTGCTAGGGGCATAATTTCCGTCCATCAAAAATGTTGTTCCAATCCAACCTTGCTTTTGGTACCATTTCTAGCAAGATGCACAACATTGAGAAGAAGCGTGTTATTCTTAAAGTATTCAGCATTACTTACCCCACCGCCCACTTTCAGTTAAGACTGGTGTGCTCGGTGCCAATCTCGAGGAGATTGTCCAAGGCTTTCTTTATACTATGGGCTTATAAACGACACAGGCAAGTATTTGCTAACAGAGGCAATTACTTGCCTGTTGTACTCGGAGCTGGGCCAGAGTGGTCATCGACTGCTCCTGCCGGTGATTCGGCGTCTCCATATCAGTAGAGCAGCTTTTCTTCTTCTTCCGGGCTGCTCTGTAGGTAAGGCACTACTTTTGATATCATGGTGATTGATAACCGGCTTCCGGCAGTTAAACTATCAATCAGCATGACATCGGCAGTCATACTCAATCAACATAGAGTGGAAGAATAGCCAAATCACCAGCAAGAGCTGCCTGTGACAACTCTGTGTTGGTAGAGATCGGCAGTAGGTAGGAAATGACTACCTGCAAGATAGTTCTTAGCACATTCTAAAAATAAAAAAAAGAAAGAATATTCCCAGGTGGCCCCATAATGAATGAGCCCCTACATCCACATCAAAAGTTTCATGTGAACACAACCAGAAAACCCCAAACAGCTAAAGTTACGCTACAAGCCATTGACTGATTAGAATAAATCTTTTAAGAAGGAAAAAACAATGATAAACAGCAGTAAGCTCGGAAAACCGACAAAATCGAATAGAAACCCAATAAAAAGGTATTCATCAAAGTGGACATTTAAAAAAGTAAATTAAACATTTTATCCATTAAATAAATCACACATAAAAACAAACATAAGACGTGGACAAGTTAAGAATCATTAAAAAACAGCTTTGGAGGGGGAGGGGTAAGCCCTCAAGAAGATGGTGGTGATAAATATAAGAATAAATCACTATGGTATTGTATCACATCAATTATACATGTACATATTATTTATGTCAATACAATATTGAACTTATCCAAAAATTATTAAGTCCATGAATATCCATTTTAAATCATCAACTGACAAAGTAAACATGATGAAATAGAAGTACCTGTGTCATGAATTATATATATCTTCTGCCCAAAATAACGCCCAATAGTCACCAATTATTATTTAATTCTTAAAGGGAGCCTGTCAGCAGAATTGTGAACAGTAACCTACAGAGTGTCAGGTTGACGTCTTTATACTGATTAAAATTATACCTTGGTTGATGAAATCCGTCTTGTGGTTGTTGTTTAACCCCTTTCCAACATCATAGTTTGCCTATGTCGGACTCCGGCGTTGAGCCCGCACCTTTCCCGACACATGTCAGCTGAAATAGACATGTGCCCGCCGCAACAGCCGCGGGTGGAATTGTGATCCACCCTGTGGCTGTTAACTACCGTATTTTTTGGCATATAAGACGCACTTTTTCCCCCCAAAAAAAGGGGGGAAAATGGGGGGTGCGTCTTATATTCGCAATGCAGGCTTACCGTGGACCGTGGCGGCAGAGGTGTGGCGGCAGAGGTGTGGAGATGAGGAGGCGCAGTGAGCGGGATCCCTTTCCCCGGTGAGGTGATGCAGCAGCCCCGGTAATGCAGCAGGGCCGGGTGAATCCTGTTGTTATCGGTGCGCGCGGCCATCTTCCTGAGGCCGCGCGTTCGCAGATGGAGCTCTGCTGCCCGGGGCTTCAGGAAAATGGCCGCGGGATGCCGCGCGTGCGCAGATGGGGATCGCGGCGGCCATTTTCCTGAAGCCCCGGGCAGCAGAGCTCCATCTGCGAACGCGCGGCCTCAGGAAGATGGCCGCGCGCACCGATAACAGGATTCACCCGGCCCTGCTGCATTACCGGGGCTGCTGCATCACCTCACCGGGGAAAGGGACCCCGCTCACTGCGCCTCCTCATCTCCACACCTCTGCCACCACGGTAACAACAGGATTCACCCGGCTCTGCTGCATTACCGGGGCTGCTGCATCACCTCACCAGGGAAAGGGACCCCCGCTCACTGCGCCTCCTCGTCTCCACACCTCTGCCACCGCGGTAACAACAGGATTCACCCGGCTCTGCTGCATTACCGGGCTGCTGCATCACCTCACCGGGGAAAGGGACCCCTCTAACGCCATACCTCTCACTGTGCCTCCTCATCCCAACACCTCTGCCGGTAACCACTGCTGCCACCCTCCCATGGACACCAGGCCGTGGCGTCGCCCACCTAAGCAGGAAGGGACCCTGCTCAGGTGCACGCCGTACCGCCTCGCCCCACCTCTGCCGACACCATGCCTCCTGTGACCCTGCTCTGCCACCACCAGCCCACAGGTAAGATACTGTAAATTCGGACAATAAGACGGACTCCCATCTTATAAAAAAATCTTTTTTTCTGCAATTTTCACCCCAAATTTGGGGTGCGTCTTATGGTCCGGTGCGTCTTATAGTCTGCGAAATACGGTAGTTAAAAGCCACTGTCAATTTCTCACAGCGGATTGCTATGAGCGCCGCCCAGTGGTCAGCGCTCAACATAGCTCTGCGCAGCGTCAAACAAGCAGCGTTTACTGACCGTGGACACATACCCTAACAAAGCTCTGTTACGGCAAGAAGCCAAATGGATAATAAGAGCAAATGCACAAGGCCCTTTAGGAATGAATGAAAGACTTGATTATTCTTGTTTCTTCTAAGTTCTATTGTGTAGAAATTTGTTATACAGGGATCATTATCAACGAAAAATATTTAATTGGTTTGGGTTTTTTTGTGCATGTTTTTGTGCATTTTGTATGTTTTTAAATTCACACAGATGTGATTTTAATTAATCAGATTAATTGTTGCAGCATAAAAGGAAATGAGTTACCATTCAAAGCATAGGACCCATTGAAGCGTGCAAGACACGAAATGGCAGTAGTCCTCTTTTGTTTTTTCTGCATGTTCTGCTAACGTCTCTCCCTTATAACCTTGTCCACATTGTGCAAATGAAATAAAGGACAAAGGTTTTTTATTTCACGGAAGATTCGAGTTGTGTGGCTGTTTTCTTCTTCTTTCTGGATTACTTCACATGTGTTTTTCAGCAAGCACCTCCACACAACGTGATTATACCGTGAAGGGTGTTGTTGATTCAGAGACCATAATCTCCACCAGTAAGTCAATTTTTTTGTCTTTGTGCCATTCAATTTTTTTTTTTCTTTGTGAAACCAAAAGATTCTATCGACACCAAAATGGCATCAATAAAAATTTCAGCTCGGCACGCAAAAAAATAAGCCCTCAACCAGCCCCAGATCACAAAAAATGGAGACGCCACGGGTATCGGAAAATGGCAGATTTTTTTTTTTTCTAACCAAACTTTGCATTTTTTTTCACCACTTAAAAAAGAGCTTAGACATGTTTGGAGTCTATGAACTCGTAATGACCTGTGGAATCATAATCGCAAGTCAGTTTCAGCATTTAGTGAACATTGTATATAGTGATGGGCGAGCACTAAAATGCTCGGGTGCTCATTGCTCGGGTCGAGCAAATTGGAATACTCGTGTACTCGGCCAGAACAACGAGCCCAATGTAAGTGTATGGGAGACCTGAGTATTTTTACCGCGATCCCTCCCGGGGGTCCTTTTAAGGTCTAAAGACATCAGAAAATCATAAAACACTGCTCAAATTACACAGGGACCTCATGGGGGATAGCCCCTGGAAGCATTATTGACTCCTAATTCACACGCTTAATCATTTTTTTCCGAGATTCGTGCCATTTTTCCCAGTGCCACAAAAAACACATGAAAACGAAACCAAAACGGGTTTTACTTTGAAATATGTCAAGGTGCATCCTTTGCAGGTTAATGACTTTCCTGTAAGGCCAAATATTTAACCCCAGACAGAAAATTTCCTCTCCCACTTAGGCTTAGTTCAGACGCAGAGTTTTTGAAGCATTTTTCAACTTTAACATTGCTTTCAACCACTACACATGCATTCACTGGGAAATGTCATTGTAACATTTAAAACCCCTAGCTGGCCATGTGGTGTGTGACACATAAGCAGACCCATCTTGTTTCATTTACGAAGGAGGGACTCTTAAAGTCACAGAGCCTATTTATACTGGTGCATCAGGGGGCATTAATCTTCTTAAAGGAGCATTGTGAAACAGTGGGTCTCCTAAGTTGTTGTAGCCTATGCTGTGAGTGGATGGGCTGCCAACAATTACGACGCACCACAATACCCCTGTTATAAGATGTCCAGGGGGGACTCCGGGAAAAGTGTTCCATTGAATTCAAGGCGTGCCCTGCTACCAATTCATATGCAGCCCATAACCCTTTGAACCCGCATACTGGATGGGCCCAGGAAAATCCACTTCACAGTATGCATTTTGTGCTCCATACTCCTTTGTTTTATACATTGGCAGGAAGTTGAGCCCTGCTGCATAGTCATATGCACCCCATTAGGCCTTGGAACCCACATACTGGATGGGCCCAGGAAAATCCACTTCACAATACGCATTTTGTACTCCTGTACTCCTTGGTTTTACACATTGGTGGCAAGGCCAGCCCTGCTGCATAGTCAGTCATATGCACCCAATTAGGCTTTGGAACCCACATAGTGGATGTGCCCATGAAAATCCACTTCACAATATGCATTTTGTGCTCCATACTCCTTTGTTTTATACATTGGCAGGAAGGTGAGCCCTGCTGCATAGTCAGTCATATGCACCCCATTAGGCCTTGGAACCCACATACTGGATGGGCCCAGGAAAATTAACTCGTATTTTTTAATGGTATGATGGTTTCCTCTTTGCACAATTATTTACAGGAGAATTTGGCAATTTTATTTGACATGTTTTTAACACTAAGGTTCAGATATGGCTTTAAAAAAGGCAAATACTTGCAATATAAGGCAATTTTATTGCAAACTACAAAATTCAAGGAATAGTAGGATTGAATAGTGTGAGTGCGTACACTTTTGTATGTGTTAGCATACACAGGTTAATAAGTACATATAAGGATTAAATAAATATAGTGATTACGTATATATGTAGATTAACTACATACAGTATAGTTAGATCAACACCAACTACACAGAACCCCTGGGAGATTACCTACACTGCATGGGCGTCCCCAATTATGCAGGTATCAGCACACTGTACATGTACAGGTACCCCAGTTTTGGCATCTGTCTTAGTCATGTTTCTCTAGTCTTATATAGTGAATAACACTATGTAGTAACTCTAGTTTTACCCATACCTTCAAATGGCCAATTTTCAAGATTGGATGAAACAGATATCATGGAGTCATCAGACGAGGGGCCATAAACCCCTAGAAAATGAAAGCCACAAGGATTTAGATCAAACCACCACCGCCATACTTTCAGTAAACCTTAATGTTTTACAATGACAAACAGCAAACATATAGAGGCTTAGAACTGTTTGTGAAGTGAATAAACAAACATTTATCAAGATTGTGTCACTATGAGCATTGTCTGTCACATCTATAAATGTTTTACAAGAAATGCAGCTATGTGATTGTCTGAATGCATTCGGTATACAGTATTTCAATCTTATTTACAAATTTGTATATTCTCCATTTGTACATTTAAGGCAGATAAAGTTAAGGCTCGCAGGGAGAGAAACAAATATAGTGGACAAAGCTATATTTTTAATGAACTACTGAGGCAAAGTAACAGCATTGCTTTATCAAATTTATATGAAGTGTATTGTGTTCAATGTTAGCAACAAGGCAACACAAAAATAGAACTAGACTTACCGGTAATTCGGTTTCTAGGAACCTTCCACGACAGTCACCTTGGGAGGATGTCTCCCTGCCCTAATGGGGGGCAGGAACACAAAGAGGTTAAATAACCCTCCCCTTCCTGCTAACTCCAGTGTTTTTTCTGGCCATAGTAGCGTGAATAGTTACCACTAAAGTGCAGGAATCATCCAGAGAAATATCAGCTAGGGAAGGAAATTAATGCTGTTGTGGAAGGTTACTAGAAACCGAATTACCGGTAAGTCTAATTCTATTTTCTCTAGTCACCTTCCACGACAGTCACCTTGGAGATATACCAATGTTAATTTCTTTAGGGAGGGACCACAGCCTGTAGAACACGTCTGCCGAAGGTCAGATCCCTGTCGAAATTCAGCCTGTAATGTCTGGTGAAGGTATGAACAGAAGACCATGTGGCGGCTCTGCATATCTGTTCTGATGAGGTGTTTCCTCTTGCTGCCCATGATGTGGAAACCGACTGGGTAGAATGGGCCTTCAGAGAGATCGGCGGAGGGAGATCTTTGGCCGAATATGCAAGGCAGATGGCTTGTTTTATCCAGCTTGCAACCGTGCTTTTAGCCGCCTTCTTCCCTTTATTTTGCCTGAGAATTGGATAAAAAGATTCTGATCGACCCTCCAAGATTTGGACTGCTCCAGGTAATGGAGAACTACCCTACGGACGTCCAAGGTATGGAAGTTTTCCTCCTTCTCGTTGCAAGGGTTTAGACAAAATGAGGGCAAAACCACATCCTGACCCCTATGAAAATCTGAAACGGCCTTGGGCATAAAGGCAGGGTCTAGATGTAGGATTATGCTGTCAGAATTTATGGATAGAAAAGGTTCTTGAATTGACAAGGCCTGCAATTCTCCTACGCGCCTAGCTGTGGTAATAGCGACTAGGAACACCGTTTTAAGTGTTAGGATTTTAAGGGGTAGAGAAGACAAGGGCTTAAAGGGTGGTTGAGTTAAACTATTGAGTATTACATTTATATCCCAAGGAGGGATCCGACTAGGGAGACTAGGACGTAGTCTGCTAGCTGAAGTTATGAATCGCATGATCCATCGGTGGCCAGCTAGATCCTGGTCAAAAAAGGAACTGACAGACGATACCTGAACTTTGAGAGTACTCGGGGAGAGCCCAAGTTCTAAACCCTTCTGGAGGAAGTCTAAGATTTGAGAGATGTTGGGGTGGAAGGGATCCGGGACACTGGGAAGACACCAGGAAGAGAATTTCTTCCATACTTTGTTATAGATGGCGTTAGTCACCGGTTTCCTACTCTTTTGGAGAGTTTGGATAACCCTATCGGAGAGACCTCTGGCTATTAGAATGTTGGTTTCAATAGCGAGGCAGCTAGATTCAATTTTTTGAGATCCCGATAAGAGAAGGGACCTTGAAAGAGGAGATCGGATCTTTGAGGAAGAAGAATGGGACCTTCTTCGGTCATTCCCCTCAAGGTGCTGTACCAGCTCCGCCCTGGCCACAATGGGTCAATCAGGATTGTTGTGACTCTGTCTGACAGGATTTTCTGCAGTGTCTTTTACAACATCGGAATTGGCAGAAAGGCGAAAGCCAAGTTGAAGGTCCATGGATGAATGAGAGCATCCATTCCCAGAGCACCCTGCACGGGGCTGAGGGAGAAATATGTTTCTGACTTTGTGTTTTGGGAATTTGCAAACAAGTCGACCTCCGGGGTTCCCCATCTCGAGGTTAAGGATAGGAAAACCTCCTGGTTCAGGCACCATTCTCCAGGATGCACGTCTTTCCTGCTGAGGAAGTCCGCTTTGGTGTTGTCTGAACCCTACAGATGAACCGCGGAGATTGAAAGGAGGTGTTTCTCAGCCCAGAGAAATATTTCCGAGCTGCCACTAGTTTCAGACTGGTATACTTTGTGCCCTCCTGGTGATGAAGTTATATATGAAAAGAAGGGGGCACCACGGATGCCAGAAGGGGATCACCCAAACCTCCAAAATGCAAGAATCCACAGACTAAGAAGAAAGTGGAGGTAGTACAAAAATGGGGATCACCACTTGAAGGATTTAGCAAAAAATGTACACAATTTTTATTAATGTAATACAGTACATAAGAAACATGTAATAAAGACAACACACATAAAAACAATTAAAAAGGGAACATGCTAGTTCCTGAAAACCAAAGCCCGTAATGGGGCTTACACCTGCGCCAATTGCATTGGGTCATATATACAATATAGGACAAAACCTATATGGACATCATAGTGCTAGCAAACATGGAGCCACATGGCAGATAGATAACTACACCATGAAAGTAATACATGCAAATAAACAGATTCAGATGGATGAAATGGCCAAATTTACCATGAATATGTGGCATGTATCCACTGTGTACCAAAAATAGTTAGTGCAATGTGCTACAAAACATTAGCTGTACCTCAGAGAATGCACACTAAATAGTTCACAAAAGCAGAAAAATATATATATATTACTGTCTCACATCACCTAGTAGGGCTGTAAGCAAGTGAAGATGAAGAGAGCTCCATGTGCAGCGAAATAATGCAATGCCCAGAATCATATCAGTAAAACCCTTGGTAAATGAGACGCAGGTGAAGCGGAAACCCAACGCGTGTCGCCCCTCACAAGGGGCTTCGTCAGGGGTCCTCCTGGTGATGAAGATAAGCCACAGTCGTCACGTTGTCGGAGTAGACATGAATATGATGGCCTAGGATTAGAGGTGAGGCAGCTAGCAGCGCTTCCTCTACTGCCTTTAGTTCCCTCAGATTGGAGGATCTGGAACTTATGTCTGTGGGCCATAGTCCCTGAAAATATATGTTTGATCCACCACAGCACCCCAACCTCTTCGGCTGGCATCTGTGTGGAGCACTTTCAGAGGGAGCTGATCCCAGCTTACCCCTCGCCGAAGGTTTCGGCCTTTTATCCACCACGACAGGGCTGCTTTCACATGCCCGGGAAGAGGGATTCTCCTGGACAGGGCGTTCTGATACCTCAGAGAATGTAGAAGAACGTGAGTCTGGAGGGTCCGAGTGTGTGCCTGGGCCCAGGATACTGCTTGAATGCACGAAGTTAGGGACCCTAGAATAGACATGGATTCCCTCAGGGTTGGGGATCTTTGATGCTTGAATCTTGAGATTCTTTGGCAAAGGTCGTGCTGATGATCTTCAGGAAGGAAGGACATCCTTTTCTCTGAATCCAGGAGAATCCCCAGGAATTTCTTCCTCGTGGAAGGCTGTAGGTCCGACTTTAGGAAATTCGGGATCCAGCCCAGGGACTCGAGAATATCCAGAGTTTTTAATACGTCCTGATTCAGCTGAGATGTTGAAGGAGCCATAATAAGAAGAATTTTTGAGAATACTCTCGGGGCCGAAGATACTCCGAAGGGAAAGACGTTGAATTGGTAGTGAGAGATCTTGCGGTTGTGGGAGATTGCGAACCTGAGGAACTTTCTGTGATCCAGATGGATTGGAACGTGATAATAGGCATCCCTCAGGTCTATCGTTGCCATCACCCAGTCTTGTCCAATTAGCAGGATTGCGGTTTTGACTGACTCCATCTTGAACCTCCGATACTTGATGACCTGGTTCAAGGGTTTCAGATTTATGATCAGCCTGCATTTCCCGGAGGGTTTCCTTATGAGGAAAAGGCGAGAGTAATAACCTCTGCCTAAATCCTGCTGGGGTACATGGGAGATCACTTGTACCGGAAGTACAATGATGTCACATCCGGCTGCGCGAACCCGGAACTCCACACAGATGCTGGAGAGGGAGGATGCCGGGGAGCTCAGCGAGGACCCCGGCAGCACGTCACCGCCCAGCTTTGCCCCAGAGGCGTGGGAGGGGCGGGAAGGAGGGCCTGAGTCCACAGCAAGGATGGAGACGGAGCGCAGCACATGGAGGAGGAGGAGAGGATCACCGCCTGACCTCGGCTGCCCAGCGGTAAGAGATTCCAGGTGCTCCGTTCACCGGCCACGACAGCACCTGAAGGATCTCTTCATGCCCCACTGGGGGACAGGAAAAATACTGGAGTTAGCAGGAAGGGGAGGGTTATTTAACCTCTTTGTGTTCCTGTCCCCCATTAAGGCGGGGAGACATCCTCCCAAGGTGACTGTCATGGAAGGTGACTAGAGAAAAGGAGCTTTTCAAGTGAGCTCTTATAAGATACACAAATGTTATGATTAAGTATTTGCCAACAAGGATGTGGTTTCACCAGTGGGGGGTACCTTTGGTAAAAATAGACTAGTGCCATCACAGCCCCCCTTGACCAAACTTCACTGGCCTATAACAGTACAAAGCACGTTCACCCTGGTGATCTAGTGGCAGTTAAACAAGAGACATTGCAGGAGACAGTTAAGAAGTAGGCCCAAAGGAATGCCATGCCCAATTCCCCAATGTGGTGTCCGTCTTGGACTGATTAAAATAGTGCCATTACAGCCCCCTTGGCCAAAATGTAGCGTACAAAGCACGTTCACCCTGGTGATCTACTGGCAGGTACAGGACAGATTGCAGGAGACCGAGTTAAGAAGTCGGCCCAAAGAAATGTCATGCCCAATTCCCCAATGTGCTGTCCTTTTTGGACTTAAAAATATAGTGCCATCCCAGCCCCCGTGTCCAAAAATCACCGGCCTATAACAGTACTGAGCAAGTGCACCCTGGTCATCTAGTGGCAGTTAAAGGACACATTGCAGGAGACAGACTTAAGAAGTAGGCCCAATGTAATGTCATGCCCAAATCCCCAATGTAAAATCTTTTTTTTTTTTTTTAAAAAGGAGTGCCATCACAGGCCCCTTGGCCAACATTCACCATGGTGATCTACTGGCAGGTACAGGACTGACTGCAGGAGACCGAGTTAAGAATTAGGCCCAAAGAAATGTCATGCCCAATTCCCCAATGTGTTGTCCTTTTTTTAAAAAATAAAAAGAGTGCCATCACAGCACCCTTGGCCAAAATGCACCGTACAGACCACGTTCACCATGGTGATATAGTGGTTCTCGATGAGGAGGATGAGGATAAGGAGGAGGATAAAAACAAACAGACCAAATCTGGAAGTGTATACCCATGTGTGGTTGTGAAGAGGTGCAGGAGAATACACCTTCCCAAAACAGAGAATGTATTTGAGGTTATGTTTCGCTGGTTTCACTTGGTGGTATACAGAAGTCTTTCCCAATCCAGGCCTTGTTAATTTTTATAAGAGTCAGCCTGTCAGAATTTTCAGTTGACAGGCGGATGCACTTATCTGTGATAATTCCACCAGCGGCACTAAAAACCCTCTCTTACAGAACGCTAGCAGCAGGGCAGGCCAGGACCTCCAAGGCGTAGAGAGCCAGTCCATGCCACGTGTCCAGCTTGGATACCCAATAATTAAAAGGCACAGAGGAATCACGGAGGATGTTTGTACGATCTGCAAGGTACTCCCTCACCATCTTCCCAAACATTGCACTTCTTGTGACAGTACCTCTTGCCTCTGTGCCGCCACGATGGGAGGGTCTGAGAAAACTGTCCCAGAATTTGGCCATTGTTCCCCTGCCTGAGCTGGATTGTACTTCTGTCTCTCTCTCGCTTAAAGTCCTTGGTTGTACAACAAACTCTGCTGCCAGCGTTCTCACATGTGAATTTTCTAACTAATTCCGCTACAAGGGCCCTGTGGTACTGCAACATTTTTGTACACCTCTCTGCCTCAGGCAGAAGAGATTGTAAGTTCTCCTTGTAGCGTGGGTCTAGAAGTGTCATCAACCAGTAATGAGTGTCACCCAAAATTTTGATAATCGGAGGATCACTTGAAATGAAGCGCAACATAAAGTCAGCCATGCATGCCAGACTGCTAACGAGGCAAGACTTCCGTGTCCTCACCAACAGGACAACTGACCATGTTGTCCTCCTCCTCATCCTCCCTGTCCTCAGGCCATCCCCGCTGAACAGAAGCTAATACAGATGTGTTTGTAGTACCCTCTATAGCGCATGAAAGTAGCTCCTGTTCTTCCTCCTCCTCCTCATTGCCTACCAATCTACGTTGAGAAGACATGAGGCTGGGCTGAGTGTAATCACCCTGTATGTTTCCTTGCTCCATGTCCTCGTGCTCTGCCTGCAATGCATCCTCTTTGTTGGTGATCAGAGAGTTTTTCAGAATGCTGAGAAGCGGGATGGTGATGTTAATTATGGCGTCATCACCGCTCATCATCTTGGTGCAGTCCTCAAAGTTTTGGAGGATGTTATATATGTCTGACATCCATGTCCACTCCTGAGGTCTTATGTGTGGAATCTGACCTGAAATTCAATGGCCTTGTTGATGTTGGTAGTCAACAACGGCCCTCTTCTGCTCACAAATGTTTCCAACATATGCAGTGTAGAGTTCCAGCACGTGGGGACATCACACAACAGTTGGTGAACTGGAAGCTGAAAACGCTGCTGAAGCACGGCAAGGGCGGCTGAATCTGTAGCTGACTTTCTAACATGGGCAGACAGACGGCGTACTTTCACTAGCAGATCCTGCAGCTACAGGTAGCTTTTCAGAAAGCGTTGAACCACGAGGTTAAGCACGTGGGCCAAGCAAGGTACATGTGTGAGCTCACCTTGCCTCAGAGCCACCACTAGGTTACGGCTATTGTCACACACGACCATGCCTGGCTGTAGGTTCAGCGGTGTCATCCAAACATCTGACTGCTCTTTCAGCGCTGTCCACACCTCTTCTGCATTGTGCGGCTTGTCACCTATGCAGATTAACTTCAGCAAAGCCTGTTGCCGCTTGGCTGAGGCAGTGTTGCAGTGCTTCAAGCTTCTGACTGATCTGTTGATTTCAGACATGGCAGATGAATAGGAGGAGGTGCAGGAGCTGTAGACTGTGGGGGCAACCCTGATTGACGTAGGGCCAGCAATCTTCGGCGTGGGGAGGATGTGTTCCATCCCAAGGTCCGACTACGTCCCGGCTTCCACTATGTTAACCCAGTGTGCCGTCATTGAGATATACCGTCCCTGGCCAGAAGCACTTGTCCACGTGTCCGTGGTTAGGTGGACTTTCCAGGTAACAGCATTGTTGAGGGCACGGGTAATGTTGTGGGACATGCTGGTGTAATGCCGGTATGGCACACCGGGAGAAATAGTGGTGACAGGGGACCGAGTACCTTGGGATGGCCACCGCCATCAGGTTGTGGAAAGCTTCCGTCTCAATAAGCCTAAAAGGCAACATTTATAGCGCAAGCAGAAGAGAAATATTAGAATTGAGGACTGTGGCCTGTGGGGCGTTGGTGGGGTATTTCTGCTTGCGTTCCAAAGACTGGGTTATAGACAACTGAACACTGTGCTGGGACAAGAACGTGGATGCGCTTGCTGATGGTGCTGCTTTACTGTGGGCCACAACAGGTGCAGGGCTAGAGGCATCTTCACATGCATGATGTACTGGGGATTGGCTTCTACGCAAAACAGTGGAAGAAGCAGTGGTGTTACCAGCAGGCCGTGGTCCCGGAGCCTGAGGTTCGTCCCACAAAGTCGGGTGCTTTGCTTGCATGTGCCTGATCATGCTGGTGGTGGTCAGGCTGGTTGTTTTGCTACCCCTGCTGATGCGGGCATGGCAGGTGCTGCAAATGGCCTGTTTGGGGTTATCGGCAGTCTTTAAAAAATAGCCAGACTCGGGAAGATCTCACAGGTGGAATGGCAACTTCACTCATGTTGGTGTTACGGGGAACGGATGCACGCCTTTTGTCTGTGGCCACCACACTGCTTCTTCCTGCCTGTTGGGGGGATATGCCTCCTTCCCTATTTGTGCTGCTGTCCTCGCTATGCATGTCCTCCTGCCAGGTTGGGTCAGTCACTATGTCCTCCACTACCTTGTCTTCCACATCGGCACCCTGCTCCTCCTCCTGACTTTCTGGAAATTGAGTCTCATCATCTTCCACCTCTTGTGACACTTTCCCACCATTGCCTTCGTGTGACCGGGGCTGGTCAAAGCTTTGGGCAGCTCTTCATGCAATCTCATCTTTCCCCACTTCAAGTTGACCGGCAGAGATTTCTGAATCTTGAAATGGAAAACTGAACAGCTCTTCAGAGTTTCCAAGTGTGGGATAAGTTGTCTCAGGGCACTCGTCATGGTGGGAGGAAGGAGGATCAGGGTAAGGAATATCCTGGCCACACTCAAGGCTACTCAGACTTAACCATGTGGAAGACAAGGTGGTGGTGGTGGCTATGTGACTGGAAGCATTATCCGCTATCCAACCAACAACCGTTTCACACTGGTCTGGCTTCAATAGTGGTGTGCTGCGGTCCCCTAGAAACTGGGACAGGAAGGTCAAGGGAGAAGATGTGGGTCTTTGTTATGGCCCACTTGGACCTTGCCCACGGCCTCATCCTCTGGATGCACCATCACATCCACTTCCCCGTCCCTTGCCTTAACCATTTTAAATGGAATACTGCATTATTTCAAATGCTCAACACAAATGTCTTTATTACTAGCAAAATAATATGTGATCAGTATGCCTGCAAATCTACGATTTTTCAAACCCATACACCAGGCAAGCCTCAGCCTGACCTAATAGACTGTATTCAAATTTTTTTTTTTAAGTTAATTTATGCGAAATAGCACTGTATAGGATTTGAGAATCACACAGCCACAAAGTAAGTACACCGGCCTCCAATGCCAAAACTTGGAGCAGAGATATACGACGGCTGTAACAGAAATACCACTCTGTGGCCTTATAATTTTTTTGGATGCTAAATAGTGCTGTATAGAATTTGAGTATCACACAGCCACAAAATAAGTACACCGGCCTCCAATGACCAAACTTGGCGCATGCAGATATATGAGGCCTTTTTCGGGGAATTTAAAACACCAAAAAAAAAAAAAAAAAAAAAAAAAAAAAAGGGACACAAGGGTAGCACACGTAACTATGCTACATATGCCTGACATACTATCACTTTTCAACAGGCCTCAGTCTGACAGAACAGACTGTATATTTTTTTTCTTTGTAGGGGGGGGGGAAATTTGTGGATGGAAAAAAAAAAAAGGTATATAGACAGTAAATAAGCTGCAGCAGCAGCAGGCAGTTATGGCGCTTTGGGAAGGATGCAGTGGGACCAATGGATGCACATATAGTGCCTGCAGGCCTTGTGGATGTGGATATGCTGTGCCCTGCCTGCCTAGCGCTGCAATATCGGGACCCAAGAATTAGCCCTAAAAAGGACTGTTGGTTTCTGAGGAGTTGTGGACGTAAGAGTTGCAGACCTACACTAACTCTAAAAACCACGATTCTGACCCTATCTCGGCAGCAGCTCTCCCTACTCTCGCTGAAACAGGAACAGAATGCGGCGAGCAGGGCGGCGCATGGTCTCATACTCGGGATGATGCTGTATGGCCCAGCCAATCACTGCACGACCACAGCAAAGATGGCTGCGGCGTTTCATGGCCTGGCAGACAATCCCTGCACCATGATTGGGTCTTTAAAGTCCGCAAAAAACGCTGGGTGGAGACTGCAGTTACCGCCAAATAATCTCGGAAATGCTCACTGCTCGGCGAGTACCCCGATACTCGGGCGAGTAACGAATAGTGGCGAGCACGTTCGCTCATCACTAATGGTATAAAAAAAAAACCTGCGGAATTGCACTTTTCTTTTTCCAATTTAATTTCCAGTAGATGATATGTTAAAACCAATGGTGTCGTTCACCAATGGTGTCGCTCAAAAGTACAACTAGGTATTCATAATGAAGACTGCCGACAGGTCACTGATCGCTCACTGACCTGCCCCTTAGTTTACATAATGATTACCGTATATATAAATACATACATGCTGAAAGAAAAAAAAACCTTCTGCAAGCAGGCGCCAGCCGTGGCATCTGCGCTTCAGCATAATTGCATGTGTAATCTGCATAAAATTATTATACTTGACATATTTAAAAAAAAAATCCATTTGAAAGTGGTGCCTGCCTGCAATGTAGCAGCCAGTGGTGTATATAGGTGATCCAATAGCTACTACTGTGCCGGTGGCGCCATCTTGCCGGGAAAAAAAATCCTCTTCCAGTAGCAGCTATCTGATAACGTCAACCATAATAATTTTATACACATTACACATGTGATTATGCTGCACCGCAGGTGCCACGGTTGGCGCCTGACTGCAGAAGGTTTATTTTTATTTTATTTTAGTATGTGTATAATATTCATCATGTAAACTAGGGAGCAGGTCAGTGAGGGATCAGTGACCTGTCAGCAGTCTGCATTATGAAAAGCTAATCAGAGCACCACATGAAGACCCCCACAGGCCGCCCCTCAGTAAGAGCATATCATTAACACAAAACTGAAAATAAAGATTAAACAACAACCACAAGACAGATTTCATCAACCAAGGTATCGATTTAATCAGTATAACGGCGCCGAGCTGACACTGTATGTAAGTTACTGTGCACAATCCTGCTGACAGGTTCCCTTTAAAGGACTGGAAAGACAGATATACTACACAATTATGGATGAAGAATATAAAGTGCCAGTGCCATTGGATTTCACAGACTAAAGAATACATGTATGGTAATACAAAAAAAAAAAAATCACCCAAGGAGGAAATACCTCAACCCCCTCACACCATGACACTTTTTTCATTGACTGATTAGAGCCTGTGACTTCTCTGCATTTAGTGGTCACTACTCACCTTTGTGGTTATCTGTAGGAATCTCCTCTTTACACCACTCATCACCAATCACATATGTCTCTGTAGTATTAATATGGGGCAGATCTTCACCCTGAAACACAAATTGTAAAAGTCACACACAGATGAAGACAGAAGATCCAGGCAACATCTAATGTCTATGATCAGCTTTACAATGTCATCTTCACCAGATATAAAACATACACTGAATGGCCACATTACTAGAGACACCCATCTAGTATTAATCGTATATTAATCACATCATAGATTGCACACAAATTAGATGAAGGTGCTCTCAACAACCAATTCTGGCTCGTCCCACAGATGTTTTATAGGGTTAAGATCTGAGGACTGTGAAGGCAGGAAAACAAGGAAAACTCACTGTTATATTCCTGGTGTAAAGGATTGGAAGATCCTGGCACCTCCGGAAGAGAATTGATGTGTGACACAAAGGTATGTTTGTGGTGCTGCAGAATATACTGCAATTACAGGACCATGAAGCAAAGTGCTGTCATATGGTTAATGTTATAATTTATTGTCGTCACTTTTATGTGATCGTTATAAAAAAGTGTAGGTAGTAAGTGATGAGCGAGTATACTCGTTACTCGAGATTTCCCGAGCACGCTCGGGTGTCCTCCGAGTATTTTTTAGTGCTCGGAGATTTAGTTTTCCTTGCCGCAGCTGAATGATTTACATCTGTTAGCCAGCTTGATTACATGTGGGGATTCCCTAGCAACCAGGCAACCCCCGCATGTACTTATGCTGGCTAGCAGTTGTAAATCATGCAGCTGCGTCATCAAAAACTAAATCTCTGAGCACTTACAAATACTCGGAGACCCCCCGAGCATGCTTGGGAAATCTCGAGCAACGAGTATACTCGCTCATCGCTAGTAGGTAGCTGAACAGGGGGAGTTACAGAGGGTCAGCCCTGCGGCTGGGCAAGGGAGAGTTACAGAGGGTCAGCCCTGCAGCTGGGCAAGGAAGAGTTACAGAGGGTCAGCCCTGCGGCTGGCCAAGGGAGAGTTACAGAGGGTCAGGCCGGCAGCTGGCCAAGGGAGAGTTACAGAAGGTCAGGCCTGTAGCTGGGCAGGGGAGAGTTACAGAGGGTCAGCCTTGCAGCTAGGCAGGGGAGAGTTACAGAGGGTCAGACCTGCAGCTAGGTAGGGGATAGTAACAGAGGGTTATCCCTGCAGCTGGGAGCAGGGGAGACAATAGTTGTAGTGCATGCTTCCTATATGGAGCTCTGTAGAGTGAGGTTGCTCTATTGCTCACTGTTAGCACTTGAAGCATATTAGGTGTGCAGCCCAAGAATGACAGTTGCATAGAAATGCATGCTGTCATGCTCAGTTCGAGAAGGCCACCAGCGAGTTTGAGCAATCTGATGCAATTCCAGTCCGAGTCATACAGCTGTTTGACTCTTCCTTTTTACTGGTGGATAAAAATAGACTGAACATAAGACCTTCACAGCCTTCTACACATCATAGGAAATATCTCATGACACCTTCTCTCCATCTACCTGATATTCCTGAGGAACATTGGGATTTTCTTGTTTACAGTCCTGTGGAAGAAGAGGAGGGGGAGATCTCTCTGGTGTTGTCCTCTTACTGGATAGAACTGGAGGAAACACATACTGGGACTGAATTCATTCTTTACATACAGATAATTATAAGCCGAGTGTAATTAGTCCTCTCTATTACCTGGTGATGTGAGGGGCTGAGGAACTTCCATCATGACGTCTTTGTACAGATCTTTGTGTCCTTCTAAATACTCCCACTCCTCCATGGAGAAAAATACGGTGACATCCTGACACCTTATAGGAACCTGATACATACAATGATAAAGTTATCCCCCCGATCCCTCCATAGTGTTACTGTATAATATCCTAGCAGTGTCACCTCTCCAGTCAGCAGCTTGATCATCTTGTAGGTGAGTTCTAGGATGTTCTGGTTATTGATGTCCTCATGTATCAGAGGGTGAGGTGGAGGTCCCATGATTGGGCTCAGGGGTCTTCCCCACCCCTCAGACATAGGGGCCTGACAGCGCTCACTAGAGGTCTTCTTCACTACTGTGTAATCCTGGTTATGGAGAGACACATTAATAAACCTCACTACAGACATTCCCAGAGTCCTCACCTCTCCAGTTCTGTCCATCTGTTATTCCCATAGATAAGAATGATGTAATGTGAGGTCATCAGAATCTCTCACCTCTCCAGTAAGCCGGAAGAGGATCTCTAGGGTAAGGTGTAATATCCTCTCCGCCATCTTGTCCCTGTCCCAATCCATCCTTGTAGTGTCAGTCAGGAAAATTCTCTTGTGAAGGAGAAAATGGCTAATGAAATCAATTATTAAACCTTATATAAGTCAGTTAAGATATGGTGCAGCAAGATGGAGTCTATTTCCTGATCAGCAGCACACTGGAAGGAACTTTTGGAATGTGAAGACGTCGCTGGGTATTGGGACAATGAACTGAATACCGTATATGGAGGTGAAGTTGGAAATGAAGTTGGATTGAACCAATCAGAGTGACCAGCTGTTCAAAAGTTGTGCGACCCCCCCTATTTCCTGCTCTTAGTATATTCTTTTGTTTTGAGAATAAAGTTCAGTTGGGCACAAACTTTGACTGAGAAAGGAGTATGTATCGTCTCTGTGAATCTGATACATTCTTAGCCTCTAAGCTAGCACTCAGCTTATATTTGGTCAGGTACAAGCAATCATATAGATCTCACTTGAAGAGATCACCCTCACACTCTTATATAGAAGATCTCCACTGAGAGGATCCGATATTGTAGGGACCTGAATGGGGAGAAGATGACGATGTAACATCATAAAGATCCCATGTAAGAAATCTCCGAAGCTGTTACGGGCATCACATGATCACTACATCCAAGTCATGGCCTTGTCCTGCCCCTGGGTATAACACACAATCTGATTATAGTCACATACAGAGATTTATCACAGAATATCTACAATCCAGCACCAAAAACACAGAACAAATCTAAAAGCAAATCTAAAATACAGTATGTGAACCTTTAATAAATATTCCATAAAGCAAGACAAAGTTATAAAGTGCAAGGATCATCCACAGAGATAGGGACGGCAGAACCGGGGACGTCAGTAACAGGTGATAATAGAATATTAATAGAAGCTAAAGAAATTGTAATCCCAGTAAATGTGATTGTCCCAGAAAGGTACTGCATAAATCGAGAAAACCCAGAAGTGAATTTGTGTCAGGGATGAAAAATAGAATTAGACTTACCGATAATTCGGTTTCTAGTAACCCACCACGACAGCACCCCGGAGGATGTTACCCCTTTCTTAATAGGGACAGGAAATATCAAAGAGGTTAAATAACCCTTCCCAGATTCTTCCATCAGTGTTATTATAAAGGACCACAGGAGTAGGAATGCTTCAAATTGTATTTTATTCTCTTTATCTGAGAAAACGAAAATTAAGCAAAGGGAGGGATTTATCTGTGCTGTCATGGTGGGTTACTAGAAACCGAATTACCTGTAAGTCTAATTCTATTTTTTCTAGTAACCCCCCATGACAGCACACTGGAGCAGTAGCCAAGAGTAATGTTAGGGAGGGACTATAGCCTGGACGACTTTTCTCCCAAAGGCCAAGTCTTCTATAGACATCAGGTCTAGCCTGTAATGCTTGAGGAAAACATATGGACAGAAGCTCAGGTAGCAGGTCTGCGTATCTGCTCGAAGGAAGCACTGGCTTTCTAGGCCCAGGAGACAGACGTTGCTCTATTAAAATGAGCTGTAAATTTCTCTGGTGGTGGAGGGCCCTGGATGTGATAGGTCTCAGAGATTGCTCTCTTGATCCAGTTGGCGATTGTGGATCTGGAAGTCTCCCTCACCTTATTCTGTCAGCGAAAGTGAACAAACAGGTTTTGGTCCTTCCTAGTTTTTACCCGTCTCCCGAAGATAGTGGAGCACCATTCTCCGAACGTCCAGAGTGTGGAATGCTTCTTCCTTATTTCCTGGGTCTTGATAGTTCTTCCCTCCTTCTATCTTCTGAGACCTGTGGAACTCTGACACCATTTTAGGAAGAAATTATGGGTCCAGTCACAGAATAAGTCGGTCCTGTAAGATTCTCATGTAGGGTTTGTTGATCGAAAGAGCCTGTAACTCGCCCACTCTCCTGGCTGTAGTTATTGCTACCAGGAAGGCTGTCTTCCAGGAGAGTTTGTCTACGTCTATATAAGGGCTCAAATGGTGTTAGTGTGAGCCCTTTTAGGACAACATTGAGGTCCCAGGAAGGTATTAAATTTGTAGCTCTTGTACATAGGTGAGATGCTGCTATCATAAATCTTCTAATCCATCGGTGGTCAGCTAACGTCTGGTCAAAGTAAGAACTTAGAACCGCCACCTGGACTTTGAGGGTGCTAGATCTAAGACCCTTTTCTAGTCCCTCTTGCAGAAAATCCAGGATTCGTGCTATGTTTGGTTGGTGTGGGTCAGGTTGTTCTGACCCACACCACACCCACTTTTTACTAAAAAAGTAATCCTACCTTGCTTGTTCATACATGGATTCCCACTCCTCTAGCACCAGATCCTGGATGTTTTTATGAACAGGAAAACACCTACTTTTTCCTAGAATGGAAACACCCGAATATTTCTTCATGTATAGTATGGGCAGTCTTCTCCTCCTCAACTTCCATGCTCCTCCTTACTGCCATGAGGAGTTCCTCTATATTCCCTGAGAAATATCTCTCCTTTTGGGAGATCTCTGGGTACAGGATTAATTCACCTTCTTCCAGAGGTTCGTCTGGGATCGACGTTTCATCCCGAGAGTCATCATTCCCCTCCTCCTCTAGATGAAGCTTCCTCTTTTTAGCTTCTGGAGGGACACTGGGGAGAGGGTGTGGGCTGGAAAAAGGCGGCCAGGGAGGTTTTTATCTCCTGGTGGATTAGGCCTTTAATTTCTTCCATTAAGAAAGGTTGCTCTTCCCTGATGACCTTCCATGCACTCTTTACATAATGTCTTCTTATGTGAAGAGGCCAGTTTTTTTGTACAGACTGCACATCTCTGTGAAGTCTTGGACTTGTTTCCTGGTGCAGGCTCCGTGTCCCCCTACAAGAAAGAGGAGAAGGAATAATAAGGCTCTAAAATCTGCACACAGGGAATGGACACCCAGTGCATGAGGATTTACTGGGACCGAAAGGGTGCTGGGATCTACAGATGCAGAGCAAGAAAAAACAGACATCTCCATGCTACCACTACGCAGGGTTGGTTCTACCTTAGATGTCTTCCTTGACCAGGGCTCTTATATAGGCGACCGGACTTCAACATCTGTCCTCTGATTAGAGGACCTTCTTTCACTCGATATCTAGGTGTGGGGGCAGCTGACACCAATCTGTGCTGTATCTTCCATGCGTTCCAGCGTGGAATGCAAGAATCCCCGCATCCGGTACACTGAAGCCGGCGTGTGACATCACTTCCTGCCCCCTTACTCAGACCCGGAAGTTCTCGCGTGTGCGCCCAGTGCGACACGCTGCCTGGATAACGCAACGCCAGAGGAGAGGAGACTGGAGATCTCTGAGAGGCGTCGGTGGAAGAATCCCCCCCAGACCTTGTCTGAAGGTGCGGACTGGAGGGGGGTCCTCGAGTCCTGAATGGAGATGGGAGCAGCGCTCGGGGAGGAGAGGTAAGCCTGCTCGGTCCCTTGCTGCCTGGCTTGTTTTCTATTTCCCTCCGGTGACTGTTGTCGGCACAGAACACTGTGGATGACCTCTTCATCCCTAGTAGGGACAGGAAAGAACACTGAGGAGAGGATGTGGGAGGGGTTACTTAACCTTGCTGATATTTACTGTCCCTGGACGGCGCTCCTGCCGCTCCCCAGATTATAGGATGGTTTAGGTACATTGATGATGTACTGTATTTTTTGGCAAGGTCCGGTCTCCGAACTGCATGAGTTCATGTCAGGACTGAACCGTAATGGCTCCAACATCCACCTCACGTATGTATACCATCAGAAGGAAATTTCATTTCTGGATATTACACTTAAAGTGCAGGACGATGTTCTTATTCATACTGATCTATACAGTAAGGAAACATCTGTAATGCCCTGTTGCACGCCACCTCTTCACATCCGTGTTCCACTATTAAATCTATACCAGTGGGACAGTTCCTCCTTGCCAGGAGGATATGCACCACCGAGACCCTGTTTGAGAGACAGGCTGTGGATCTTGGGGAGAGATTCTCTGATCGAGGATACAGTAGGAGATGCATTAAACGTGGGTATTTAAGAGCTAAAAAGCCTCTAGGGATGATCTATTGGCGAACAGGAGGAGAGAGGATGTATCTACCCTGGAGAAAAAGGGTGGCCAGCTGAGATTTATATCTACCTTTAATCATAGGTGGGACCTCATGAGATCAATTCTTGATCGCCATTTGTCTGTCCTAAAAACAGACCATATCCTACAAAAATGCCTTCCACCACGTCCACTTATGACAGCAAGAAGGAGCAATAATTTAAAGGACATACTGGTAAAGAGCCACTATATTGCTAAGACTCCTAACCCCTTTAACATTCATGCACCGAAAGTGGGCTTCTTCCCTTGTGGCGATTGCCTGGCGTGTAAAAATCTTAGGCGTTCTACATCCTTCACTTCCATCTGATGGCTCGAGGGAATTTAAAATCAGAGATTATATTACATGCAACACTGCTTTTGCAGTGTATTATGCAGTATGCCCTTGCGGACTCATCTATATTGGGTTAACATCACGCGAATTACGGGTACTTATTCGAGAACACGTGAGGGATATCGAGGCCGCTCGAGATGTGGATGATGTTAGCACTTTAAAACCTATTCCAAAACATTTTCGCCTAAAACATAAATGCAATTCGGGTGGCCTTCGCGCATGGGGGATTGATAAAATTCATGCTGGCATAAGGTGTGGGGATACAAGGCGCGTGCTTGCCCAGAGAGAATGCTGGTGGATCGTGACACTTGACACGATGGCACCGGCAGGTCTCAATGAGCAGTTGAGCTTTAGTCCCTATTTATGACGAGTTACCCCTACCTACATTCTGTATATGTTTTGTGTGTATTTTTTGTGTGTCTTAACATTTTTGCTTTTATTAATATACATTTTTTCCTCCCCTTTTCAGTTTATTCATTATTTCTTGCTAATTACCGTTATACTTATGATGTAATAGAGATCTATGAGGACCGTTTTGGAGCGATATGTCAGAAACAAATTAATTTATGTGGAACATAAACATAATAATGTCCCACCATGTGACTTCATCACAGAGTTTTTTATTCTATTGTAATTTTTATTTTCCATATATTTGTTGCACGTACATTTGTATATTTATTGTATTTATTGTATTATGCATTATTATATTGTCACCTCATTGCACTGATGCTATATATATATATATGTTATTTGCACATTGTTTCATCGTAATATTTAAATCTAGTTAGTCCGGTAGATTCTCCCCCTTCGTTTACCACTCCTGCATTCAGGTACGCATGTCTGCGGTCTGTGATATCCGGAGCATCATGGAAGGCGCCGGGTGCTGACGTATGCGGGTCAGTGACGTCATTGCGACGCTCACCTGACCCATGATACTGACGCGCTACACCGGAAGTGATCAACGGTGCACAGATCCGGATACATGCGCCATAACGATGAACACATGGAGGTGGGGGTATTTAACGGCGGTTTGGCACACTGCACACCACCACACCTTGAGAAAGAGGCAAAACACGCGTCGGTGGCGGCGTGGACACTGATCATGACATATTTACACCAGGGGTAAGCAATGATTTAAGCATGGGACCCGGTCCTACATAATGGCATAGCGCGCATATTAGTATAGCCATTTGGATACTTTTATCCCTACTACTTACCTTGGACCCTTTTTGGTCTCTTTCCTGCTGGACTTGAGCACTTTACCCATGTTAAATAGTAACATCTTCTGTCAGGATACTATTGTCCTTGTTTTTATTACCATATCCTAGTCAGTTTACATGTTGCGTATTATTTTCAATAAATTTATATTTTGATTACTTTTTGGACTTTGCTCCAATTTTTCTTATGGTTTATATTTACTGTCCCTATTAGGAAAGGGGTAACATCCTCCGGTGTGCTGTCGTGGGAGGTTACTAGAGAAATAATGATACTAATTACTAAAAATTGGAAATGTTATTAGATACAATTCATGAAAACAAAGAGTATGGATATTCCTAGTAACACAAACAAAAGTTAAGAATGGTGGCTGAGTAACTGTGGGAGCCCCAGTAGTATAAGGCATAGTTCACACAGTGTATGCAAATTTAACAATAGAAAAATGAAAAGAAGTGTTTATGAATCAGTAATCATTAACATATAGATATACAGGGGTTGGAAAAAATAAACACCTAACGTTTTGGCATCATAATCTAGTGTAACAGAAAGTACCCGAATGCTTGGCGTGTCAAGAGGTACTGTCTCCAAAGTAATGACTGCATTTGAAAGAGAAGGAAAAATGTCCGCAGCAAAGCACAGGTCCGGCCGAAAGTCAAAGTTGAGAGAGACCGTTGGACTCTAAAGCGAATTGTGAGAGAGGATCGCAAGATCACGGCTCCGAAAATCACTGCTGAGCTCAATGAACACCTACCGAACCCAGTTTCCACGAAAACTATTCATCGAGAGCTGCACAAATCTGGATTCCACAGAAGAGCTGCAATTAGAAAACTGCTACTCTCTATAACAAATGTTTCCAAGCATTTAGAGTAGTGTAGAAACCTCCAGAATTGGTCCCTCGAGCAGTGGAAACATGTGATATTCTCAGACGAATTATCGTTTACCCTATTTCCGACCTCCGGCCGAGTGTACGTTTGGAGACAGCCGAAAGAAGAATTCCATCCAGACTGCCTTCTCCCAACCGTAAAACATGGTGGAGGTTCTGTGATGATCTGGGGTGCTATTTTGTGGAGATCCGCCGGCCCAATGATATCCCTTCATGGAAGAATTAAAAACCGAGATTATTTAGGCATTTTAGGCAACCAAGCGTATCCAATGGTTCAAGCACTGTTCCCGGAGGGGAACGCTATCTTTCAGGATGATAATGCACCAATTCATACAGCTAGAATCGTTAAAGCATGGCACGAGGAACACTCTAATGAAGTTGAGCATCTCATCTGGCCCCCACAGTCCCCAGACCTCAACATTATTGAGCATTTATGGTCGATTTTAGAGATTCAAGTTAGACATCGATTTCCGCCGCCATCGTCGCTCAATGAACTGGAGGGTGTTTTAACTGCAGAATGGGCTAAAATTCCTTTGGAAACAATTCACACCCTGTATGAATCCATACCTCGGAGAATTGAGGCTGTAATCGCCGCAAAAGGTGGACCTACACCTTATTAAACTAACTTTTGTTGATGTTTCTAGGTGTTTCCATTATTTTGTCCAACCCCTGTATCTCCAAAGTAACTTGTACAAATATGAAATGGATGAATATCCCACAAAGGAGTCACAAACAATAAATAATTAGTAACAATAAGGTCACCCGCCAAAACACAAAAGCTTCATCAATAGTGGGGAGGGGATAGGAGTGTGGAGCTTACCCAAACATACATACACCAACACATGAACAAGCCAACAGGAGGACTCGGAAGCTGACACAATGCTCAGCTAATGGGGGGAGTAGACACGGGTGTCCGGTGACCATCGTGTCAGCTAGTATTGTATATAACTACAGTCAGAGAGTGCACAAGTGACATACAATGCTCTTATTTCTCTACCAAATAATCCCTGTACCCTAATGTGCAGAGTCCCGGTGCCCCCAGGACTGAGTCCTGTCCCCTCTATCACACAGTCCCTGCTCCCCCATTACCGCTCACCAGTGCAGACTTCTCCCTTCAGCTCTTACATGTGGAGCCGGCTGTACCCTAATGTGCAGAGTCCCGGTGCCCCCCAGGACTGAGTCCTGTCCCCTCTATCACACAGTCCCTGCCCCCCCATTACCGCTCACCAGTGCAGACTTCTCCCTTCAGCTCTTACATGTGGAGCCGGCTGTACCCTAATGTGCAGAGTCCCGGTGCCCCCCAGGACTGAGTCCTGTCCCCTCTATCACACAGTCCCTGCTCCCCCATTACTGCTCAGCAGTGCAGACTTCTCCCTCCAGCTCTTACATGTGGAGCCGGCTGTACCCTAATGTGCAGAGTCCCGGTGCCCCCCAGGACTGAGTCCTGTCCCCTCTATCACACAGTCCCTGCCCCCCCATTACCGCTCACCAGTGCAGACCTCTCCCCTCAGCTTCCTACAGTGCACAGAAAACCCTTCACTTCCTGCAAGCTCCATCCTGCTCTTCCCCCATGTGACTGATCACATGACTGTGACATCATCACAGGTCCTGGAAGCAGAGCTCCACAGGGTCACAGAATAGAGAGAGGGAGAATCTCTGCTCAGCACCTGGTAAATGGTTCTTCCCCTCTAGCGCCCCCTGTGGCCACAGACATTTCCCAAGTGTTTCTGCCCCGGCAGGAGGAGATGTCGGAGGGGACATGAGGGCAGTGAGGGGCATTCAGCAGACCCCCGAGACTGCAGGGCAGAGACCCAAATCCGGGCCTGTCCGCTGTATCCGGGACGGTTGGGACCTATGGAGTTATTTGTGTTCATCGTTCACAGTCGGAGCAGATAGAACTTTCTCATGTTCCAGAATCTTCTCTATACGACCTCTGGCTTTCTGTGTCTGTAAGGCCGTGGTCACACGGTGCAGAAATAATGTTTTCTGCAGAATCCGCACTGAACTGCATAATAACAATGTCCTCTGGTTATTATATTATTACTGAACTTTTATGTATTTTCCCCCTCATTTGATGCAGATGTGAAGCCGCATTATTAATGTGTTTTTATACCGCAATAAACCCTTTGATTCTGCACTAAAACGATCTGCAGAGTGTTACATGCATTTTTTTAGGCTCCACATAAAATCTTATAGAGAAAAATAGCAACTGAAAAGCAAGTGAAGTCAATGAAATGTTTCTCCATCTCAGGTTTTCTCTTTAGGGAACGTTTTGTCATTGCTGCAAATTGTTTGGTAACCTTGTTCTTGGAAAATGAAAGAGTAAAGGTGCCACCTCGCTGGACAAGTTCCTTTTCTATAACCCTTATGAATATTTTATCCTTTCTTGCAGGTGCCAGCCATGAATATTGGCCCCCTCCCGTATTAAAAACATCACCCCTCCGCCACCCCAGAGAAGGCACACCCATTAGATGCGCCAATTCTGGCACTTTGCCTTGCTCTTCCCACTTGCCCTGGTGCGGTGGCAAGCTAATGATAGCTGTTGAGGTGTTGTCAGCTTTGTAATGTCAGTTCACATTAATCCCACAGGTTAATAATGGAGAGGTGTCTATAAGATACCACATTACTAACCCCATAGTCATATTGTAATAAAAACACAGCAAGAATAACGTCCTTTATTTGAAATAAAATCTCCCCACCCTCTTTTACTCATATATTTAAAAAAAACAACAACATCCTATTCCATGTCTGTTCCACGAAGAACTCCAGCTCTGCTACATCCGGGTGGATTGTTGAGCGGTGGCATGATGTGACCTCACAGCAAGCCAGCCAGAACCCTGAGATCGGAGTGTGAGAACACTCCTTCGGTGTGTAGAGCTGACGTGAGAACGGTCACCAGAGTTCACAGCTGATGAACCCCTGTCACTTCACTGACATGACCACTGGCTGTGAGAATTTTTCGAAGATGTGAGCGGAGCCATAAGTGAGCTGACCAGGGTTCATCAGCTATGAACTCCGGTGACGTTTTTCACATCAGCACTACCTTTTTCACATCAGCGTAATCACGCTCCTGCCTCAGTGTGGTCCAGCTAGCATGGAGAGCAGTTCCATCACTGATGTGACCGCTGTCCAAAATCATCCAGATCATCGTGTGACATGGCCATTAATGGATTATCAAGACAAAAAACACGGCACTCATGATGGTTAGTTGTAGGTGCTCAAGTAGGGCATCCAGCCCGTCGTATCAACAATGCAGAAAAACTTAGCACTCAAGAAATGAAGAGAGGAAGTTCCATTTATTGTGCTTCCAGACAATATATCGTTACTAAACCTTTTCGGTCCACAACAGGACCTTCATCAGAACAGTCTTTTATCTGATGAGACTGTGTTTCTATATAATTGTATATTGATGTTCTGCATTATTATTCTTTATTTATATTATTTATATAGCACCATTGATTCCATGGTGCTGTACATGAGAAGGGGTTACATATAAATTACAGATATCACTTACAGTAAGCAAACTAACAATTACAGACTGTTACGGAGGGGCGAGGACCCTGCCCTTGCGGGCTTACATTCTACAGGATGGTGGGGATGGAGACAATAGGTTGAGGGTTGCAGCAGCTCCGGTGTTGGTGAGGCGGTAGCTTCGGTAGTGGTAAGGAGGCAGTAGGGTCAGTGTAGGCTGTAGGCTTTCCTGAAGAGGTGGGTTTTCAGGTTCTGTCTGAAGGATGCGAATGTGGTTGTCAGTAGGACGTGTTGGGGCAAAGAATTCCAGAGGATAGGGGATATTCTGGAGAAGTCTTGGAGGCGGTTGGGTGAGGAGCGGATAAATGTGGAGGAGAGAAGGAGGACCCGGAGATTACATGAGGGAAGATATCGGGAGATTAGTTCAGAGACATAAGGAGGACACAGGTTATGGATGGCTTTGTAGGTCAGTATTAGTAATTTGAACTGGATACGATGGGGGAATGGGAGCCAGTGAAGAGATTTGCAGAGGGGGGAAGCGGAGGAGTAGCGAGGAGAGAGATGAATTATTCGGGCAGCAGAGTTAAGAATGGACTGGAGGTGCAAGGGTGTTAGCAGGGAGGCCATAGAAAAGGATGTTGCAGTAGTCAAGGTGGGAGATGATGAGGGCATGCACAAGCATTTTAGTAGATTGACGGTTGAGGTAAGGTCGGATTCTGGAGTTATTTTTGAGCTGGAGGCGACAGAAAGTGGAAAGAGCTTGGATGTGCGGTTAAAAGGACAGGGCAGAGTCAAGGGTTACTCCGAGGCAGCGGACTTCCGGTACGGGGGAAAGCGTGATGTCGTTAATTGCGATAGATAGGTCAGGTATGGAAGATCTATGAGATGAAGGAAAGATGATGAGTTCAGATTTGTCCACATTGAGTTTGAGGAAGCGAGAGGAGAAGGAGGATATGGCTGATAGACACTTCGGGATTCTGGACAGCAGAGAGGTGACGTCTGGGCCAGAAAGCTGCATGTGCCTATTCCATAGCCATTCTTGAAGCATTATTATATGAGGCTAATTATAATCCATTTAATCTACACTACTGAACCAGATAAAAGACTGTTTTGATGAAGGTCCTGTTGTGGACCGAAAACGTTCAATAATGATATATTGTCTGGATGCACAATAAATAGAACTTTCTCTCTTCACTTCTTGAGTGCCAAGTTTTTCTGCAACATTAATGGATTATCGTCGGACAGATGAGGAATATGGTGTATTATTATTTTTTGCTCTTTTTTAGCAAATAAATGCGTAAAAGAAGGTCGGGAATTTTATTTCAAATAAAAGCATTTACTCTGTTCTTGTCTTTATTACATTTGGCTATGGGATTAGTAATTGGGGTGTCGTATAGGCGCCTCTCCATCACTAACCTGTGGGCGTGATTTCACCTGACATTACAAATGTGACAACTATTACCCCAATTGCCACTGCACCAGGTCAAATGGGAAAAGCCAGACCAGGATTGACGCATCAACTAGATGTGCTTTTTGTGGGGCGGCTGCGGGCTATTTTTCAAGCTGGGGAGATATTGGCCCCCTTACCAGTCTGAGAATATCAGCATCTAGCTGTCTGCTTTAGCTTGGCAGGCTGTCAAAAATTAAATTTATTATTAGATTTAAAAAAATATTTATATTTAAATAATTAAAAAATATGGTGTGGGGATCCCGCTATTTTTTTTTATAACCAACCAATATAAAGCTGACAGCCGGGGGTTTACCGGTGCTGGTTTTCAAAAATAGAGGGGAACCCACAATATTTTTTTTAGTTATATATTGGACAGGTGCCGGCTGTTGAATACTCATCAGGTTTGACTGCTAGTGCTGCTATCAGCGAGAGCAGGTGTAGGATGAAGAAAACAGTGACCAGCGGTCAAAGCTGCTGGCTCACACGCTGTCATCTGACAGCATGGGAACTGCAGCATTCTGACCAGCTGTAACAATCTTACTGCTGATCAGAGCCACTGATGTTTCTTGCGCTGTCACACAGATAGCATGGGAAACACCTGATATTTTGGGCTGCCGAACCTGAACAGTAACACGGAGTTCCTGGAGAAGTCCATGTTCAGGTTCCACACAGCCCCCAACTTTACTGTACGAGTTCTCAGTAATTTCACATTTTAATAGGCTGTCAACCTGCATGTGTTCAGCTTAAGATATGTGAGGAGTCTTTATCTCAAAGTTTCTGAGACTGGTGGCAGAAACAGCTAGAGAACGGTCACAGTTACAGACCAGATTGAATTCTACTTTTCCAATTTTCTCTCTGATAATCGGGTGTCTATTCGAATACAATGGTGAATGAAGTAATCAAAATTTGTGAGAGCCTCGGCCTAGACTACTTAATCTTTTAGTGCACTTGAGGGTATGTGCACACGTCAGGATTTCTTGCAGAACTTTCCTGAAGAAAACCGGAAATTTTCTGCAAGAAATCCGCATTTTTTTTCGCGTTTTTTTTCGCCTTTTTTTTAGCATTTTGCAAGCGAAGTTAGCTTGCAGAATGCTAAAGTTTTCCAAGCGATCTGTAGCATCGCTTGGAAAACTGACTGACATGTTGGTCACACTTGTCAAACATAGTGTTTGACAAGTGTGACCAACTTTTTACTATAGATGCTGCCTATGCAGCATCAATAGTAAAAGATAGAATGTTTAAAAATAATTAAAAAATGGTTATACTCACCTGCAGACAGCCGATCTCCTCAGCGTCGTCCGTTCCTATAGATGGTGTGTGTGTGCAGGACCTTCGATGATGTCGCGGTCACATGAGCGGTCACGGGACCAATCACAAGACCGCGACGTCATCGCAGGTCCTTCACACACACCATCTATAGGAACGGAAGCGGCAGCATGCACCGATGAGAGGCGGGAAGACTCCGGGGCCATCAGAGGGTGAGTATATGACTATTTTTATTTTAATTCTTTTTTTTTACCAATTATATGGTGCCCAGTCCGTGGAGGAGAGTCTCCTCTCCTCCACCCTGGGTACCAACCGCACATGATCTGCTTACTTCCCGCATGGTGGGCATAGCCACATGCGGAAAGTAAGCAAATCAATGCATTCCTAGTTGTGCGGAATCCCCGCAATTCCGCAAATTTAATGAACATGTTGCTTTTTTTTCCGCAATGCGATTTTTTCGCGGAAAAAAATGCAACATTTGCACAAGAACTGCGGAATACACTGTAAATAATAGGAGGCATATGTAAGCGTTTTTTTAGCGTTTTTGTCACGTTTTTGTAGCGAAAAAAACGCGAAAAAAAAGCAAAAAATACTGAAAGTGTGCACATGGCCTCAGAGTTCATAAAGATAATTTTGAAGCATTATTTCATTCAGTATTAATCACCCACTGTCTGAATACTCTACAACAGAGCATTTACCCTGACGTGGAGCCATCAGTGTAGATGAAGCGGTTGCACAAAGATTATTATTTTTATTTAGTGTTATAGCGCCATTTATTCCATGGCGCTTTACATGTAAGGAGGGATATACATAATATAAACAAGTACAATAATCTTAAACAATACAAGTCACGACTGGTACAGGAGGAGAGAGGACCCTGCCTGTGAGGGCTCACAATCTACAAGGGATGGCTGAGAATACAGTAGGCGAGGATAGAGCTGGTCATGCAGCGGTTTGGTCGATCGGTGGTTACTGCAGGTTGCAGGCTTGTCGGAAGAGGTACGTCTTCAGGCTCTTTTTGAAGGTTTCGATGGTAGGCGAGAGTCTGATGTGTTATGGTAGAGGGTTCCAGAGTAGGGTCTGTAATAGTGACTTGTACATGGTGTGTTTTTATCTTTGTTTACTGTGTGCTGATATGCTAATTGTGTATTGTATTCTATAACCAGTTTGTTGACTTCGAAGGTAGATAGGGAAATGCTGTGGGGCTGAAGGACGCTGGTTAATTCTAAAAATAGCTTACATGCCTTGGGTATAAGGTACCGTTACACTAAATGACTTACCAACGATCACGACCAGCGATACGACCTGGCCGTGATCATTGGTAAGTCGTTGTGTGGTCGCTGGGGAGCTGTCACACAGACAGCTCTCTCCAGCGACCAACGATCAGGGGAACGACTTCGGCATCGTTGAAACTGTCTTTAACGATGCCGAAGTCCCCCTGCAGCACCCGGGTAACCAGGGTAAACATCGGGTTACTAAGTGCAGGGCCGCGCTTAGTAACCCGATATTTACCCTGGTTACCATTGTAAAAGTAAAAAAAAAACACTACATACTCACATTCTGATGTCTGTCACGTCCCTCGGCGTCCACAGGGTTACGCGCTGCTGCTCAGAGCTTCCTGCACTGAATGTGTCAGCGCCGGCAGTAAAGCAGAGCACAGCGGTGACGCGCTGCTGCTCAGAGCTTCCTGCACTGAATGTGTCAGCGCCGGCAGTAAAGCAGAGCACAGCGGTGACGTCACCGCTGTGCTCTGCTTTACTGTCGGCGCTGACACATTCAGTGCAGGAAGCTCTGAGCAGCAGCGCGTAACCGCTGTGCTCTGCTTTACTGCCGGCGCTGACACATTCAGTGCAGGAAGCTCTGAGCAGCAGCGCGTAACCCTGTGGACGCCGGGGGACGTGACAGACATCAGAATGTGAGTAGTGTTTTTTTTTTTACTTTTACAAAGGTAACCAGGGTAAATATCGGGTTACTAAGCGCAGCCCTGCACTTAGTAACCCGATGTTTACCCTGGTTACAAGTGAACACATCGCTGGATCGGCGTCACACACGCCAATCCAGCGATGGACAGCGGGTGATCAGCGACGAAATAAAGTTCTGGACTTCTAGCTCCGAACAGCGATATCACAGCGGGATCCAGATCGCCGCTGCGTGTCAAACACAACGAGATCGCTATCCAGGACGCTGCAACGTCACGGATCGTCGTCGTTCTCGCTGCAAAGTCGCTTAGTGTGAAGGTACCTATAAAAATAAAAAAAAACCTCAGAGTAGATCTCATCACTCATGGATTACTCTTAGATTACGGTCATTGAACGCCTGGCTCATGGTTGCTAGGAAGGCCTCTAGATCATTAAGTCGATTATTGTGGGATTCAAAAAGGGGGCTGACCCAAGTTAAAGCTTTCTGTGTCAGTAGAAAAATGATACACATTGCTTTTGAAATGTCCTTATGGAAATGAACAGGATGAGTACCAAAGTACAATCTATACTGGTTGATAAATCCCAAAAATTTGTCATGGTCTCCACCAAACCTGAAAGTTATGAGACGAAGGGCTTGAGCTATATGTTGATTTTAAAATTGAAGGATCTCCTCAGACTGCTGTGCAATTTTATTGCTTAGATCTTGTACAATATTCGGTAGCTCCTGCGTAGCTTGTCCAAAAATTTGAACGTTATGGGTTTCCTGGAGTTGCAAATGACATGTATTTTGTTTTTGATGTTTGCTTACCAACATCTATGCAGGCATGCAAACAGTTCATCTTAGTAACATAAACCATTTCCTTCACTGGCGGCTTCCATGATGATGAGCTTGATTTTCTGGTTATGATACTGGAGTAGGACTGCTGGAATCTAGTGGCCAAATGAGCAAGTGGTAATATAAGTCGTTGAAGATAGCAAGAGGAGTTGTAGGAAACAATCCGGAGATAAGTGAGAACAGTCTGGGAATGACAGTGCAGAAGCTGGATAAAACAGCATCCAGTCCATGGTGTTGAATTCCAAAAGTCAAGTTTATTCCCCCATCAACCACCTTTCGACCTATTACAGGTCTTTATCAAGTACATACTTGATAAAGGACTGTAATAGGTCGAAAAGTTGTTGTTTAATGGCAGAATAAACTTAACTTTTGGAATTCATCACCCTGGACTGGACGCTGTTTTCTTCTTTTAAGGCCGGCCTCACACTCAACGTATAAAAATACGGTCCGTTTTTTACGGCCGTAATACGCAGAAAAGTCCCCAAAATAGTGGTCCGTATGTAATCCGTAGGCAGGGTGTGTCATCGTATTTTGCGCATGGCATCCTCCGTATGTAATCCGTGTGGCATCCGTACTGCGATATTTTCTCGCAGGCTTGCAAAACCGACATCTAATGGATTTATGTGCTCAAATGTTCGGAAAAACATTTATACAGTATATATATATATATATATATATATATATATGTAATTGAGACACATATATATATATATATATATATATATATATATATATATATATACACTCACCGGCCACTTTATTAGGTACACCATGCTAGTAACGGGTTGGACCCCCTTTTGCCTTCAGAACTGCCTCAATTCTTCGTGGCATAGATTCAACAAGGTGCTGGAAGCATTCCTCAGAGATTTTGGTCCATATTGACATGATGGCATCACACAGTTGCCGCAGATTTGTCGGCTGCACATCCCAAAGATGCTCCATACAAGGCAGGATGGATCCATGCTTTCATGTTGTTTACGCCAAATTCTGACCCTACCATTCGAATGTCGCAGCAGAAATCGAGACTCATCAGACCAAGCAACGTTTTTCCAATCTTCTACTGTCCAATTTCGATGAGCTTGTACAAATTGTAGCCTCAGTTTCCTGTTCTTAGCTGAAAGGAGTGGTACCCGGTGTGGTCTTCTGCTGCTGTAGCCCATCTGCCTCAAAGTTCGATGCACTGTGCGTTCAGAGATGCTCTTAGGCCTACCTTGGTTGTAACGGGTGGCGATTTGAGTCACTGTTGCCTTTCTATCAGCTCGAACCAGTCTGCCCATTCTCCTCTGACCTCTGGCATCAACAAGGCATTTCCGCCCACAGAACTGCCGCTCACTGGATTTTTTTTCTTTTTCGGACCATTCTCTGTAAACCCTAGAGATGGTTGTGCGTGAAAATCCCAGTAGATCAGCAGTTTCTGAAATACTCAGACCAGCCCTTCTGGCACCAACAACCATGCCACGTTCAAAGGCACTCAAATCACCTTTCTTCCCCATACTGATGCTCGGTTTGAACTGCAGGAGATTGTCTTGACCATGTCTACATGCCTAAATGCACTGAGTTGCCGCCATGTGATTGGCTGATTAGAAATTAAGTGTTAACAAGAAGTTGGACAGGTGTACCTAATAAAGTGGCCGGTGAGTGTATATATGTAATTGAGACACATATATATATATATATATATATATATATATATATATATATATATATATATTCTGTATTTATATTTAATTCAGGGCGATATATGTGAAAAGCCAGTAATTCAATTGCCGGCTTTTCATTTCTCCTTCCCAAACCCGACATGATATGAGACATGGTTTACATACAGTAAACCATCTCATATCCCCCTTTTTTTTTGCATATTCCACACTAATGTTAGTAGTGTGTATGTGCAAAATTTGGGTGCTGTAGCTGCTAAAATAAAGGGTTAAATGGCAGAAAAAATTGGCGTGGGCTCCCGCGCAATTTTCTACGCCAGAGTGGTAAAGCCAGTGACTGAGGGCAGATATTAATAGCCAGGAGAGGGTCCATGGTTCTTGGCCCCCCACTGGCTACAAACATCTGCCCCCAGCCACCCCAGAAAAGGCACATCTGGAAGATGCGCCTATTCTGGCACTTGGCCACTCTCTTCCCACTCCCGTGTAGCGGTGGGATATGGGGTAATGAAGGGTTAATGCCACCTTGCTATTGTAAGGTGACATTAAGCCAGATTAATAATGGAGAGGCATCAATTATGACACCTATCCATTATTAATCCAATTGTATGAAAGGGTTAAAAAACACACACACATTATTAAAAAGTATTTTAATGAAATAAACACACAGGTTGTTTTAATATTTTATTGCTCTCTCAATCCACCTGAAGACCCTCGCTTGGCAAAATAATAAACCAACAATATACATACCTTCTGATGAATTGTCAGGTCCCACGAAGTAAATCCATCTGAAGGGGTTAATCATTTTACAGGCAGGAGCCGCGCTAAAGCACTCGCTCGTGCCTGTAACCCCGGGTGCTGAAAGGAAAGCTGGGTGATCTGTACTTACATTGAGTCGCGGTGAGGCGCCCTCTGGTGGATGAACTTGTGAACTGGAGCCTTGTAAAAGTTCCCACGCTCGAGTTCATATGAGTTCATCCACCAGAAAACAACACATTACCTACAGTCAAATATGGTGGAGGTTCAAAGATGTTTTGGGGTCGTCTTGCTGCCTCTCCACTGGGTGCCTTAACTATGTGCAAAGTATCATAAAATCTGATGATTACCAAAGGATTTTAGGTCACAATGTAGTGCCTCAGTGTCAGAATGCGAAAGCTAGGTTTGCGTCCTAGCTCATAGATCTCCCATCAGGACAGTGAACCCAAATATATTTCAAGAAGCACACTGAAAGGGATGGATACAAAGCACTGGAGAGTTCTGAAATGGCCAGCAATGAGTCCGGATCTAAATCCCACTGAACACCTGTGGCGAAATCTTAAAATTGCTGTTGGGAGAAGGCACCCTTCAAATATGAGAGACATGGAGCAGTATTCCAAAGAAGAGTGGTCCAAAATTCCAGTTGAGGTGTAAGAAGCTTGTGAATCGATATAGGAAGTGATTGCTTGCAGTTATTTTTTCCAAACAGTGTGCAACCAAATATTAAGTTGAAAGTGCCAACAATTTTGTCCAGCCCATTTTTGGATTTTGTGTTAAATTATGTCCATTTTGCCTTTATTCCTGTTTTTTTATATTGATCCAGTACACACGAAGGAAATAAACATATGTATAACAAAACAAGTAATTGCAATAATTTTCTGTGAGAAATAATTAATTTTCTCGGACATTTTCAAGAGTACAAACGTTTTAGGCCATGACTGTATCTGTCCCCTCTAATGAATTAACCAGAAAAAAGAAACATGCATAAACCGCAGGGATCCACAAGTATAACAATTTTTATTAATTTCCAGTCCTAACACAGAACACTAACAAGTTAAAAACATTTAAAATAAATAATAGAAAAATTACCCAAGAAAATAGAATAAATCTCACACGGGACCTGACCTCCTACACAATATGCCTCTGTAGTCCTGAACTAGTGGCTATAATAAGAAGTGTGTCAGTCAATAAAAATCACACAATGCAATATCTGCAGCTATCAAACCAACATACAGTACTACTTCAATAAATAGACCAAAGCATGAAGCATATAGCATATAGTTACCCACACAAAAAGATCCTGGTGGACATGCTCACGGTCAATCAGTGCATAAGGATAAGAAGAGGCAAAAAGGACGTCAGCTCCCCTGTGACCCACCCAACGCGTGTCGTCACATAAGTGACTTCATCAGGGGTTATTACCGCTGATGAAGTCACTTATGTGACGACACGCGTTGGGTGGGTCACAGGGGAACTGACGTCCTTTTTGCCTCTTCTTATCCTTATGCACTGATTGACCGTGAGCATGTCCACCAGGATCTTTTTGTGTGGGTAACTATATGCTTCATGCTTTGGTCTATTTATTGAAGTAGTACTGTATGTTGGTTTGATAGCTGCAGATATTGCATTGTGTGATTTTTATTGACTGACACACTTCTTATTATAGCCACTAGTTCAGGACTACAGAGGCATATTGTGTAGGAGGTCAGGTCCCGTGTGAGATTTATTCTATTTTCTTGGGTAATTTTTCTATTATTTATTTTAAATGTTTTTAACTTGTTAGTGTTCTGTGTTAGGACTGGAAACTAATAAAAACTGTTATACTTGTGGATCCCTGCGGTTTATGCATGTTTCTTTTTTCTGGTTAATTCATTAGTTACATTTTGACATGCAGCGGGTCGAGCCCGTATATATATATATATATAGAGATGGTGCCCTCTATTCAGTTGTTCTCTAGTGTATCTGTCCCCTCTGTGATGTTTGAATTGATGCGTTTCAACAAATGGTCCAACTTCAAGATAAACAGACAAATTTGAAGCATTGAGGGTTTACACCTGCTCCATAATAGGAATCCGCAGGTGTTAAACCGCAGGTGGAATCCGCACAAAATCCACAAAAAAAATTGCTGTAATTCCACAGGAAATCCGCAGTGCGGTTTACCTGCGGATTTACCAAAATCCCGGGAAACCTTCCCTCTTTGATAAAGCCTACGTGAAACGTGCGTTAGGGGGCAGACAGGGGTCCCAGGCATCAAGTCACCTTTTCATCATGGGTAAGCAATTTTGCTATTAAGGGCACTATACTTTTTCCTTTTGAGGGGGGCTGTTATGATTGAACTGGTGGTTAGGAGCACTAGAAATGACCAGATGAGCAAACTAGTATTACAGGACGAGCTCTGGGAAGTGGGAGCTCTGCTGACCGCAAGTCCTAATCCTATCACAACAACTAGAAATAGCCGTGGAGCGTTCCTGACTCTGCCTAGACGCCTCTTCACAGCCTAAGAGCTAACTGCCCCTAAAGATAGAAAATACAGCCTACCTTGTCTCAGAGAAATTCCCCAAAGAAATAGGCAGCCCCCCACATATATTGACTGTGAGTTAAGATGGAAGTCACAAAGGAGGCCAGCCTTAACTAAACAGACTGAAGACAGAAAAGGTATCTTTGCGGTCAGCATAAAAACTAACAAAAAACCACGCAGAGTGTGCAAAAGAAACCACCGCACCGACTCACGGCGCGGTGGTGCCACTCTGCATCCCAGAGCTTCCAGCTAACAGGACAAAATCATTATAGCAAGCTGGACAAAAAAACAGTGGTAACAAATAAGCTAGCAGGGACTTAGCTTTTGCTGAAGTAGACAGGTCATCTGAAAGATCCAAGAGAACTGAACCAGTACTAGGACATTGACAGCTGGCATCAAGTAACGATCTGAGTGGAGTTAAATAGAGCAGCCAGCCAAGGCCTCAACGAGATCAGCTGGAGAATGAATCTCAGAACCAGCAGCTCCACTCACAGCCACCAGAGGGAGTCCATGAACAGAACTCGCCGAAGTACCATTCATAACCACAGGAGGGAGCTCGAGAACAGAATTCACAACAGGGGGCACACTGTCACCAAGGCAGCTCAGGAAATCTGTTATGTACCGTGTATTGTTATGTACTGTTATTGTTATTATGTACCATGTCTATTATGTACCGTGTATTGTATGGTGATTAATGTGATGGGCTTATACGGAATTTAACTCCATTATTAATATATGTGGCTGACATCATATTTAATTGTATACATGATTGGTGCCTTGTACTAATATTATGATTATATTTTTTATATACTGTACAGTTTTTGATGCCTTGGACCCATGTGCTTTTTACTAGGGTCTTTTTCCTTGTTTGTATTCTAGTTTATATACATTTTTGTGTCATTTTTTGTACTTTTCTATTATGTGCAATAAAGTATTTGTTCACTTTGATTTTACAACATTGTATGGATCTCCATTTTTTGTGTGTTTCTAAATTGTATTGGGAGTATACATTTACTGTCCCGTAATTCATATGGGTATAACTAGACATTAACTAGGACTTAGATTTTTGTTATATGGGACCCATGTCATTTCTGGGAGTTTGATTATATAACCCCCTCATAAGGTATAACGCAGTTCCCCATAGAATATAATGTAGCCTCCTCATAGGTGTTCTAGCTGTTTGCGTTCTGTCCCAGAGTCAGATAACAAGATCACCAGTGAGGCCAAATTGTGAAATTATGCCCTTAATTGACAAGCGCGCTTGGAGAAAAGGAAAATGCACATAGGTTGTGAGCAACTCACTTTATCTGATTTAATGTAGCAAGAAGCAGTATGTTATACCATTCACAGCAAATGTAAACTCATGTAGCCCCCCCACCATTACCCCGAGTCATGCTGACCTTTATTTACCATGTACCCAAAACATGTTGTTTGCTGACTATTGAAAACATATAAGATAAGAAGTATAAAAATCCTTGCATCGGAGACTACAAGACTACTGCATCATAAGAACAAATCTAGCAAATTCTAGAAATTAAAGGCAAAGGACAAATTGAAGGCAAACCATTAACCCTTGTATATCAATTTCCCCTTTTGTAAATGGCATAACCTTTGCCACAGGGTCAGCTGATGTCCACAAAGGCGTCTCATGGGTCTAGTACCCATAAGGGGGCTTTCTACCTGCTTTGCCCATCCACCCTCAGTGTGGACACTCACTTCCCCTGTCAGCAGTGGTTATCCGGGGTCTATGATACACTATGGAAGGTTCAGCCTTAGATTCTTTCCTTACACATACACTATTCAATAGCTTAGGTAATACATATGCAGTATTAGCGCTTTTACGGCTACATAAAGCAATAAACAAAACAATAAAATTTGCATGCAAGTCTGTAAAATGCCAAAAATAATCCATCCCGCTAGGCCACTAAACCAATTGGCTGGATTTAGAAAGGAGTCTCTGTATTGTATTAGTTTCATTAAGAACCTCAAGGAACTTGGAAAATCTGAGACTTGGGTCTCATTGGGTATGCCGTGTAGTGTTAATACCTTCCATGGCTCCAGGGGTAAGGCTAATCACGGCATAGTCCTTGCAGGTACTGGGCTGTGTGAACAGATCCAACAGTCTTTCGGTTTTTGTCCTTCCATGTCCTTTATAAGAAGAGCATGATGTAAAATAAGTTTGTTGTCCCAGTCAACATTTAAAAGTGTATCCAGTGTCTCTGTAGATAGCAATAATCCTGCCACTGACAGCAGGTTGATTAGAAGATCAGTCATTCTGCTGGTGAAAAGATCTTTTTGCAGTGATTGGCATGGATCCAGGTGGGCTTTCCCTCAAGTTTAACTGAGGTGAATGTGGTCAGCTGGACTTGGAACAGGCCATCAAACCGTACATCTAGGCTCCAGGTGTCTGCGTATGACCACCCAATCACCTGGATTCAGCTCGTGCACATCTGCACTTTCATTAGGATCTGGAATGGATGAGAACACATGTTTATGCACCACATTAAGTCTTTTCTGCAAGGCCTGGATATAGGCTGTCATAGAACCGTGCTGCATTTGTAGCACCTGTGGGAAGTACAAACCAGTCTTTGGTGCACTAACAGGACTACAAAAGGAGACAAGCCTGTCTTTCTATTTGGAGCATGTCTGACTGAAAAGAGCACAAGAAACAAGTACTCTAATCAGTCCTTTCATGTTTCTGTAATGGCATTTTGAAATTTTAAGTTTAAGTGTCGTTTTAGCATTAGCACATTTTACCGGTTAGGCTTCTGGTCAACCAGAGAAGAGATCTACACATACTAGGGCATTTTTCATACACTCCTACTTGGGTAGTTGTATGTAGTCAGTCTGCAGTCTCTGAAATGGGTAGAAAGGCCTGGGTGTCACTTTCTTAGGGACTTTTACTGTGTTAACTGGGTTGTGCTGTGCACAGATGAGGCATGACTGCATGAGTTCCGCGGCTGCGTAACTGAAACTAGGAGCGATCCAGAAGGCATTTACCATGGCACACATGTGACTTTTTGAGGTGTGAATGGTGCCATGTGTTGCTTGCGCCATAATTGGGAACAGGGACCTTGGTAGGCACAATTTATCCTTATTCTCCCATACACCATTTGAGTTCAGCTCAGCTCCCATACTCCCCCAGTGTTCCTTCTCTGTTTGGGCAGCTGGAGGGATTTCAGGACATCTAGGCTTGGTGTGGCTGGAATACGCTGACTCCCGGCCACCATCCTCTGCTCCCTAGGCCGCTGTGCTGCTACATTAGCAGCCTCGTCCACCCTTCTGTTGCCCTCTACCTCCACAGAGTCACCTTTTGTGTGTGCTTTCACCTTGATTATGCGAACCTGGACTGGTAACATCAATGCCTTCATTAATTGTTTCACCAGCACTGCATTTTTAACCCCTTAGTGATGGAGACAATTTGCAGCTTAATGACCAGGCCAATTTTCACAATTCTGACCACTGTCTCTTTATGAGGCTATAACTCTGGAATGCTTTTAACGGATCCCGCTGATTCTGAGATTGTTTTTTCGTGACATATTGTACTTCATGTTAGTGGTAAAATTTGTTCGATATGACTTGCATTTATTTATGAAAAAAACGGAAATATGGCAATTTTTTTTACATTTTGCAAACTTCAAACTTTGAATTTCTATGCCCTTAAATCAGAGAGATATGTGTAAGAGGGTGGTGCTGTTAAGGACAGTAAGGAACACGCTGTCACTTTAAGAGACTGCACCACCTTGTCTGACATGATGGACTGTTCTGCTTCTCCCCTGCAATAGACTGTGTGAATGAACTGGACTATGCAGAGTGTGGGGGTGGAGCCTGAACAGCGTGTGTGAGCTGGAGCTGCTGCAGAGAGAACGTTGTGCTATTTTTCTGCAAGAGAGGACCCACAGCCTGTAACAGAATGGACTTGTGAAATTTGACAGACTTTTCCGAGTGCAGCGAGAGTGGCTGTCCTGTGTGAGTTTGAGAAGCCACGAAGACAACGAGAAAGGGATTTACAGTTTCCAGAAGTATCTCCAGGACCCAGGACTGGATCTGAGTCCCCAACATCACCGTGAGTTTGTTCCTGTTTTGTGTACATGTTAGGGCCTAGTGTAGGCTACAATAGTCAGTAAACGGAAACTCACACAGGACAGCCACTCTCGCTGCACCAGGAAAAGTCTGTCAAATTTCACAAGTCCACTCTGTTACAGGCTGTGGGTCCTTTCTTGACGAAAAATAGCACAAAGTTCTCTCTGCAGAAGCTACAGCTCACACACGCTGTTCAGGCTCCACCCCCACTGTCACGCCATAAACGGCGGTAAAGGGGCAGGAAGGCGTACTGGGACCCGCACCTATCCCTGACACTATAAAGGGGCCCTGACTTGCCCTTATCTCAGGGGTACCTATAATGGATAGGAGACCTGAGCCGCCAGCGTATCCCTGTCTCCTGTGTAGACCCTATCAGTGGCCCCCTCTCCCCCAGGAAGGACTGTACAAAAGTAGCAAAATGACAAATAGGGTATACAGACAAGGTAACTTAAATAGCAAACACCCCGAAAGCTCACACAACCACAGAGGAAACACTGAGTAGGAAAAAGGGGAGCAACAACAAAGGAGGGAAAACAGGTTTAACATGCAACCAAATAAGCAGACAACAATCACAGTAGATAAACCTCCAAGCTCCTAACACCACGCTCCTTCACACTCCAAGCCAGGCAGCTGAACTGATCACTGACAACAGTTGTATTTAAAGCTGGGTCTATATAGAGGATGAGATTACAAAATCCAATTCAGCTGAGAGACCAAGCTCTCAGCAACTTCAGCAACAAGATTAACTCCTGCACTGCTGGCACAAGGCAGCCAGGTCAGAATTCAGGAGAAGAGCTTCTGTTCACTGTGTGTGAACGAGGCCAAGAAGCTGCGGTTCTCTGAAACCTCTCAGTCGCGGTAGCCCGGTGACAGTACCCTCCCTTCTACGAGGGACCTCTGGAACCTCAGGGCCAGGTTTCTCAGGATGGGCTGTATGAAATGCCTGAACCAACCTAACCGCATGGACATCGACAGCAGGTACCCACGTCCTCTCCTCAGGACTGTACCCTCTCCAGTGTACCAGATACTGTAGGGACCGACAAACTAAACGAGAATCCATGACCCTGGCTATCTGAAACTCGAGATTTCCATCAACAAGGACCGGAGAGGGAGGCGAAGGTGATGGATTGGACGATTCCACAAACTTCTTGAGTAAGGAGCAATGAAAAACATTATGGATCTTAAATGACTGAGCCAAAGCCAGCCAAAAAGCAACAGAATTTACGACGGCCACAATCCTATAAGGGCCAATAAACTTAGGGCCCAATTTCCATGAGGGAACTCTCAGCTTAATATTTTTCGAGGACAACCAAACCCAATCACCCACACACAGGTCTGGACCTTCCACATGTGTCCGATCAGCCGCATTCTTATATCTGGTACCCATCCTCTTTAATTTACCAAGAACCCTTTGCCATACGGACGTGATGGATGAAGAAAATCTCTCCTCTTCAGGAACACCTGAGGAATCCCTCCTATTAAATGAACTAAATTGAGGATGAAAACCATATGCCCCAAAAAACGGGGACTTGCCAGTAGACTCATGAGTACGGTTGTTTACTGCAAATTCTGCTAACGGTAAGTACTTAACCCAGTCCTCCTGATTCTCTGAAATGAAACACCTGAGATAAGTTTCAAGATTTTGATTTACGCGTTCTGTCTGACCATTGGATTGAGGATGAAAAGCAGAAGAAAATGACAAATCAGTCCCCAGCCGGCTGCAGAAGGCCCTCCAAAACTTGGAAATAAACTGCACCCCCAGGTCTGAGACAATATCTGAAGGAACACCATGCAGTCTCACAACCTCCTTGATAAAGACCTGTGCCAGAGTCTTAGCATTTGGTAACGCGGAGAGCGCAATGAAATGAGACATCTTGCTAAATCTGTCAACTACGACTAAAATAACTGTATTACCCTCCGAAACGGGTAAGTCAGTGATGAAATCTATTGACAAATGAATCCAAGGTCTATTGGGAATCTCCAGAGGTTGGAGAGACCCAGACGGGCGAGTACGAGAGGTCTTGGAACGTGCACACACACTGCAGGCAGCGATATACTGTATTCCTGTACATCATGTTTTACCCCAGACCACCAAAAATGCCGAGAGAGAAGGTCCGTGGTAACCTTACTTCCAGGGTGTCCGGCCAAAACCGAGTCATGATGCTCATTTATGACCCTGAGACGGAAATTAGCAGGAACAAAAAGTTTACCCAAAGGACAGGCTGCTGGGGAGTCCCCCTGTGCCTCTACCACCTCTCTCTCTCAAGATCAGAATTAATTGCGGTGACTACTACACCCTTCTGCAGTATAGGACCTGGCTCACAATTATCCCCAGCCCCCGGGAAACAACGGGATAACGCGTCAGCCTTGACATTCTTGCTTCCTGGCCTGTACGTAATGTAGAAATTGAACCTGGTGAAGAACAGAGACCACCTTGCTTGCCTAGGTGTAAGACGCTTCGCAGATTCTAAATACAACAGATTTTTGTGATCTGTGATCACCATCACAGGGTGAAGTGCTCCCTCCAAAAAATGGCGCCATTCTCCAAATGCCCATTTAATTGCTAACAGCTCCCTGTTACCAATATCATAATTCTTCTCCGAAGGAGATCATTTTTTTGACAAAAATGCACACGGACGCCACTTACTCGGAGAAATCCCCTGTGACAATACAGTTCCCACCCCTACCTCAGAGGCATCCACCTCTACCAATCAGGTGACTAAGTATATCGTTGACAAAGTGTTGAAACACGGCAGGGGCATTACATAAATCAAAAGGCATAACCATGTTCTTGTAGTGTCCCTCTGGAGTATTAAATGGCATCTTTCATTCATCCCCCTCCCTCATGCGAATGAGATTATATGCCCCCCTGAGATCCAATTTGGAGAACCACTTAGCCCCCACAATTTGATTAAAGAGATCCAGAATAAGAGGGAGCGGAAAAGGATCCCGGACCGTAATTTTATTTAATTCACGGAAATCTAGGCATGGGCGTAAACCCCCATCTTTCTTCTTTACAAAGAAGAACCCAGCTGCAATGGGAGATGACGAGGGTCTGATATGACCCTTGGCCAGACTCTCCGTGATATAATCCTTCATGGCTTGTCTCTCAGGAGCAGAGATGTTGTATAGCCTACTCTTAGGTAGCTTAGCTCCAGGAATGAGACTTATGGCACAATCATAAGGGCGGTGTGGAGGTAGCTTCTGACTTCTCTCCTGAGAGAATACATCCTCAAAATCTGAGATGAACTCTGGCAGAACCTGAGAAGCCACCCCGGCCAGCCGGGTGCCCAGGCAATGTTCCTGGCAAAACTCACTCCATCTAGTAACCTCTCGAGTCTGCCAATCTAGTACCGGATTGTGTAGCGTGAGCCAGGGTAAACCGAGAACTATAGGGGATGGTAATCCCCCCAACACATAACAATCTATTGATTCGGAGTGCAATGCCCCTATTTGCAGGCTCACTCCTCGGACAATCTGGGTTAAAGTCCCCTGGCTCAAAGGTGCAGAGTCAATCGCAATTATGGGTATGGGTCTAGGCAACTTCTGAGTTTTAAGCCCCTGGGCCTGAACAAACCCAGCATCAATTAAATTAAACCCTGCCCCAGAGTCTAAGAAGGCAGAAACTATGAGCTTATTTTCACCCAGACGAATCTCGGCTGGTAAGAAAAATTGTGGCTTACCTATGGAGGAAACAAGTACACCCGAGTTGCCAACCTCCCCACAACCCGGGCTCACTAGTTTTCCGGCGGTTGTCTTCTAAAAGGACACACATACGCATAATGACCCTTTCTGCCACAGAAAAACATACACCTACCTTACGCCGTACTACTGCTGTCCCTTTAGAACGAGTTGCGCCACCTAACTGCATAAGTTCCCCTAGAGACTCTGGGTCTGGTAACTCCAAATTCGAGTCACCCTTAAAAAGCGGCGTGTCCTTAAGTCTCTGGCGCAGGCGGCGGTCTACACGAATCGCTAGAGACATAGCAGCCTCCAGAGTGGCTGGTCTCTCCTGTAGGGTGAAGGCATCTTTTATCTTAACAGATAGTCCCTGATTAAATGACTGCGAAGTGCGGGATCATTCCACATAGTATCAGTAGCCCATCTCCGAAACTCAGAGCAGTACTGCTCCACTGGCCGGTCTCCCTGCAGGAGGGGACGTATTGTAGACTCAGTGAGGGAGATGCGGTCAGGATCATCATACATGTGACCCAAGGCTTGAAAAAACTCCTCCACAGTCCGTAACGGCAAAGTGTCAGTGGGAAGTGAAAAAGTCCAGGCCTGGGGATCACCGTGTAAGAGCGAGATTACAATCCCGACCCTGTGCTCTTCAGAACCTGAAGTGTGGGGATGCAACCGAAAGTATAATTTACAGGCCTCCCTGAATGTAACAAACTTGTCACGCCCCCCAGAGAACCTGTCAGGTAATGCAATCTTAGGCTCCAGTGAAGCTTGTGGAGGTGAAGCAACCCCTGCAGTGGCCACTGGAGTGCGCTGTACAACCGCCGAGCGGAGGTCAGCCACCTCTAGACTGAGTTGCTGCAATTGTCCAGCCAAGCAGCAATGGGATCCATATTGGACCGAGAAAAATCTTTAGGTCAGTGATACTGTCACGCCATAAACGGCGGTAAAGGGCCAGGATGGCGTACTGGGACCTGCACCTGTCCCTGACACTATAAAGGGGCCCTGACTTGCCCTTATCTCAGGGGTACCTATAATGGTTAGGAGACCTGAGCCGCCAGCGTATCCCTGTCTCCTGTGTAGACCCTATCAATGGCCCCCTCTCCCCCAGGAAGGAGGACTGTACAAAAGTAGCAAAATGACAAATAGATAGGGTATACAGACAAGGTAACTTAAATAGCAAACACCCCGAAAGCTCACACAACCACAGAGGAAACACTGAGTAGGAAAAAGGGGAGCAACAACAAAAGAGGGAAAACAGGTTTAACCAAATAAGCAGACAACAATCACAGTAGATAAACCTCCAAGCTCCTAACACCACGCTCCTTCACACTCCAAGCCAGGAAGCTGAACTGATCACTGACAACAGTTGTAGTCAAAGCTGGGTCTATATAGAAGATGAGATTACAAAATCCAATTCAGCTGAGAGACCAAGCTCTCAGCAACTTCAGCAACAAGGTTAACTCCTGCACTGCTGGCACAAAGCAGCCAGGTCAACATTCAGGAGAAGAGCTTCTGATCACTGTGTGTGAACGAGGCCCAGAGCGCTGTGGTTCTCTGAAACCTCTCAGTCGCGGTAGCCCCATGACACCCACCCTCAGCACAGTCCAGTTCATTCACAGTCAATTGCAGGGGAGAAGCAGAATACTCTATCACGCCAGACAAGGGGGTGCAGTCTCTAAAAGTGACAGCGTGTTCCTTACTGTCCATAACAGCACCTCCCTCTTACATATGTCACACAAAATAGTTAATAAATAACATTTCCCACATGTCTACTTTACATCAGCACAATTTTGAAAACAAAATTTCTTTTGCTAGGAAGTCATAAGGGTTAAAAGTTGACCAGCAATCTTTCATTTTTACAACAAAATTCACAAAACCATTTTTTTAGGGACCATCTCACATTTAAAGTCACTTTGAAGGGTGTACTTGACAGGAAATACCCAAAAGTGACACCATTCTAAAAACTACATCTCTCAAGGTGCTCAAAACCACATTCAAAAAGTTTATTTACCCTTTACGTGCTTCACAGGAACTAAAGCAATGTGGAAGGAAAAAATTAATATTTAACTTTTTTTACAAACATTTTAATTCAGAACCAATTTTTTTTATTTTAACAAGGGTAAAAAAAGAAAATGAACCACAAACTTTGTTGTGCAATTTCTCCTGAATACGCCGATACCCCATATGTTGAGGTAAACCAATGTTTGAGTGCACGGCAGAGCTTGGAAGAGAAGGAGCGCTGTTTGACTTTTTCAATGCAGAATTGGCTGGAATTGAGATTGGATGCCATGTCGCGTTTGGTGAGCCCCTGAGGTGCCTAAACAGTGGAAACTCCCCAAAAGTGACACCATTTTGGAAACTAGACCCCTTAAGGAACTTATCTAGATGTGTGGTGAGCACTTTGAACCCCCAAGTGCTTCACAGAACTTTATAACGCAGAGCCTAGAAAATAAAAAAATCATTTTTTTTCCACAAAAATGATTTATTAGCCTGCTTTTTTTTATTTTCCCAAGGGTAACAGGAGAAATTTGACCCCAAAAGTTGTTGTCTAATTTGTCCTGAATACGCTGATACCCCATAGTTGGGGGGGGAACCACTGTTTGGGCACACGTCGGGGTTCGGAAGGGAAGTATTGATGTTTTGCAATGCAGTCTTTGATGGAATGGTCTGCGGGCGTCATGTTGCATTTGCAGAGCCCTTGATGTGCCCAAACATTAGAAACCCCCACAAGTGACCCCATTTTGGAAACTAGACCCCCAAGGAGCTTATTTAGATGTGTGGTGAGCACTTTGAACGCCCAAGTGCTTCACAGAAGTTTATAACGAAGAGCCGTGAAAATAAAAAATCTTTTGTTTTCCACAAAAATGATTTTTAGCCCCCAATTTTTTATTTTCCTGATGTGGGGGTAAACCACTCTTTGGGCGCACATCAGAGCTCAGAAGGGAGGGAGCACCATTTGACTTTTTCAGCACAAAATTGGCTGGAATCAATGGTGGCGCTATGTCGCGTTTGGAGATCCCCTGATATACCTAAGCTGTGGAAACTCCCCAATCCTAAATCCAACCCTAACCACAACACACCCCTAACCCTAATCCCAACCCTAACCATAACCCTATTCACAACCCTAACCCCAACACACCCCTAACCCTAATCCCAACCATAACCCTAACCCCAACGCACCCCTAACGCTAATCCCAAACCTAATCATAACCCGAATCACAACACACCCCTAACCCTAATTCCAACCCTAACTGTCAGTATTCCGGGTTTTCCAAGTCACCTTATGAATGATCTTGCCCTTTGTTAAGATGGAGTTTGCTGTTTTTGTCTGCCCTATTTCCTTTTCATTTGTTTAAAACCCGGCTCAGGTGTCAGCTTCCTTGCTGGAGTATTCTGCTTCTGTTCCCCTTCAGCTCAGCTGCTTGTTCTGAGTGTGTTTCTACCTGTGGCTCTGGACATTCTCTGCATATGTAAGCTACGCTCTCTGTTATCATTAGTCTATTGACTTTGGAACTTAACCCTCGGTTCACTCCTCCTGGTAAGAACTGTGTTTTTGAACTATGTTTTTGAACTATGTTTCTGGACTGTGTGTTGCTGCTTAATCCTTCAATTACTCCCCCCAGTGAGAGCTGTTGGAAGCAACACCAGTATAATACTTTAATGTTAACTTGTTTCTGGACTTACCCGTGTTCATGCCACACCTGGGATTAACTTGAGGACTTGTTCTGGACTTCCCTGTGTTTACTACATACTTGGATTTGACTCTTTCTGCACCTAAAGTGTTTTGGATCTGCACCACGTCACCGTTCACACTCACCTGTTGATCACCTTTCCGAGGACTCTGCCTTAAGAACTCAGCCGATTTGCTGTATATGTTTCAAGGACTTGTTTCATTGCAGGTCACTGAGGGTTATCAGTATATTGTTTTAGGTATTATTGCTGTTGTTCAAATACACTCTTTGCACTAAAGAAACCCGTCCCTGTCTGTTCATTGCCCCACGCTACCAGAATCCTCGAATTCCTACAATAGTATTACACTAACCCTAATTCCAACCCTAATCCCAACACACCCCTAATCCTAACCATAACCCTAACCACAAACCTAACCCTAATCCCAACCCTAACTCTAATCCCACTTATCCCAACCCTAACCCCAATCTCAACCCTAACCCTAATCCAAAACCTAATCCCAACCCTAATCCCAACTCTAACCCTAACTTTAGCCCCAACCCTAAGGATATGTTTCCACAGCGCATAATCTCTGCGCTTTGGATGTAATGGATACCCTGCTCCTCTCAAGGCGCCACCCCCTATTGTACACGTGGTGATTCCAGATGTGTTCATTGAACACATGTGGAATCACTGCATCATTTTCACAGACTGGGTTATTTATCTTGCGGAGACGGAGCGTCTCTGCAAGATAAACAAACATGCTGCGGTCTGGAAAGATGCACCACATGTCCAGCCGAATGCAGCCCTGCATGCATAGTGGAGACGGGATTTCATAAAATCCCCTCCACTATGCTGTAAGATCTGGATGCTGCGGATTGGACGCTGCAGCTGTACGCAGCATCCAATCCGTAGCAAATCCTGAATGAATCCTTAACGTGGAAACATACACTAAGCCTAATTTTAGCCCCAACCCTAACCATAACTTTAGCCCAACTGAATTTAGCCCAACTGTAACCCTAATGGGAAAATGGAAATAAGTAGGAATTAGTCCTACCGGTAATATAGTTTCCAGGAGTCCATCCTGACAGCACTACCAGGAGGTTGTCCTTCATATCCTTGATAGGGACAGGAAACACATAAGCGGTTAAATAGCCCCTCCCCACCTCCACCCTTCAGTGTCTTCTCCAAGTACCACACCAGGATGGATGCAACGCTATTTTATTAAATTTCCATTACAAATGTTTACACCATATCAGATAGGAAATATACGGGAGGGAATATAAAGAGTGCTATCAGGATGGACTCCTGGAAATTATATTACCGCTAGGACTAATTCCTCCTTTTCCAGGACGTCCCTCCTGACAGCACCACCAGGAGAAGTACCAAATAACTCCTGTTTATGGCGGGATCACTGGATCACTGCCTGGAGGACTTTCCTCCCATAGCCCGTCTGTTGGTTTGACAGAACGTCCAGTTTGTAATGTCTACAGAAAGTATTTATTTTGGACCAAATTGCAGCCCTGCAAATTTGATCCATGGAAGCCCCTACACTCTCTGCCCATGAAGCCGAGACTGCTCTCAATGACTGAGCCCTAAGGCCCTCCGGCGGAATCTTTCCTGTCGAGGTATATGTTGTGGAAATGGCTAGTTTTATTCACCTAGCTAAGGTGGCTTTTGATGCCTTCCTCCCTCTATTTTTCCCTGCCATCTGGATGAAGAGATTTTAATCTAATCTCCAGCCTTCTGTGAGCTTTAGGTACTGTAGGACTGTTCTTTTAACGTCCAAAGAGTGGAGAGCACGTTCTCTCGTTTTTATAGCCCTGACAGAAGGTGGGCAATATTTCCTGGCTCCTATGAAAGTCAGTTATCACTTTGAGAAGGAAGGCCGGATCCAACCTAAAGATGATACAGTTCTCCTGGATCCTCAAATATGGATCTTTTATGGAAAGGGCTTGGATCTCCCCTATACGTCTGGCTGAGGTTATCGCCACCAGAAACACTGCTTTAAGTGTTACTGATCTGAGATCTGCTTGGTCTTGGGGTTCATAAGGATTTTCCCATAAGTTTCCCGTAAATTTAGGTCCCAAGGAGGGACGGTACTGTGTATTGTAGGTCTAATATGTTGAGTGGCTCTAATGAACCTTACCACCCAAGGGTGTTCTGCCAGAGGGTAATCAAAGAAGGAGCTCAGAGCCGAGATTTGCACGTTCAGAGTATTGGGCTTTAGACCTTTGTCGAAGCCAGCCTGAAGAAAATCTAGGATTTGAAGAATATTATGTTCCTTTTAAGTGGTATTGGGTCAGTACAATATGAGAAATTTTTTTCCAGACTTTAAGATATATAGCTGAGGTGACTGGCTTTCTACTCTTTTGTAAGGTAGATATGACTGACTCTGACAGGCCTCTCAATTTTAGGATTTCTTTCTCAGGATCCAGGCTGAAAGCCATAGGAACTCTAGATTGTGATGAACAATAGGGCCTTGTGTCAGGAGTAGTGTTGAGCATTCCGATACCGCAAGTATCGGGTATCGGCCGATACTTGCGGGTATCGGAATTCCGATACCGAGATCCGATACGTTTGTGGTATCGGGAATCGGTATCGGGAATCGGTATCGGGATTAATATCAATGTGTAAAATAAAGAATTAAAATAAAAAATAGGGATATACTCACCTCTCCGGCGGCTCCTGGTCTTTACCGCCGTAACCGGGAGCCGTTCTACCTAAGAATGCGCGCTTGAAGGGCCTTAGATGAGGTCACTGCGCTCTGATTGGTCCGTAGCGGTCGCGTGACCGCTACGCGACCAATCACAAAGCAGTGACGTGATACTTTCCGATACCGATACTTTCAAGTATCGGACGGTATCGCTCAACACTAGTCAGGAGGTCTCTTTGTAGTGGTAGAAGAATTGGATCTTCCAACGCCATCTGTTTCAATACAGGGAACCAGCTTCTCTTGGGCCAGTATGGCACTATTAGAATAACTGTCGTCTGATTCTCTTGAATCTTCCGTAGAACTCTCAGAATTAAGGGCAGCGGAGGGAAGGCATATGCTTGTTCCATATCCCAATCTTGAGCTAAGGCATCTACTGCTGTCGGGTTGTCTCCTGGATTCAACGAGAAGAAGTGTTTTGTTTTTGAGTTTATCCTTGAAGTGAATAAGTCAATTTCTGGGAAACCCCAGATGTCGGTAAGAAGTGAAAAGATTTCTTGATTTAAGGCCCACTCTGTGGGTTGGATTTTCTTCCTGCTGAGAAAATCTGCTATTTGGTTCTTTTCGCCTTTCAAATGTACATGTAAATGCAGTATAGTGTCTTTTAGACACTGTACCATCTGCCGCCGTGAGTCTGCCACCAGCAATAGCTCGTCCAAGTACGGAACTATAAGAATATTTTTTGTCTGCTGGAAGGCCATCGCTTCTGCCTTGAGTTTCATAAAGATTCTTGGTGCTGACGAGAGTCCAAATGGCAGACACTGAAATTGGAAATGAAGAGTTTTCCCTCTGTCTTTTATTGCGAACCTGAGGTATTTCTGGTATAGGGGATGGATGGGCACAAGGTAATATGCGCTTTTGAGATTTATTGTACACATTACTTAATCTTTTATTAATGGTATGACAGATCTGATGGTCTCCATTTTGAAGCGTTTGTAAAGAACCCACTGGTTCTAAGTTTATTATGGTCCGGTACTCTCCTCCTGGCTTTTTTATAGAAAAAAGACTGGAATAGTGGCCGTGGAAGTGTTTCGATAGGGGTACCGGGACTATGGCTTCTACTCGTATGAGCTCTTGTATGTCCTCTAGGAGTCTCTGATGGACCTCTGGAGATTGGCTGTGGGTCAGGCAGTATCTTCTGGGGGGTATCTGAGTAAATTATATTCTGTACCCACAAAAAATTGTTTGGAGGATCCAACTGTTTTTGGTAATGCTCTACCATCCTTCCTGGAAACGTTGAAGTCTTCCTCCAATGCATTTGAAGTCATTGTTTACCTGACCCGGTCCCTTGGTCACGAAAGGAGCCTCTACCCCTGCCATCTTTAGGGTAGCTCCACCTTCCGGTTTTTCCTTTGCCACTATAATCCTGTCTCGGATTAAATCGAGACCTGCGAAAAGTTGGCATTTTCCTTTGTTTCTGTTCTGGGAAGCCCTTCTTATTTGAAGCTTTGTCCAGCAAATCGTCCAACACTGGACCAAATACATGGAGACCCGAAAATGGAATTGAGCAAAGCTTATTTGTAGATTGAGGATCTTCTGACCATGATTTTAACCATGCCGCACGTCTTGCTGCATTAGATAACACATAGCCTCTGGCTGCAAAGCGGACTGACTCCGCCGAGGCGACCGTCATGAAATCAGTTGCCATCTTCAACAGTGGTAAGGATTTCAAAATTTCTTCTCGGGGGTTCTATTGTTTATTTGAGCTTCCAACTCTTCAACCCAGATGCACATTGACCGGGCTACTGAAGTCGCAGCTACATTAGCTTTCATAAACGCTGCTGATGCTTCCCATGATTTTATAAGGAGGTCCTCCACTCTTTTGTCCATCGGGTCCTTAAGGCCTGATGAATCTTTGAATGGGATGGCTGTTTTCTTTGACACCCTGGCTACAGGTATATCAATTTTCGGAACCGTTTCCCATGTCTTAGTATCCTTTGGAATAAAGGGAAGTTGGAATTTGAAGTCCTTTGGGACTGTAAGTTTTTTCCCCACATCTTCCCATTCTTTTAACCCCTTTCTGACATCTGACGTACTATCCCGTTGAGGTGGGGTGGGCCCGTATGACCACCGACGGGATAGTACGTCATATGCGATCGGCCACGCTCACGGGGGAAGCGCGGCCGATCGCGGCCGGGTGTCAGCTGACTATCGCAGCTGACATCCGGCACTATGTGCCAGGAGCAGACACGGACCGCCCCCGGCACATTAACCACCGTCACACTTCGATCAAACATGATCGCAGTGTACCGGCGGTACAGGGAAGCATCGCGCAGGGAGGGGGCTCCCTGTGGGCTTCCCTGAGACGATCGGTACAAGGCGATGTACTCACCTTGTACCGAGCGTCTCCTCCCTGCAGTCCCCGGATCCAAAATGGCCGCAGGGCTGCATCCGGGTCCTGCAGGGAGTACTTCCGGGTCCACAGCAGGCACTGGTAAGCCTGCACGGCTGTATGTCAGATCGCTGATCTGACAGAGTGCTGTGCACACTGTCAGATCAGCAATCTGTGATGTCCTCCCCTGGGACAAAGTAAAAAAGTAAAAAAAAAATAACACGTGTAAAAAAATAAATAAATTCCAAAATAAAGAAAAAAATATATATTATTCCCATAAATACATTTCTTTATCTAAAAAAACAAAAAAAAAACAATAAAAGTACACATTTAGTATCGCCGCATCCGAATTACCCAACCTGTAAAACTGTCCCACTAGTTAACCCCTTCAATGAACACCGTAAGAAAAAAAAAAAAAAGAGCCAAAAACAACGCTTTGTTATCATACCGCCGAACAAAAAGTGGAATAACACGCGATCAAAAAGATGGATATAAATAACCATGGTACCGCTGAAAACGTCATCTTGTCCTGCAAAAAACGAGCTGCCATACAGCATCATAAGCAAAAAAAATAAAAAAGTTATAGTCCTCAGAATAAAGCAATGCCAAAATAATTATTTTTTCTATAAAATAGCTTTTATCGTATAAAAGCGCCAAAACATAAAAAAATGATATAAATGAGATATCGCTGTAATCGTACTGACCCAAAGAATAAAACTGCTTTATCCATTTTACCAAATGTGGAACGGTATAAACGCCTCCCCCAAAAGAAATTCATGAATAGCTGGTTTTTGGTCTTTGTGCCTCACAAAAATCGGAATAAAAAGCGATCAAAAACTGTCACATGTCCGAAAATGTTACCAATAAAAACGTCAACTCGTCCCGCAAAAAACAAGACCTCACATGACTCTGTGGACCAACATATGGAAAAATTATATGTCTCAAAATGTGGAGACGCAAAAACTTTTTTGCTATAAAAAGCGTCTTTTAGTGTGACAGCTGCCAATCATAAAAATCCGATATAAAAAACGCTATAAAAGTAAATCAAACCCCCCTTCATCACCCCCTTAGGGAAAAATAATAAAATTAAAAAAATGTATTTATTTCCATTTTCCCATTAGGGCTAGGGTTAGGGCTAGGGTTAGGGTTAGGGCTAGGGTTGGGGCTAGGGTTGGAGCTAGGGTTAGGGTTAGGGTTGGGGCTAAAGTTAGGGTTAGGGTTGGGGCTAAAGTTAGGGTTGGGGTTAAAGTTTGGATTACATTTACGGTTGGGATTAGGGTTGGGATTAGAGTTAGGGGTGTGTCAGGGTTAGGGGTGTGGTTAGGGATACCATTGGGGTTAGGGGTGTGTTTGGATTAGGGTTTCAGGTAGAATTGGGGAGTTTCCACTGTTCAGGTACATCAGGGGCTCTCCAAACTCGACATGGCGTCCGATCTCAATTACAGCCAATTCTGCGTTGAAAAAGTAAAACAGTGCTCCTTCCCTTCCGAGCTCTCCCGTGCGCCCAAACAAGGGTTTACCCCAACATATGGGGTATCAGCGCACTCAGGACAAATTGGACAACAACTTTTGGGGTTGAAATTCTCTTGTTATCCTTGGGAAAATAAAAATTTGGGGGGCTAAATATTTTTTGGGGAAAAAAAAAAGATTTGTTATTTTCACGGCTCTGCGTTGTAAACTGTAGTGATACACTTGGGGGTTCAAAGTTCTCACAACACATCTTGGTAAGTTCCTTGGGAGGTCTAGTTTCCAATATGGGGTCACTTGTGGGGGGTTTCTACTGTTTGGGTACATCAGGGGCTCTGCAAACGCAACGTGACGCCTGCAGACCAATCCAGCTAAGTCTGCATGCCAAATGGCGCTCCTTCCCTTCCGAGCTCTGCCATGTGCCTAAACAGTGGTTCCCCCCTACATATGGGGTATCAGCGTACTCAGGACAAATTGAACAACAACTTTAGGGTCCAATTTATCGTGTTACCCTTAGAAAAATACAAAACTGGAAGCTAAAAAAATCATTTTTGTGAAAAAAAAAAAGAATTTTTATTTTCACGGCTCTGCGTTATATACTGTAGTGAAACACTTGGGGGTTCAAAGTTCTCAAAACACATCTAGATAAGTTCCTTAGGGGGTCTACTTTCCAAAATGGTGTCACTTGTGGGGGGTTTTAATGTTTAGGCACATCAGGGGCTCTCCAAATGCGACATGGTGTCTCATCTCGATTCCAGTCAATTTTGCATTGAAAAGTCAAACGGCGCTCCTTCCCTTCCGAGCTCTGCCATGCGCCCAAACAGTCGTTTACCCCCACATATGGGGTATCAGCGTATTCAGGACAAATTGCACAACAACTTTTAGGGTCCAATTTCTTCTCTTACCCTTGGGAAAATAAAAAATTGGGGGCAAAAAGATGATTTTTGTGAAAAAATATGATTTTTTATTTTTACGACTCTGCATTATAAACTTCTGTAAAGCACTTGTTGGGTCAAAGTGCTCACCACACATATAGATAAGTTCCTTAGGCGGTCTACTTAACAAAATGGTGTCATTTGTGGGGGGTTTCAATGTTTAGTCACATCAGGGGCTCTCCAAACGCAACATGGCGTCCCATCTCAATTCCAGTCAATTTTGAATTGAAAAGTAAAATGGAGCTCCTTTCCTTCCGAGCTCTGCCATGCACCCAAACAGTGGTTTACCCCCACATATGGGGTATCAGCGTACTCAGGACAAATTGTACAACAAGTTTTGGGGTCCATTTTCTCCTGTTACCCTTGGTAAAATAAAACAAATTGGAGCTGAAATAAATTTTTTGTGAAAAAAAGTTAAATGTTCATTTTTATTTAAACATTCCAAAAATTCCTGGAAAACGCCTGAAGGGTTAATAAACTTCTTGAATGTGGTTTTGAGCACCTTGAGATGTGCAGTTTTTAGAATGGTGTCACACTTGGGTATTTTCTATCATATAGACCCCTCAAAATGACTTCAAATGAGATGTGGTCCCTAAAAAAAAATGGTGTTGTAAAAATGAGAAATTTCTGGTCAACTTTTAACCCTTATAACTCCCTAACAAAAAAAAAATTTGGTTCCAAAATTGTGCTGATGTAAAGTAGACATGTGGGAAATGTTACTTATTAAGTATTTTGCGCGACATATCTCTGTGATTTAAGGGTATAAAAATTCAAAGTTGGAAAATTGCAAAATTTTCGCCACATTTCCGTTTATTTCACAAATAAACGCAAGTTATATCGAATAAATTTTACCACTAACATGAAGTACAATATCTCACGAGAAAACACTGTCAGAATCGCCAAGATCCGTTGAAGCGTTCCAGAGTTATAACCTCATAAATGGACAGTGGTCAGAATTGTAAAAATTGGCCTGGTCATTAACGTGCAAACCACCCTTGGGGGTAAAGGGGTTAATATCATTGCCGATATGTGGTTATTCATGGGAAATACCCTATCTCTTCGGGCCCTTAGGCCTCCAAACATCTCGTCCTGGACTGTCATTGGCTCCGTGGAATCTTCAACTTTCATGGTGTTTCCGACTCCTTGTAACAGGGTGTCCATGTCTTCGGAAGAGAATAAGTATCTTTTCCGATCGCCAGAAAGAAATACAGAGGAGGTCTCGCCTTCCGCTGAGTCTAGATCAGAGTAGCCCGACACTACTCCTTCCTCGGAGCTCAGATCCATGTTCCATCTGGTTCTTTTAGGGGAGGGAACTTGATACGGTTCAGTAGTTGCTATAATACCTTGAACCTCTTCTCTGTTCAAGGTGCGTATATTATTCAATAAAGATGACTGATCCTGTTTAAGCAGTTTTACAATGCATGTCTCACACAATTTCTTGTCATATGCCTCTGGAAGTCTTGTGGCACATAATGGACACTTATTAGATTTCCTTTTGACTGCTGTCGTGCAACTCTTAGTCGTCTCATTATCCTAGAAGATACAAAAAGGACGGTCCTATAGCTATGTGTATGTAGCCTGGCTATGAAGATTCTATTGTAGTCCACTCACGTGATCCAAGGGGGATTCTAAGGACTGGACATCAGGACGGCTAGCACTCTCCATTTTACTGGGTCAGTCTGTGCTGTCAGCTGTCTGTCTTTAGTAGTCCATCTTACTCGGCTTCAAGACATCTGATTCGTCCTCTTTCCAATCACAGCTGCTGCTCATTGTAATCTTGCCTGTCGCTTCAGACAGTGCATGTGCCCCATGGAGCGCACGCTGCTTACTGGGTCAGTTCCTGCTGTCTGTAGAAGCCGTGCCCCCTCCAGGAGCCCCAGATGGCCTGCAATTCCCGGCGCCGCCCCCGGAAATCGTCACCGGGTGGAGGGGCTATTTAACCTCTTCATTGTTTCCTGTCCCTATCAAGGATATGAAGGACAACCTCCTGGTGGTGCTGTCAGGAGGGACATCCTGGAAAAATAAATTTTCTTTATTTTATTATTGTTCCCTAACAAAGGGGGTGATATTTACTATTTTTTTATTTTGATTACTGTGATAGGGTCCATCACAGTGAACCAATAGGAAAAATCTTCCTGTTGTTGCCAGGTGCCAGACAGTAGATCTCGGCGGGTGCACTGCGCATGCACCCGCTATTTTCTTGAGCCGTGGGAAGAAGCAGTAGGATCCAGGGACACCGGGAGACACTGGTAAGTATTGAAGGGGAGATCTGAGACCATATTTCTCTGTCCTCTGATGTGCGATCATATTGGAGGACAGAGAGACTAAATGGCAAATCGCGCTTTTTTTTGCGGTCGTCCGTAAATGGTTAATACCAGCTATCGCAATCCGGGGGTCGGTAAAAACCAACCCGATTCATGTTCTCTGGGGTCTCAGCTACCCCTGGCAGCCGAGATTCCAGAGAAAATCTGACTCTAGGGGGGCGCTATACTCTTTTTCCACAGCGCTGTTAATTAATGGCGCTGTGGTTTAAGTACCCTTAACTACTGCCGTTAAAATTGTATTGGTGCTCGTTAAGGGGTTAATGGGCTTTCCAGCTGATATAAGAAATGCTCTGATTCTCCAGATAGGGCCATAATCATGGCAAATTCCCCATGCATAATTTGAATCTGTGTAAATGTTTGCGACTATACCTGCAGCAGCTCTACACGCCTCTGAGTGCCTTCAACTCTGCCTCCTGCGCTGACATGTGAGAAGGGAGTGGTTCAGCTCGAATTACCTCATGTGAGGATACTACTGCATATCCATTGTAGAACTGCCCATCCTGGTGGTATCTGGAGCCATGTACAAAAAAAACCCTCAAAATCTGCATTAGGAACAGGTTTTTCATGAACATGTGCAAAACCCACTGTCTCCTGACTCATTAGTTCTCTGCAGTCATGTTCGTGCGTCATGTCAAAGTACTCTTCCTCACTTGCTAATACTGTCACCAATTCCCCTTGTGCGGAATTCACAGGCAGAAGGGTGGCTGGATTCAGTACATTACATCTTTTGAGGGTGATGTATTCAGGAATTTAAGTAGAGCACATTCAAGTCTGAGCTGTCTGGCCATAGACAGGTGTTTTGGTTGAACTTGTACGAGTATGGCATGGATGTCATGTGGGGAGTAAATTGTCAAAGGAAAAGTCAGTGTGATCTCACATGCCTAGTAGTAGTGCAGCAGCTCCTACAGCACGGACACACGTAGGAGACTCTCTGATCACTGGGTATAATTGTGCTGAGTAGTAAGCTACCGGTCTCCGTTTTCCACCATGCTGTTGTGTCAGCACTGCTGTAGCATGACCTCCTTGTTCTGTACAGAACAAGAAAAATGGCTGATCATAGTTTGGAATGCCTAGGGCCGGGGCTGACACAATGAGCAGCTTGAAAGAATAGAAGGAATCAATTGTTTCTTGGGTAAGATCAAAGGGGTCTAATGACAAGCAGTCATGAGGTGGTTGCCACTGCTCCAGGATCCCTGCCATCGCTGTTGAATAGATGGTAGGGGAGTTCATTCCTCCCTGCGGAAGGACCATCCAACAGTATTGTTAACCTTCGTGAGTAAAAGCAAAAAGATACTGATAATTGGGGTGTAGGGATACAGAGAAGAATGCATTTGCCAAATCAATGACTGTGAAACAATTATTAGGAGAGTACTGTATGGTGGCCTGATAGCACTCAACTCATCTGCTCCCAGCAAATTCATAGGGGTACTGTCACTAACAATACATTTTGTAAGCACCACTTGGCTACCCCCACACCTTCCATAATCTCGTTAGTAGTCATGTCTGGCATTATCAAGTCTTTGTGTAACACAGTACCGGCTGCCCCAGTGTCAATCAAAATCAGTCTACTTAGCATCATTTTGTCACATCTGTAAAAGTCTTAATTATGTGTCCTAGTACGTCATCTGCCAAGCTCTCTAGGTCTGCCTAGGTTGTATAAAGGTTGGTTCTCAGGGTCAGAGAGCTGCTTTAGCGTAGCTAGCTGGTCAGGGGGGCTTCAGGGACAATACTCCTGTATCTGTCTTACCCTACTCACCCTTCTTGGTCCTGATGTGGTTGGTTCTCTGGTGGTGGAGGTGATCGGAAGATCAGTGGGGGTGACATGCTGTTCTACAACTTCCTCCCTCTCAGATTACTGTCAGCTTCCTCCACAAAAGTCAGTGTCCCCACTACCCACACTACTGTGTCAGATTCTTATGTCACTACATGTGATCTTGTCCGGACAGGATTTAATGTAATTCGCTTAGGTCCGGTTGCAGCACAGGTCATACAAGTATCTCTCAAGTCTGGGTTTGTCTGACCACAGTGTTTACAAGTCCATCTGTCTTCTCTGGTTATGCAAAACGTATGACGGTAGCAGTAATGTGTCGGTCATAGTCGGACTTTTGTGCATCAAAACATACATAAAACACCACACTTTCGTACTGCTGCACCTTCTCAGACACCATTTATTCACTTGCAATTTTCCTCCCTTGTCTGTGCCTTTTTTATACATCCAAACATCCACATTCTGGCATTTTTGCCTTTTTCAATATTGGTCCCAGATCTTTCACTGACTCCTTTCTTTCTCTGTCTATAACAATCTGTATTGCTGTTTTGGATCCCATTGGGGGCCCTGACTGCAAACAGAACAAGTTTCCAATGGCTTCAACTTATTCTCCAGACAGCTCATCTTTCTGCAAATGCCCTTTCAGTGTGCCTGGGCCTTGTCTACGGGCCACACATAGCAAGTCCGAGTGAGCCTGTCAAGGTGTAGCGCGAAGGCTCCTTCAACTTACAATATTTCTACTTCAATACAGTACTGTTGCTTTAAACACAAATCTCTCAGCACGTACTACACCAAGGACAGAAATCAAGAGAACTCACACAGCGGCTTCATTCACCCCTCCCATCACAATTTTAGAAATTGTGTCCTTAACATAGAAACAGAATGCCGCAGTTCTTAGACTTAATCAATTTCTACAAAACCTTCATCCTCTGGGAATCAAGTTTCAGTACGCGGGCAGATCACTGCACAATTTGAATAATCTGATCCTGAGCACGTCTGGCCAAAACACATACAGAAACCTGTCCAATGTCAAACCATATATAACACGGGTTTCACTGAATCTCAGATGTAGATTAAAAATATCCACAACTCATCTGTACTGGACCCTCAGCAACAATTGGATAAGTAATGATACTTATGTGACGATTCATTCATACGTGCTCATTCAAGGATTTTTTTTTCCACTTTCAAGTGATCTGAACAAAATACCTTATCTCAATCACTCCACCTGATTCAGCTCAAAGTGAGTTGAATAATGTCCTTCTGTCACATACAGAGGACCACACCTAACGGAACGCCTCATCAATCAGGGATTTATTTATTTATCCCTTATACTCAGTTACTCATCACTCAGCTCACTCATGTCAGAGGTTCTCATATACATACGTACAAGGATTTGCACAGCCTGCCTACTGTACCTTGGAATTAAGACAACTTGAGTGAAAAACTGCAGGAGTATCCATTGACACTCCAAAAACACCAAAGCCAACTACATAAACATAAAAAAAATAAACCACAGACACATAACCCTATACAATGTACTGACCATCCAAGATGACCAAGAGAACAAACTGCACAGAGTCTGTCCAGCTCTGCACTATACAATCACTTAGTATATTGACAGAAAAACACAGATATCAATTATCATCTTATTACTCTATTATTCAACTCTCATACGGACATAAACAGACAATACACAAAACTCACTGGTAATGTAGGTTCCTTGAACCGTGTTTGCAGCCTTTACCCAGAGATTTGGATAGATCCAGAGAGATTGCAAGTGCAAAACAAAGTGTAAGAATAAAACTTCTCACCTTGCTGCAGCTGGATTGTCCAATCTCCCAGGACGCTCCCACATATGGATTACGAATAGGCTGGTTACCACTGTCCCTTGTTCGGTCGCCAAAAACTGTTACAGCTGTTTGCGTTCTGACCCAGAGTCAGATAGCCAGATTACCAGTGAGGCCAAATTGTGAAATTAATTGACAAGCATGCTTGGAGAAAAGGAAAATGCACACAGGTTGTGATGAAATCACTTTATCTGATTTAATGGAGCAAGAGGCAGTATTTTATACCAATTACAGCAAATATAAACTCATGTAGCCCCCCTCCCTGTTGCCCCGGGCCATGCTGACCTTTATTTACCATGCACCCAGAACAGTTAGCTGGGTGACAGTTAGGAAGCGGGGTAGAGGGAAGAGTGCCAGGGAGGCTAGTCCTGATCTTTCACACCCCAATAAGTTTGCTAAGTTGGCAGATGAGGGAGGTGCCAGTACAGGGGTAGCACTGCTGCAGCCAGGCATGTCCTCTGAAAGCCGGAGGAGTGACTGCTCCAGTAAGGAGGGAAATAGGAGAGCAGGGCAAGCCAGACAGGTGCTGGTAGTGGGGGACTCAATTATTAGGGGAACAGATAGGGCAATCTGTCACAAAGACAGGGATCGTCGAACGGTGTGCTGCCTACCTGGCGCTCGAGTCCGACACATCGCTGATTGGGTGGACAGATTACTGGGAGGGGCTGGTGAGGACCCAGCGGTCATGGTGCACATTGGCATTGGGGGTGGCGGAGGCATGGGGGGTGGGGTTAGAACAGTTAGTAATTTAAGAAGTAAGAAAGAATAGAGGTACAGAGAGGAACATCAAGTGCATGTATACTAATGCCAGAAGCCTCACCAACAAAATGGACGAATTAGAACTAATGTTGTTGGAACATAATTATGACATGGTGGGGATATCTGAAACATGGCTGGATGAGAGCCATGACTGGGCTGTTAACTTGCAGGGCTATAGCCTTTTCAGAAATGACCGTACAGATAAGCGAGGGGGTGGGGTGTGTCTGTTTGTAAAATCGACCTTAAAACCCATCCTGCGTGATAATATAGGTGAATCTAATGAAAATGTAGAGTCCCTGTGGGTGGAGATAAGGGGAGGGGGAAAAAATAATAAATTACTGATAGGGGTTTGTTATAAATCTCCAAAAATAATGGAAGCAATGGAGAATATCCTTGTAAAGCAAATAGATGAAGCTGCGACTCAAGGAGAAGTCATTATTATGGGGGACTTCAACTACCCTGAAATAGATTGGGGAACAGAAACCTGCAGTTCCAGTAAAGGTAATCGGATTTTGACAACTATGAGAGACAATTACCTTTCACAACTGGTTCAGGACCCAACAAGAAGGGGGGCACTGCTAGACCTAATATTAACCAACAGGCCAGACCGCATATCAAATATAAGGGTTGGGGGTCACTTGGGGAATAGTGATCACAAAATAATAAGTTTTCATGTCTCCTTTAATAAGATGTGTAGTAGAGGGGTGACAAGGACACTAAACTTCAGGAGGGCAAATTTCCAAGGGATGAGAGAGGATCTTGGTGCAATTAACTGGGACGATATCCTGAGACATAAAAGTACACAAAGAAAATAGGAGACATTTATTAGCATCCTGGATAGGACCTGTGCACAGTATATACCGTATGGGAATAAACATACTAGAAATAGGAGGAAACCAATATGGCTAAATAGAGCTGTAAGGGGCGCAATAAGGGACAAAAAGAAAGCATTTAGAGAATTAAAGGAAGTAGGTAGTGAGGAGGCATTAAATAAATACAAAAAATTAAATAAATTATGTAAAAAGCAAATCAAGGCAGCAAAGATTGAGACAGAGAGACTCATTGCTAGAGAGAGCAAAAATAACCCCAAAATATTCTTTAACTACATAAATAGTAAGAAACTAAAAAATGATAGTGTTGGCCCCCTTAAAAATAGTCTGGGTGAAATGGTGGATGAGGATAAGGAAAAAGCCAATATGCTAAATGACTTTTTTTCATCAGTATTTACAAAAGAAAATCCCATGGCAGCCAATATGACTAGTGATAATAATTCCCAATTTAATGTTACCTGCTTAACCCAGCAGGAAGTACGGCGGCGTCTAAATATCACAAAAATTGACAAATCTCCGGGCCCGGATGGGATACACCCCCGAGTACTGCAGGAATTAAGTACAGTCATTGATAGACCATTATTTTTAATCTTTAAAGACTCCATAATAACAGGGTCTGTACCACAGGACTGGCGTATAGCAAATGTGGTGCCAATATTCAAAAAGGGGACAAAAACTGAACTCGGAAATTATAGGCCAGTAAGTTTAACCTCTACTGTGGGTAAAATCCTGGAGGGCATTCTAAGGGATGCTATACTGGAGTATCTGAAGAGGAATAACCTCATGACCCAGTATCAGCACGGGTTTACTAGGGAACGATCATGTCAGACTAAATTGATCAGCTTCTATGAAGAGGTAAGTTCCGGTCTGGACCAAGGGAACCCAGTAGATGTAGTGTATATGGACTTTTCAAAAGCTTTTGATACGGTGCCACACAAAAGGTTGATACATAAAATGAGAATAATGGGGATAGGGGAAAATATGTGCAAGTGGGTTGAGAGTTGGCTCAGGGATAGGAAACAAAGGGTGGTTATTAATGGAGCACACTCGGACTGGGTCACGGTTAGTAGTGGGGTACCACAGGGGTCAGTATTGGGCCCTCTTCTTTTTAACATATTTATTAATGACCTTGTAGGGGGCATTCAGAGTAGAATTTCAATATTTGCAGATGACACTAAACTCTGCAGGGTAATCAATACAGGGGAGGACAATTTTATATTACAGGCTGATTTATGTAAACTAGAAGCTTGGGCTGATAAATGGCAAATGAGCTTTAATGGGGATAAATATAAGGTCATGCACTTGGGTAGAAGTAATAAGATGTATAACTATGTGCTTAATTCTAAAACTCTGGGCAAAACCGTCAATGAAAAAGACCTGGGTGTATGGGTGGATGACAAACTCATATTCAGTGGCCAGTGTCAGGCAGCTGCTACAAAGGCAAATAAAATA